>NC_089258.1:42114761-42414761 GCF_963930625.1 Muntiacus reevesi | reverse complement strand
AAGAGCGCCACCTAGGCTTCCGGGGGCTAGTCCCGCGGACGGCAGGGAAGTCAGGCTGCAGCGGAGTGGCCCCAGGGGCTGGACCGCCGTCCTGGCCGTCTTGGGAAGAGCCTCCGGGGGCTTAGCTGTCAGCCTGCGTGCTCGGCTGACACATTCTCAGGCGTGAAACTGCTCTGTGCTGCCCTGTCAGTGCACACATTTTGGAGCTGGTGAATGTGTTTAGTGTTCAGTTAAGGAATTAAGAAATTCCATTGCGGTATTACCTCTGGACAATTCATTGAGTGGTGATTTAATTTATTATCATAGCATTATAAACGGTAAAGATAAAGTGCAGTGAAGTAGTTGTAAAGCTTACCATTAAAACTTGAATTTGCATTAGGTAGCGATTTGTCTCTACTTACAAAAAAACAATGTTTGAAATAATGCTCTTACTGAAATGCTACTTAACCACTCTAAAAAAGTACCAACTGATAATAAATAAAGTGAAGACTTTGTGATTCAAAGTTAGGATGATTTGCTGACACAATTAGTAAATTCCTTTGAATTTTGACCACGTGATTTGTTCTTGTATACTGTCTCATCGGAGTTTTATTTACATCACATGAAACTAGCTGTTGGGGTGTTGGGAATGGTTTGGACAATCATTTCTAGAATGCGGGGTTGCCCAACACCCATCTATGTAGAGATGATGTTGGCATAAGAATTTCCCCAGCACAACGGAATGATTTCAGCAGTGATTCTACATTTGTGCTTTGAGGTGCATTTATTTGGAGAATAAAAGCTATCTTCATTTCATATCTTAATCCAATTTATGTCCATCATTTTGTAAGAAAGAGTGATTTGTCTGGTAAGAAATGTGTTATTACATGACAGAAAAGCCCAGGACTGTGTTACATTCAGTGCTCTGGGTATTGAATTTCATTTTTAAACATAAACTAATGAGGTGTGTGTGGTTAGTACCACGTGGGCATGATGGAGTATGTGAACCATTTATTGAAACTTAAGGGGGAAAAACGTCTAACAGGAAGTTCTTTAATTCAACCTAATATAACATTAGAGTGGAAAATTAGCTGACTTTTCTCATGTAAATTTTCCCAGATGAAGAAACTGTGTAGAATTTAGTGTTAAGTATGGAATCACTGCAGACGGTGATTGCAGCCATGACATTAAAGGATGCTTACTCCTTGGAAGGAAAGTTATGACCAATCTAGATAGCATCTTAAAAAGCAGAGACATTACTTTGCCAACAAAGGTCCGTCTAGTAAAGGCTATGGTTTTTCCAGTGGTCATATATGGATGTGAGAGCTAGACTGTGAAGAAAACTGAGCACCGAAAAATTGATGCTTTTGAACTGTGGTGTTGGAGAAGACTCTCGAGAGTCCCTTGGACTGCAAGGAGATCCAACCTGTCCATCCTAAAGGAGATCAGTCCTGGGTGTTCATTGGAAGGACTGATGCTGAAGCTGAAACTCCAATACTTTGGCCACCTGATGTGAAGAGTTGACTCATTGGAAAAGACCCTGATGCTGGGAGGGATTGAGGGCGGGAGGAGAAGGGGATGACAGAGGATGAGATGGCTAGATGGCATCACCGACTCGATGGACATGAGTTTGAGTAAACTCCGGGAGTTGGCGATGGACAGGGAGGCCTGGCGTGCTGCGATTCATGGGGTCGCAAAGAGTCGGACACGACTGAGCGACTGAACTGAACTGAACTGATGTACTCCTAACTACCGCAAAGTTTCTAAACTAGAACAGTGTCTCCGAAAGAGAGAAGCTGATTTTCTTGACACTATATTAGCTCACATTACCGTGTAATGACGTTAACTGGGAAATGAAATGCCTTTCTTTTATGTAACACGTTAGATGTCCTTCTTTGGTTCTGATTTTACAAATGAACAGGCTGAGGTTTTGTTCACAGAGCAAACAGCCGGTTTGGTGGAGGAAGTCAGTTAAAAGCTTCTGAGTCAGAGCAGGTGGGTCAGGCTGTCCCCCTGGGTTCCGGGTCTTGGCCCAGGTCCCCAGTGGCTGACAAGGAAGACCCCTGAGGGTCCGGGAGGGATGTACCTACACAAGGACCCAATTTAATCAGGCGCCTCCTCCTTCCAGGGTCAAGGGTCAAGACAGGCCCCCATGGGAAGTGGGCAGTGGCCCTGGGTTGATCTTTCAGGGAGGATACTGCGTTGGGGTGTGTGCATCCCATCCTCTGCCTGGCACATGCGGCAGCTTGGGCGTGCATTTAGATCAGCACGGGATGTGGCTGTGTGGGGGTCCATGTCGCCCTCCTGGGAGGACTGTGTCACCGTCCTGGGAGGACCAGACACCTCCTCCCTCCTGGCCTCTGCTTCCCACCCTTGGGTCCAGCCTGCCCACCGGAGTCTGGGGTCCTCAAGAAGCGTCTCATCTGGAGGGTGTAATCGCACCTGCAGAGGCCCCAGGGCGAGTGAGGAGTCAGGTTTCCTCCAGGAAGAGAGGAAGCTGGAGCAGGAGGAGGAGACCCCAGGAGGCCGAGGAGCTGCGGGGTCCAGCGGGGCAGCAGGGGCGTCCAGCCCGGCCGCTGCCACCAGGGCCTGAGCTCCAACCTCGGCGCAGAGCTCACACGTGTCTCTCTACGTCTGCGCCGCCTCCAGTGATGACCTGAGTCCTCTTCCTGACCTCGGGTGCCTGGCCTGTTGCTCAGGTGGGTGTTCGGCTGGTCCATCTTGTCTGCTTGGACTCAGGAAGGCGACGTGAAGTTTGGAGCCTGGATGGCCGCTTGGCCAGAGGGTGTCCTCCCTGTGGCCCCCTCCAGTGCTGGGTGGCCCGGTGTTGTTCCTGGAATGTTTTCCATTTAAACAAGGAGAGGTGCTTAAAATCCGGTGACTTGCCCGGGCCTGTGGGGTGTGCATCTGGGTGATGGTGAATCTATTTTTAAAGCAATTCTCTGCAGTCAGAATGTGCAAATAGATGCTGAGTCTTTGTTTTGGAACATGGAGATTAAAAGGCTTTAATTTTTTGTTAAACACAATGTTTTGTTAAAGTGTAAAATATGAATTTATGTCTCAGGTAGGTAGAAAGTTATCATGAGAATGTCCATAGCATGGGTCACGTCCCCGATCTGATGGCCGCGTGAAGATTTGGTCCATGGTACGTGCTCTCAGGCTGACCCCAGTGACCGTCCCTCTTGCTGGACAACTCAGCGACCCATGGTGTCCAGGAAGCTTGGGTGACGAAGATGAGGTCGGTCCCGTGGACTCAGTAGTTCCCCAAGACCCCTCATCACTGTGCCCGCCCAGCTCCAGGTGTGGCCACGCCTCTGCTCCAGGACCGCAGCTTCTTGACTCGACCCAACAAGTGCTCTCGGGAGCTGGTGCCTGAGCTGGGAGGTGGTGCGGCGTAGCTGCGGATGTGGGAAGGGTAGGGTGTGGTCTGCACTGGGGACGGCTCTTGAGGGCAGGGGTCTGCAGACTCTTCCAGCGAAGGACCCGATGGTGCTTCCCGCTGCGTGGCCTCCGAGGCCGGGACTCTGTCCATCTCTCACGGGGGCGAGTAGCCGCCTCGTGTGGAGAGTGAAGAACTGGCATCCAGTGTGCTAACAAAAGTACCCACCAGGAAAGCGTGCCTTCATTTAGCTCCTTGTGCAGCGAGGTGAGTCTCCAGAAAAAGTGTTTACCATGAGATCTCGCTTACACGTGTGATCTAAAAAAATAAAAAATAAAACCGAAACCACACTCACAGAGAACAGGCTGGTGCAAGAGGCAGGATGGGGGTAGAGGGGAAGTGGTGAACTTGGTTTTATATATATATAATTTAAATTAATAGAATTAAAAAGAGAACTGATGGATCCTCTCAAAGGTACAAAACGGGATTGCCAAAAGAAGGATGAAGAGACAGTGAAACTTTGAAAGTGTGGCTGTAGTCAGTGTCTGCCCAGAAGTGAACGAGGACAGCCTGGTGGCGAGTCCGTGCTGTTCCAAGCAGACACCTCAGACCCCGCCAGGTGGGTGAGCCCCACTCTACCGAGGCCGGCCCCCTTCTCCCCTTCACCTCCCCCTCCTTTGGCATTTTAAAAGTCTCAGATCAGTGGTCGTAAGAGTCTTGGAGCCCCTGCTGACGCTCACTGTCTGAGCGGGGACCTGCGGCCTCAGGCGCATCCTCCCTGGTGTGTAAGGACCGACGGGTCGGTGGTCACAGTCTGCACTCCGTTTCATCCGAGTTTCTACCTTATCTTTAGAGCCCTGTTACCGTCTTCACAGAAGTATCCAGTGCCTCAGGCTGGATCCACTGGTCAAAATCTTTGCAAAGGGCCTATTACCATTGTACTGTAAGGATATTTGTGCATTACTCATTTCTGTTAGGAATTTTAAGCAAGATTCCTTCTTCTCATTGTAACTACATTCTCACAGAGTGAATGTGTAAGTTTTCACTACCAGACTGGAAAAAAAAAAAAAAGAAACCAACAGCAAATAGATTACTGTGGCAAACATGCTCTTGTGGCACGGCTGGTTCTTCAAATGAAGCAGATGGTGGCTTCTCCAAGCCTCTTCCCAGAAAGCCTTCCCGGGGAGGACGTCGGGGGCTGGCCTGCCCTTGACCTCAGAGCTTGGAGCAGCCCCGTCCTTCCTCAAGCTGGCAACTCCCATCGGGTAGTCTCGTGCTCATGCTGAGTAGCATCCAAACTAGGCATTCGTGCCAGTTTCCTTTGTAATATTGTGAGTTAAAGTGTAAAGAAATTTAGTGCAGTAAAGATGGGTCTTACCGATTATACAGGAGAACCTGTCTTCTGAGAAACTTAGTTATTAAGTATCTCAACCGTGTGATTGTTTTGACACTTGCCGCCCAAGTTCACCTGAACCCTGCTGCATTCAGTAACGACAGCTCGCAGTATCTACAGTGAGGAGTGTGTGCCTGATTTATTGTCAGAGTCAAATGTAAAGGCCTCTCCACCGAAATCCCGGGCACTCTGGGGACATTGAGACTCGCGGGGGTTAGTCTACTTCCACTAACTGTTGGCTCTTTCCAAATGAGCCCACCTTTTGTTTCTGCCTTTTTCCAGACTGAAATCCTCATTCAGACTATTCCCCTTGACAGTCAGTTCCTCTTTGCAGACCTGTAAGTTTCTGTAGAGCATGTGGAACCTGGGGCAGACCCCTTGCTGGAAGCAACAGTATCTCTTAGTGCGCATAAGGATCTTCACTCTCGCTTTTGGAGTCAGATAAATCCCCACTTATAATATATAAAGACTTGTCTCGGTAACTTCAGCAACAGTGTCTGAGTGACTGACAGCTGAGTCTGGTAATAATAAATGGTAATTCATTAATTTTTTGGTGATTAATGTCTTTTATGACTTTTAAATGCGTGTACACGTCTCTTAAGATTTTTCTCACAATTGGATTTCATTTTAAAATGCAGTCTAAGGAAGTAGATGTCTATTTTAAATAACACTGAAATGCTTTTTGTGTGTCAAATCCAAGTTATTCAAGTGTTATTCCCTTTTGTTGAGTCTTTTGATCTTTGGGGCTCATTATAGCAGTCTATTTTTACAGAAATAGAAATCGTTCAACAGCGTAAGAGTCCTACCTTTTTTCCCTTCGAGAAATGCATCTTATGTAGGTCATTATTGACAGATCTCGCTTGTTGCCTTTGATGTCTGTAAAGTCACGGGGATGGATGATGTGGTGAATCTGACGGCCGAGTGGCAGTTACAAGGTCAGTGTCGCTGATTAAAGTCTGACTCAAATTTTAAAGCTGACGATTAAAGTGCCATATCTGACGTTTTCCTTGGATCATGGAAACATACAAGCCCTGCCTCTCACCACCATGGGCAGCCGGCCGTGTCTCCGGGCACCTTCTTCCCTGTGGGCGGATGGGTGTGTGTTCAGACCTTCTGTGTCCGTGTGTGGAGAGCTGGCCAGACACTGCCTGCCCACTGCTGAGCCCCGTCGGGCTGTCCTGGGTGGGGGCTCTGGACTGGATGAATGGGGGCAGGCGGTCAGTCACGAGGAGCTGAGGTCAGCGGCCCTGGCTCCAGCCCAGACGTGCCCACGGGCCCCATGCAGCCCCGAACCCACGGTCGCCACCTCCCTGCCTTTCGCCTCTAGCCCCCAGGAAGGCTGATCCTTTCTCCTGCTTCCATCTGGGTCGTCCCCAAAGCTCCCTGCCCTGAGAGTGTCCCAGGGAGTTTCCGGACCCCGCTCCCCTTGCCTGTGACGTGTGGGACCCCCGGGCAGTGGTCCCCAAGGCTCGGCCAGGATGCCCTCAGGGACCCGCACCCTCTCCTGAGATCCTGGCCTCAGCCTTTCTCCTCCTTCCTCCCTTCCTCCCACAGCTTGGCCCCAGCCCCACCACCCCCAGCTTCTCCCTGCAGCTCCCGCATCCCAGGGCCCTGAGAAGTCCTGAGGCTCCACGTGGAGTTTCTCTCCACCGTTGCCAGCCTCAGGGTGGATCCACTCATCCCGCGAATCTGTTGATGCCAGGGAAATCTTGCATCCTCAAACGCGAAGTCCCCTTCTTTGTGTTCCAAATTAAAATAATTTGGAGCTTTCCTTTGAAATTGGCATCATACCTGATGGCAGGTATCAGTTCACAAGGAGTGACGGCAGCCGTCATTTCCCAGGAGGTGGGACTCGTGACAGCATAGGCATCCCGCCCCGCGACTCTGCTGCTGCTGATGCCTCCAAGGTGGGCAGGGCTCGGTCTCGGAGTCGGGCAGGGCTCGGCCTCCGAGGTGGGCAGGGCTTGACCTTCGAGGTGGTCACGGCTCGACCTCCAAAGTGTGCCTGTGGACAGAGCTCAGCTGCCCACAAACGCAATGGTTTCTGAGTTTGCTCTGCGTTCATTTTTCTTTTTCTGTCAGCTTTCAGTTTACGAGGTGGATGGATTTTCAGCTGATGCCGATGTTCATTTGAAGTCAGAGGTTTACAGAAAGTGGGTGGGCGTGTGTTGTCAGGAGCACCGGGAGGTGTGGTGAGCTGCCCACAGGGGCCCCACAAACCTGCCCTCTCCCCAGGCCCCGTCCCTCTGCCCGGGGTCATTTCTGTCACCCTCAGCCGGTCCTTGGACGGAGAGCGTTCAGCCAGAGTGCGTGTGATGGTTTCTCCCACGTAGTTTTGCTTTTTGTGCCTTGTTAGGAAAGACTTCCTAAGCCAAGAATATATTTATTAAAATTTTCAATTCATCTCTAACACAGCTGGAATAAAGTAAGGGTCCGACTCACAGTTTCCTCTTGGGGCACATTGTTGTTCTGAGGGTGTTTATTCTTGCTCCTCACTGTCAGCGACACCCGCCGGCACCCACCTCCATGCTCAGAGGGACTCTTCCTGGGCTCTCCTGTGTTCTTGTGGTCAGTTTTTCAAACCCTGTTATCATTTTCCCCCACAATTTCCATTATTATAAATTGACAGTGTCATACTCCTTCAATTACAATATGCAATGAATATCAACATACATTTTAATGTATCGTTGTGAAGATAAGGCTGTCCATGAAATATTGAAAAAACATCCTTTGTAATACACTCCTTGGTTTCACAGATGCTAAATTATGAACAAAAATCCATGTTAGAACCAGTGGCAAACCTCCCACCACTTCTTTTCTAGCAGTGCTTCAACTCCTCTTGGCCTTGTTTTCCCTTTAGTCGGGGTCTTTCTGTCAAGGTCTAGACTGATTCATATTCTGGGTGGAATACAGTGACTGCATAGACCAATTTGGGGACACTTTCCCATCCACAGGCATTTCTCTATTTAATTAGTACTTTAGTATTTTTCAATGAAGGATTAAATATTTTCCTTTTAAGTATTCACACTGTTTTGCATATTCTTGAATAACTAATGGCTTGGGGGCAGAAAGACATAGTGTCAATTTTTTTCTCCTGGTTCTATTGTATAAATGCATGAGTCATACTGATAAATTCCACTTTTATCCATCCATATTTCTAGATGTTCATAATTTCTCAGATATCTGTACATTTCCTTGGTCTTATTTATGGACATTATTATCATCTGTGAATATTGTTAATGTAGTAAATTGTTTATGCCTTTACGAGTATTTTTCCCTACCTCATGGTGGGCAAAGGTAAACTGAGAAATTCTGAATCATAGCAGGGGGGTTGAGAATTCTATCATCTCACCTTCTAGAGTGACATTTCCTGGAGAGGTTGTAACCAGCCGCTCTGTTATAGATTCACAAAATTAGTGAGCATCTCTCTCAGCCTCCAGGAGGAAGTTTTCCATATTCAACAGAATCACCGATGCTCTGAGTCTCATTCAGAGGTTTCCCGGGTGGTTGGGAAAGATACCTTTTAATAAAAGACTGTCATGAATGACCTGTCAGGTCTTTTTTGGCTGGAACATAATCCTACAGGAGTCTCCGTGCTCTGAGCTGTGGTGTGGGGGCTCCCAGGAGCCCACGTCCCCCGTCCGTCCCGGGCTGGGCTGTGTGTCCACGGTGCTGGGCAGGAGTGACGATGCTCGGTTACAGAGAAAGCAGCTCCGTTCTGGGGCATGCTCTTCCTCTCTCGGGTCACCCTTTCGGGGGGACGCCTGCTGTGAGTGGCCAGTGGGAGTAGCCCGGGCCCAGCCCAGGGTCCTGGCAGCGCAGGAGCAGCTGGGGGCTGATCTGTCACCTGGAGCCCGCTCCCACCCGACTGCCGCCCCACGACTGACCACGGCGGCAGGAGACCCACAGAGAAGCGCCAGGCAGGCCCCTCCAGATCCCAGGAGCCCTGAGGTTTGGGGCGTCTCACTAGGCCCTGGTGGGCGACTGTTACACGGAGTAAGTGACGCTGACATTCAGGTGAAAAGCTGCATTCCCTTCCTTGTTCATTGCTCAAGATGTATTTTCATTTTTATATTTTTCTGCATCTGGTTTGGTAATATTTTCTTTAGGATGTTTGCATTTATGTTCAAGAAGGTGATAGATAAGTTAATTTACTTTGTCATAACCTCCTTGCTGGGTTTTTGTGTCCAACTTGGCTTGGGTTTATACAAGTTAACTGGTTTTCCTTTTTAGTTTTTCTCAAAGACTTTGTGAATTTTTTTTTCTTGAAATATGTGGAATTCACTGATGAAGCTGGTATAGCCCTAGAGTTTACTTTGTAAAAGAATTTTAATAGTGGATTCAGCTTTTAAAACAAATGTAGTAATATTTGCATAAAAACAGTGATGAATAGGAGTAACCAGGTGGGTGTGGCTATTCCAATAAAACTTTATTCACAGAAACAGACCCTTGGCTACCCTGAGATTAGATTGATTTTCAACAGCTTTTTAAAAATAAAAATGCATTGAAAGATGTAAATATTCTTTGAAATACTATTTCAAAGAGCTGTAACTTCATTATCTATTCAAAATACATTCTTATTTCCACTGTGATTTTTTTTTTAATTTTTTTATGGTTTCTTATTTATTTATTTAAATTGGAGGCTAATTACTGTACAATATTGTGATGGTTTTTGCCATACATTGACATGAATCAGCCACGGGTTTACATGTGTCCCCCATCCTGACCCCCTACCCACCCCCCTCCCCATCCCATCCCTCTGGGTTATCCGAGTGCACCGGCTTTGAGTGCCCTGTTTCATGCATCGAACTTGGACTGGCGATCTATTTCACATATGGTAATACGCATGTTTCAATGCTATTCTCTCAAATCATCCTACCCTCGCCTTCTCCCACAGAGTCCAGACTCTGGTCTTTATATCTCTGTCTCTTTTGCTGTCTCACATATAGGGTCATCATTACCATCTTTCTAAATTTCATATATATGTGTTAATATACTGTATTGATGTTTTTTTTTTCTTACTTTACTCTGTATAATAGGCTCCGATTTCATCCACCTCAGTAGAACTGATTCAAATGCATTCTTTTTAAAAGCTGAGCAATATTCCATGGTGTATATGTACCACAGCTTCCTTATCCATTCGTCTGCTGATGGGCATCTAGGTTGCTTCCATGTCCTGGCTATTATAAACAGTGCTGCGATGAACATTGGGGTGCACGTGTCTCTCTCAGATCTGGATTCCTCAGTGTGTATGCCCAGAAGTGGTATTGCTGGGTCATATGGAAGTTCTATTTCCAGTTTTTTAAGAAATCTCCACACTGTTTTCCATAGCGGCTGTACTAGTTTGCATTCCCACCAACAGTGTAAGAGGGTTCCCTTTTCTCCACACCCTCTCCAGCATTTATTGCTTGTAGACTTTTGGATAGCAGCCATCCTGACTGGTGTGTAGTGGTACCTCATTGTGGTTTTGATTTGCATTTCTCTGATGATGAGTGATGTTGAGCATCTTTTCATGTGTTTGTTAGCCATCTGGATGTCTTCTTTGGAGAAATGTCTGTTTAGTTCTTTGGCCCATTTTTTGATTGGGTCATTTATTTTTCTGGAATTGAGCTTCAGGAGTTGCTTGTATATTTTTGAGATTAATCCTGTGTCTGTTTCTTCATTTGCTATTATTTTCTCCCAATCTGAGGGCTGTCTTTTCACTTTACTTATAGTTTCCTTTGTTGTGCAAAAGCTTTCAAGTTTAATTAGGCCCCATTTGTTTATTTTTGCTTTTATTTCCATTACTCAGGGAGGTGGGTCACAGAAGATCTTGCTGTGGTTTATGTCAGAGAGTGTGATTTTTACACCTCTGATCTGTGGTGGTTTAGACGTTTGTTAATCAATGTTGAGAAGGAGGTTTGGTGTTCTCTCTTGCTGCTCACTTTCCACTGTGGAGAATGTGAGGACATGGTCCTTCTCATTGAATCACAATCAGTGATTTTGACCCTGTGAAAAAATTTCATATTGGAGTATTTTTAAAAAATTTTTATTTAGTTGCTAAGTCATGTCTGACTCATTTGCGACCCCATGGACTGTAGCCCACCAGGCTCCTCTGTCCATGGGGTTTTCCAGGCGTGAATACCGGAGTGGGCTGCCGTTTCCCTCTCCAGGGCACCGTCCTGACCCCGGGATGGGGCCCCGTCTCCTGGCCTGGCGGGCAGGGTCTTCCCGCTGAGCCGCCTGGGCAGCCCCAAGCTGGAGAATGGTTGACTCACAGCGTTGTGCATGTTTTAGGGAAAGAGCAAAGTGATTCAGTTTCCCTGTCTAGATCGCTCCAGGCATTAGGTTATAGTTCCCCGAACAGTAGGTCTTCGTCGGCTATCTATTGTATATATAGTAATGTTAGTGATATGTAGTTTTGATCCTAGACATGTATTAAATATTCTGTTTTTATCTGCAGTGAAGATTGTTTAGCAGGAATCTCAATTCCACTAAGTCATTGTAGGAAGAAAATCATACCGTTTTACTGTTTCTTTGTTCTTAATATCCCGTTCCTTCATTGGAAAAAGCTTTGTGTTGACCACGGATCAGTGTCCACCAGCCCCGCCCTCGGGGTCCGTGTGTCCCGTTGTTTCTGCTCCAGCCTCACCCCCGCCGGCGCTCACTCCTGGGGCCTGGCCGGGGCTCTGCGGGCCCTGGGACCGTCCTCTGGTCCCGGGTGGCAGACCAGACCCGGGTGGCCTCACCGAGCATCCTACCTGCCCTCTCCCCTCCCCCAGGTGCGGGGCCGTGTCCGAGGCCATGCTGGCCAGAGTTCTGTGCAGGAACCAGGGGGACGGGGTGGCCGTTCCAGTGGTCTCCCATGACCCGTGCCACCCACTGACCAGGCCCCGCTCAGCCTGGGGCACGTCCATGACTCCACGTGGAGGAGCCAACTTCTCTAGTTTATCCAGGGTGCCTTTCTGACTCATCCATTCTTCACTTGCTAAAAACATGTTTTATACAAATCCTGTAAAAACTGATCAGGAAGAAATATTTTAAAAATCCCATGATTTTGTTGAACTGTGGTGTTGGAGGAGATTCCCAAGAGTCCTTTGGGCTGCAAGGAGATCCAACCAGTCCATCCTCAAGGAAGTCAGTCCTGAATATTCATTGGAACAACTGATGCTGAAGCTGAAACTCCAGTACTTTGGCCACCTGATGCAAAGAACTGACTTATTGGAAAAGACCCTGATGGTGGGAAAGATTGAAGGAGAAGGGGACGACAGAGGATGAGCTGGTTGGATGGCATCACTGACTCAATGGACATGGGTTTGGGTGGACTTCAGGAGTTGGTGATGGACAGGGAGGCCTGGTGTGCTGCAGTCCATGGGGTCGCAGAGGTGGACATGGCTGAGCGACTGAACTGAACTGAATCAAACCCTTGTGAGATGCGCGGGTGTGTGGTGAGCACAGCTTGTTTCAGCCCGGGCGTGTTTGCAGCCCAGGTGCGTTTGCCGGGGTCCCTGCTCTCTGTCCTCACACCTCCCACCTCTGCTCTGTTGCAGACTAAAACTGGGGTTGCCTCGGTGCACAGCGAAGGGTCTGGCCACGCCTATGACGTCCGCCTGAAGCTGACGAAAGATGTACTGACAATTCAAAAACAGGATGTCATCTGTGCTAGTGGCAGCGGCCCCCGTGCAAACGTAAGTGCCTCTGCCTCTGCAGGCCCAGGACTTGTCTAGACCGCGTCACGCCGATACGCGAGAGGGGCTCCCCAGACGGAAGCTCCCGGGGGGCCCTGCAGGACCTGGCCTGGCGGTCCTCAGCCCTGTCCAGATGTCCAATTATTGCACAGCAAAGTGTCTTTTCAAGTTTGTATTGTTTGCTCTCTCGATGGCTTTCTTAATTTTATTAATATATTTTCCTTGAGGAGCTTTATATTAAAAACATCCCCAGACAGCACACCATGAGACTGAGTATATTCTCATGGGAAACTAGGAAGCTGTGATGAGCAAGGTCATCTCCTTCCTGAAGGTGGAAGAACTCCAAGGTTTCTACCCGGAACCACAGGTAGCGAAAGGTACAGCAGGTGCTTTTCAGAGTCTACCTGTTCCTTGCCTCTGTGGATGCAAATAGAGTTTTCACATAAAGCTTGGTCCTTCTTGCCTTCAATTATAAGTGAAAAGTTCTTAATGTGTTGGATGTATTAGAATATTGAATAAAAATTAGGGAACAATGGTTTTGCTAGTTTTATCTCTAAATTTATCTTGCAACTACTGCAAATGATGTATAAATATATAACACGTTATATTTGAAGTTTCCTATTTTCCTCCCAGTGGGCTTAAATGGCTAAGGATACACAGGTGCATTCTGTGTCTCTGTATATTTATAATCTATGTAGATATTACCAGCACGGGTCATTACTCGTCCTCTGAATAGACCATCCCATTAGCTATAAAACTGATGAGCAAGAAGCCAGGTGGAGGAAAGGGTGTTCCTTCTGCGAGATTCTGGAAGTACCCCAAGGCTCTGCCATCCCCAGGTGGGCTGGCTCTTCTGGAGCTGCTGGAGACGCCTTCTCTGTGGGTCTCTGAGTCCTTGTAACCTTAACCGCATAGAGGACGTGGGCAGGACGCTTCCACCCAGCCTGTCCGCAGTCCTGTGGTCAGCATGCCGTCCTCAGCGCGGGTGCCCTGATGTCACCAACGGAGCCGCGACCTTGCCTCTGTGTCCTCACATGCACGTCTCCCCCTGGATGGTGTCCTCCTCCTTCTGTCCTGGAGCCCAAGGCCGCCCCCTGGTCCCGCCCCGGTTCTGGCCTCGGTCAGGGTGTCCCCTGCACATCTAGGGTGGCGGAGCCTCACGATGAGGGCGGGAGACAGGAAGCTCCCCCCGGACCCTCAGGCCCGGGTTCTGCATCCCGAACTCTCGCGGACACCCCCCTCCCCGCCCCATGTATCCTGCAGAGCCGCCTCCTCCAGCTCTTAGAAGAGTCCCTCGGAGCCAAGAGTGCCCCTCTCCAACAGGGGGGCAGCCGCGTGCTCACCCGCACAAGGCCCATCCCTCTGCTGATTGCCTCCCACGTGCTCTCAGGACCGTGGGCGGCGGGTGCAGAGGGAGCAGGAGGGAGCTGCCAGGGTGCCACTTAAACGTGGCACCTTTCTTACCAGTGAGTTTGTGATCAATAGAAAGTTTCAGATAAGTTATAGTAAAAACAGGTAATGTTTCTACACTATATTTTCCAGTTCAGTTCAGTCACTCAGTTGTGTCTGACTCTTTGCGACCCCATGAACCACAGCACGCCAGGCCTCCCTGTCCATCACCAACTCCCGGAGTCCATCCAAACCCATGTCCATCGAGTCAGTGTGCCATCCAACCATCTTATCCTCTGTCGTCCCCTTCTCCTCCCACCTTCAGTCTTTCTCAGCATCAGGGTCTTTTCCAGTAAGTCAGTTCTTTGCATGAGGTGGCTAAAGTATTGGAGTTTCAGCTTCATCATCAGCCCTTCCAGTGAATATTCAGGACCAATTTCCTTTAGGATGGACTGGTTGGATCTCCTTGCAGGCCAAGGGACTCTCAAGAGTCTTCTCCAACACCACAGTTCAAAAGCATCAATTCTTCGGCACTCAGCATTCTTTATGGTCCAACTCTCACATCCATACATGACCACTGGAAAAATCATAGCTTTGACTAGAGGACCTTTGTTGGCAAAGTAAAGTCTCTGCTTTTTAATATGCTGTCTAGGTTGGTCATAGCTTTTCTGTTTCCATTGTTTCCCCATCTATTTGCCATGAAGTGATGGGACCAGATGCCATGATCTTCATTTTTTGAATGTTGAGTCTTAAGCCAGCTTTTTCACTCTCCTCTTTCACTTTCATCAAGAGGCTCTTTAGTTCCTCTTCACTTTCTGCCATAAGGGTGGTATTATCTGTGTATCTGAGGTTATTGATATTTCTCCCGGCAATCTTGATTCCAGCTTGTGCTTCATCCAGCCCAGCGTTTCCCATGACGTGCTCTGCATATGAGTTAAGTACCAGGGTGACAACATACAGCCTTGTACTCCTTTCCCAATTTGGAACCAATCCGTTGTTCCATGTCTGGTTCTAACTGTTGCTTCTTGACCTTCATACAGATTCCTGTGTATTATCCAGGGAAAATAAATTATACTTTTTAGAATTCAGTGTCAGAGTCTCTGCCCAAGGGACTCTGTCAGAGTCTTCTTGATGGAAATTATTGGCTCCTAATAAGAACGGCGGGTGTGTGTTCGTAACCTTATGTCTACAGTTTCAAGTGATTTATTGGTGCCCGAAGCTTGATGTTGAGACTGCCTGCTTTATCTGAGACGGTGGTTCCCCAGGGTGTGTTCTCAGTCTTCTGGCTCCATCCTTACTGATCTCTGCTGCTTCCAGAGAAAGCCTCATTTGTAGGAAAGGAGTGAAATATTCTTGAATAGATGTGTGCATCTGGGCTGGGCAATTGTGCGGGGGACTCAGAGGACGTTTTCAGACCAAGAACATGTTCAGCTCCTGAGGTCAGAATGCCTTCTCTACACCAGCCTCAGAATCCCACTGGGTTCAATCCCGTTGGTTGGAGAAACAGTTGAAACTCATGTTCTTCAGTTGATTATAAAAATAAAAGTAACCTTGACCTGAGAATTTATCATGTGTTTGAAGAATGAAAAAGACTACTTCCAACAACAGTCACAGCTATTTCTGCAGATTGTAGCACCTCTGAGGGTGTCAGAACATGTGATTCTCTTATGTTCATATCGCTGAGTGTTTCAGTGTTAACCTCCAACAGGAAACCTGAAGGAGAGCATTTATTTTCCATCATTTAAAATTCTCTGAGTTGCGGGAGCAGGAGATGTAATCATTATTCCCCAACTGATCAGCAGAAGAAATGAGTGTGAATTTCACATCTCACTGAACCTTGAGTCCCTGTGTGGGTCCCAGGAGATGAAAAATGCATCACTGGATTCAATTAAACACACATTTACTGCATCTATACCATCCATGACTGATGCTGAAGCTCCAATACTTTGGTCACTTGATGGGAAGAACCAACTCATAGGAAAAGACCCTGATGCTGGGGAAGATTGAAGGCAGGAGGAGAAGGGGGCAACAGAGGATGAGATGGTTAGATGGCATCACCAACTCAGTGGACATGAGTCTGAGTAAAGTCCGGGAGTTGGTGATGGACAGGGAGGCCTGGCATGCTGCAGTCCCCGGGGCTGTAAAGAGTCAGACACGACTGAGCGGCTGAACGGCCACACCCATGAAATGTCAAGCAGAGGCCAGCTTGTCGCTGGGGCCCCAAGGCCTGTTAGAGCAGGCACCCCACTCATGCGAGGCTGGCTCACACCGGTGCTTTGATTTCAAGGTCAGCTTTCTGAACAGAAATAATGCTGCTGACTGATCCTCACATTTCGAGCTCTGTTGTCAGCGGGAGGCTCACGCTCGTTTCACAACCAACAGGCTCTGCGCCCGAGCACTTGCTCACAAGCGGAGACTGGAGGGAATCTGGCTCTCTCGGAACCTGACCCAGTTTGCCCTCAGCTGTACACCTTGGGCTGCACTTAGACTCTTCCTTGTCTCTTTGAGAAGACAGGATTAAGGGGTAGACGTGTTAGTGTTCATGAAACTGTGGAAAAAATAAGCACTGTATCAGTTCTGGGTGGACTTTCTTATCAGGAAAGAGGGAGAGAACACTGAGTTTACCCTTTTATAAAACCCATAGATTCTCAAATCTGCTGATTTAACATCAGTCTAGAATTGGCGACTTTATATTTCATTTGTATTCCGTCTCTTCCGATCAACACGGCACTCTGAATACTTCACATCTCTGGGTTTCTAATTATCTCCTAAAGAAAGAATGTGCTTTGCCATATGAAGAAGCTGGCTTGTTATGTTTCAGACTTTCTGTTTAGATTGCTTCATTTTTATGATTGTGTCTGTACATTTAACATATTTTATTTTTCTAAATTGTAAGGTTACATTTGTGGCTTGAATGAATGTAGTTATGGAATAAAAAGTGGTGACAGGAAGAAAGAATTTAAAAGATCTCTGTGCTGTATCTGGCACTTTCAGTCATAGCACATTTATGGCTGAAATGTATTTCAGAGAATTCCATACCCTCAGTTTGGGAAATTAAGAAGCAGCGGAAGATGCTGGTCTGAGCTCACAGGGTTAATTCCAGGGTTGAGGCAACACGTGGCTGCCCCTCTCCTGCCTGAGGGTCCAGGTGCTGCCTGTAACATCTCAAGGTCGCCCAGAGCAGCGAGAGGAGAGACGGGCCGGCGGCAGTAGACCAGCGATGCTGGCGACAGTTCAGTGTGAGCCCCGCCAGGGACCAGCCACTGGACTAGTGCTTGTGAGCTGGGCAACGCGGGGAAAGCGGACCTCAGGAGGAGGCCCGGGGCTGAGCCAGAGGAAAGGACAGACCGTAGTCCGCCTACCCGGAGGAGGAAGCCCCAGGTCATACGTGGAGAGTGTGAACTTGAAGACAGTGCCCCCCGCAGAAAGAGTTCTTGCCTGGCCGGCACTGGCTTCTGAAGGAAAAGGGACAAAACCAGGCAAAGACCCCTGAGGACACTAATCCTGCACCCCCTCATTTGGGTCTCACGCTGTGGTTTATGCTTCCTGTGTGGTGTGAAAATCCTCCCGCTGAAAATGCAAGTGTAGGTGGTGTCGGGTTCAGGGGGCCCTGGTGCGCGCAGACGGAAGGTGCAGGCCTTCTGCAGGAACATGCACTCTTTCCACCGGGGCCTGAGGATTCCCAGTCCAGGTTTGCAGGGACTGTGGAGATAAACCCAGGGAAGAAGGCCACCGTGAGCAGAAGTGCAGAGATGGGTCTGCAGAGACGTCGAGCTGTGAGAGTCAGGTGCATCACGTGAAAGGCGTGTGTTCATTGTGTGACCTTGGCGACTGACTCACGTGGAATTCTCCCTGCTCCTGGCCCTCAGCACTGTGCATTCACTTATTAAATGTGTGTGGACTCAATCCAGAGTCTACTCCTCTTCAACAAGGACGGTCCGGCTTTGAAAACATGGAAACCTTGAAATAGTGAACGTGTGTGCATGCTCAGTGGTGTCCGACTCTTTTGCAACCCCATGGGCTGAGCCCGCCAGCCGCCTCTGTCCACGGGATTCTCCAGGCAAGAATCCTGCAGTGGGTTGCCATTTCCTCCTCCAGGGGATCTTCCTGACTCAGAGGTTGAACCCGCGTCTCCTGCATTGCAGGCAGGTTCTTTCCCACTGAGCCACTGGGAAGCCCACAAAGAGTGAATAGACGGGTCAGATTCACTATAAAAGTCTGCACTGTGATTTAGTTTAAGGATAGAATCAATAGTGGTTCATGTGTGTGTGTGAGTGTGCACACAAACCACTTGGTAAGGAAATAAGACACAAAAATTTGTCTTTCAGTGAAGCTTGAAATAACTAGAATCATAATAGCAAAGTATTTTGCATAGTCTACTAAACATTTTATAATTTTTTTCTTTAATTATGTAATTTTTTCAACATATGAAAAGTCGAAAAGTAGCAAGCAGAACCCCATGTAATTATCCTTCATATTGGCCATATGCCAGCATATTTGCTGTGAATCTGTCCAATTTTTACAGAAATTATCAAAGCAATGCACATCCTTTTTATTATTCCCATTGTTACTTTTGGAGGTGAACACGCTTCCTACACCACTTCATCAATCCCAGGCCAACCCTGTTCACTGACAAATTGTTTAGACCAAACGAACACACCTTACATGTTTGAACACGTGAGAGGTGGCGTGACCAACTCGTCAGCCACGGGGCAGGGTTAGTCTTGGCTTCAAGTTGTCAGCACTGGCAACTTTAAACTGGGTCAGGACGTGAAATGATTGATTGTTCACAGTTAGCGTTGACTGTGTAACGACTCATCTAAAAACGGTTGACTGTGCGGAGCAGCACGGCGCGCAGGCAGCCTCTTTGGGGGTCAGTGGAGATGAAACTTTAGAAACAGAGCTGAGCATGTGCTCTGTAGCCTCCCCGTCTGCTGCCTGGGAACGGGGCCTCCATCCCTCGGAGCCAGGACGGGGTGAGATGACCAACTTTGCAGGACCTCAGGGTGGATCTGAAGCCAGCACAGTGCGGCTGTTTCTTACCAGGCTGTCTGTTTGCCTGTAGCACTGCCGAGTGCAGGTTTGAAATGGTGCCGTCACTGTAGTGATTAGGCAGCTCCCCTTTGGAAATATAAACAGCTACTGAAGTTTTTTAAATTTTTTTTATTTTTAAATTGAAGGATAATTGCTTTACAGAATTGTGTTGGTTTCTGCCAAACATTAGCATGGATCATCCATAGGTATACGTATGTCCCCGATATGTCTGAAATTTTAATAAAGAAGTTATGTATACGTTTTGCATTCGCTTTCTGATTGTCCATTTTAACCTAAGCCGGGTTTGTTTTCTAAATTTTTTAAAGCACAGAACAGTTACGCTTCGCAGACAGCCCGTGGGCGGCCTGGGCCTGAGCATAAAGGTATGAATGCATTCCTTCCCCCGACACTTTCCCATGACAGCCCCCACTCTGTCGTCACTGAGCCCCTCTGCCTGTCTTCCAGGGCGGCGTGGAACACGGCGTCCCCGTGGTCATATCGAAGATATTCAGGGACCTCGCAGGTACCAGCAGCTGCATGACTGTGTGTGCATGGCCGCAGTCTGGAGTATGGTGCACTGTTTTCAATGGGAAGACAGCTGCTGTGTGTGTTGCCTGGCCATCCGCCTGCCGTCTTCTCTCCCAGCTGTCTGCGCCCTCATCCCCGATCCCGCCAGCCCTTAAGAGAGGTACTGACCCACAGTGTGGCGTCACGTTGACCCCAGGAGACACGGACATGGCAGTGGTTTGAACTTTGGTTTCTCAGGAAAGACAAACCTCTTGGGGGCTGGGGTGCAGTGGATGGAGGGTCAGCGTGATGAGGTTCCGGTGTAGAATTGCGTCGTGGCCGAGGGGCTAGGCAGGGAGGCCGCTGGCCATGGTGCTGAAACTGTAATAATGGCTTTGGCAAGAGCTGCCTCTCCGGGAGGTCAGAGTGTGTAGGGCTGAGCGTGAGGGCGAGTGAGTACTGGGCAGGTGGCTTTCCATCAAAGTGCATATTTTTCTGATAAACTCTCTTTGGTGACACTTTCGAATCCAGCTCTTACAGGCTCCTCCGCTCCCCGGGGCCACCCATCTGCCCTGTTCCATCAGGTCCTTCCTGCAGGTCCAGGAGATGATCCCTCGTGACCCGGGCAGACGGACACCTGGCGCTGAACGGGAAGCCTGTGTTGTCGAGGGACAGCCTGAGTGTTGAAGGGGATGAGTCTGGGCGAGGGCCAGAGTGTTGACAGGTCCTGGGTGAGATGCCTGAACTCCTGCTTTCCCCCAGGATGCTCAGACCTGGTCCACATCCTGCAGGGGACCAGCCAGCATAGCCTGGTGACCTCGGGCATCATACTGCCAGAGGTCTCGCGGTCATGTTTTGCTGTAGGGACTGTTCACAGGGAGGTGAAGCCCCCATCGTGGCTTTGACTTCAGTTGTGAGGAAAAGAGGTTTTAACAACACGTGCATTCTGCGTAAATTTTGTACCAAAAGGACACTCAGGATGCAGCTCGACTGTACAGTTTCCCCTCTTTCCAGCAAAGTCACAAAGCCTGCCCTTGATGTCTGCAGCAGGCAGATCACACTTCTTGGGCATTAAGGGTCTTGAGCCCATGAAGCCACCTGCCCTCCGCAGGGGACGGTTTTCCTGGAGAGCCCCCAGCCGTTGTTAGGAGGGAAAACAAGAGCCTGGTCCTCCTATGCTGCTGTTCTTGGTGACACAAAAGGATTCCAGTCTTATCAGGAAATATGGATTTAATTATAACCACGAGGACACAGGTCTCTGAGCCAAACGGCCATTCTTTTTCGAGGTTTTCAAAGCACTTCAAAGAAGCACATACTTCTGTTGGACTGACGTCCTTCTGTTGTACAAAGCAAGTGCTGCGCTGAGTGATTGAAGAGCCTGATGGGCTCAGTGCTCCCTGTGTTCAGAGCGAGGGTCTGCAGGGAGAATGAATCAAGTTGTTGCTGAAGTCGGAGTGTGTAATCATTTCCGTGTGACCATAACCATCTGGCTGCCTGATTAATGATTGAGAGAAGGATTGCTCAAATCTGCTTGTGAACATTCTTAGTTCTTTTTCACAAGTAAATTTTTAAATTTGTGGATGTGAATATGTTTCAGAAAAGGATGAGAACAGGGGAATGAAAAGTTGTTGAAACTTTTCACGAGCAGTGAAAGACACTGGGATTCTTGGCTTCTGGAGGAGAGGAATTCAATCCGGGGCCAGAGACGAGGCTTGATCACTCAGAGCCTTTGTGTAACAAAGTTTTATTAAGGTAGAGAAGAGAGAAAGCTTCTGACATAGACATCAGAAGGGGGCAGAAAGAGTGCCCCCCTGCTAGTCTTTAGCTGGATGTTATACAGCTACCAGAAGGCTGCTAATCAGAAAAAGGAGATGTCTCAAAACGCAGGGCCCTCACAGCTTGAAGAAACAGAGTCTAGGGTTCTGTTCATTAACATAGCTTACGACAAACATTTTTGTAGGAAAACGCTCTGGTTAGCTCAGGGTTTGAGAAAAGTCCGGTTCAGGTGGAGCCCCGTGTCATCATGGCAGCTCAGAATTTTAAGAGAAACCTCTTTTTATTTTTGTATAGAGAAGGGGAAAAAAATCTAACACTTGTGATTTGTTCCTCCTGCCCTTAAGAGAGAGATAAACGTGTCTGCTACATGCGGCCTATTTCCTCCGTTTGGAGACCCCTGGCCTTCCTGCCTGTTACCCACCCTCTCAGGAATAAGATTAAAATCAGAAAAAGATTGCTCAGTTCGGGAAGAGCATCTCCCTTCTCTACGGGGGTGTGAACAGGCCGAGGCGGCCTGCTGGGCGACATGAGAGCATCACCTCCCCGTGTCTGCGGGCCCCCCGGGTCCGGTCCCCTAGGCAGGGCCCACTTGTGCAGACACGACTCTCCCGGGAAGGAGGCTCCGCGCTCCAGCTCCAGGAAGCGTCGCGAGCATCTCAGCCCAGCGACTTCCCAGCCAGGTCCTCCCTGCCTGCCGCACCAGGCCCGGCATCCCGCGCCCCCGGGCCTCTGCTCCATCCCACCTCCTGCGGGGCCAGGCTGGGGAGCAGCCCCGCCCACCCCCGGGGCCCCTTCAGCGGCTGTGACCGCCCCGCGCACGCCCTCCTCTTTCCTGCACCCGAATCGACTGCTCCGTGAGCTGAGTCTGGGGCCCGGGATGGTCTCACCGAGCTCACGCGGTTAGGCTCTGGCGCAGGACACGCGTGTCTCGCCGGCAGGGGGACCCGAGGCCGAGCAGCCGCGTGCGCTGCTGTCAGGGAGGTCCTTCGTGTGGAGCCCCGCGCCTGGGAAGCGTCCTCACGCATGAGGCGGGTGCCCGGGACGCGGACAACCTGCACCGCAACCAGCAGCGCACCAAGCCAGGGCTCCTCCTGGGGGTGAGGCCCTCAGGGGCGGGGCTGGGCGGGGGTGAGACCCTCAGGGGCGGGGCCGGGGGGGTGAGACCCTCAGGGGCGGGGCCGGGGGGGGGGCGGGTGAGGCCCTCAGGGGCGGGGCCGGGGGGGGGGTGAGGCCCTCAGGGGCGGGGCCGGGGGGGGTGAGACCCTCAGGGGCGGGGCCGGGGGGGGTGAGACCCTCAGGGGCGGGGCCGGGGCGGTGAGACCCTCAGGGGCGGGGCCGGGGCGGTGAGACCCTCAGGGGCGGGGCCGGGGAGGAGTGAGACCCTCGGGCGGGGCCGGGGGTGGGGGGAGACCCTCAGGGGCGGGGCTGGGGGGGGTGAGACCCTCAGGGGCGGGGCTGGGGGGGGTGAGACCCTCAGGGGCGGGGCTGGGGGGGGTGAGACCCTCAGGGGCGGGGCTGCGGGGGTGAGACCCTCAGGGGCGGGGCCGGGGGGGGTGAGACCCTCAGGGGCGGGGCTGGGGGTGAGACCCTCAAGGGCGGGGCCAGGGACCCTCCCGCAGGGCTGACCTGGCTTGGTCCCCTCCCTGAGGAGGCAGGTTCGCGGTCACCCCAGAGGGAACCTGGAGCTGGAAGGCTTCTCTACTGCTCTCACGTGGGGACCAGAGGGGTCCGCAGTCCGACATCTACCTGGCGTTGCATTTAGGGATTGGGCGGCTGGAAACTGTTCAGTTCAGTGCCGTTCAGTCGCTCAGTCGTGTCCGACTCTTTGCGACCCCACGGACTGCAGCACGCCAGGCCTCCCTGTCCATCGCCAACTCTTGGAGTTTACTCAAGCTCCCGTCCATCGAGTCAGTGATGCCATCCAACCATCTCATCCTCTGTTGTCCCCTTCTCTGGCCTTCAGTCTTTCAGAGTCTTTTCAAATGAGTCAGTTCTTTGCATCAGGTGACCAAAGTATTGGAGTTTCAGAGGTCAGAGCAGAATATAAAACCGTTTATTCAGTTATTCATCTGCAGACCGACCCACTTGCCCTCGATGAGCACCTTGTATGGATCAGACGCTTCTGGGCATTCCGGGCAGACACCGCCCGCGTGCACTTGTGTCCAGTGGGGAAAACTGGCCGTCAGTGACCAGATCATATACACGTTCAGACAGTGACCAGTGCCGTGAAGACAATTAGACGACGCTGGGGCGTGCCGAGCAGCGGACAGAACATCTCTGCTGTTACAGGGTGGTCAGCGGAAATCTCTCCGTGGGTGACGCTTAAGCAAATATTTGAATCAAACAGAGTGAGGGATGAGCAGGCCCTGCCAGGTGGCATCCCAGACTCAGAAAGGATGCAGGACGAAGGATCGATGGGCCCGTTTGCTCAGAAACAGGGAAGGCCAGTGGGGGAGGGCAGCTGGTGGGGAGAGGAGGCGTGGGAGGCTGGGGCAGGGCCTGGGCTCTCATCCTGGAGAGGGACTTGGGTCTTGTTTATGAGTAAGGGGTGAGGGGTCCAAGAGGGGTCATTTGGGACCGTCCAAAGCAGGATCAAAAGGTCTGTTTTACATAAAAAAAAAAAAAAAAAAAAACGCGTGGGTTGCTGTCCGGAGAATGTTCCAGAGCCCGGGCCACGTTGGGTGCCAGCCTTGCAGCTGGTGGGAAGGGCACAGGGAGGTCATGTGCCCCGCTGACCTTCACTGTCCTTGCCGCAGGGTCAGGGCGGGGCCGTCACAGGGTCCCCTCAGTGAGGACGGGGGCTTCCCACGTCGGCCCTGGGCACGCGGTTGCCACCCTCTGCCTTCCGGAGCCACAGCCTCGAGATCTGTGGAACGGAGCCCGGGGGCACCGCGGGGCCTCCTGGGGTGTGGGGCCCCCGAGGCCTGTGAGCTGTTTTCTGCAGCGCCCTGACCTGCGTTCCGGGTCTCACTGCCGTGAAACGCTGCTGTTGGCTGAGACCGGCGATGCGCTTACCACACCCGTGAGATTTCGTTATTTAATTGTTCTGGCTGACTCAGTGTGAAGCTTTCTCTTCCGCTTGGTCCTTGCCTCCCCTCTGGTTCTGTCTCCTCCATCCACACGGCAGCTCCTGCCTCGCCGTTCCTTCTGGGGCCGCGTGCCCCCCGTCCCCCGAGGAGTCCACGTACCTACGCGCTCCAGGCTTCAGGAAGCCCGCAACCTCTTCAGGGAACACCCCTGTTCACGGCCCATCCCGATGGTGCCTGTGGTTAACCTTTCTCTTAAAGTGAAGAGAATGTTTGTTTTTAAAAGTGTATCATTGACCTTCCAGGGCTTCCCTGGTGGCTCAGACGGTAAAGCGTCTGCCTGCAATGCGGGAGACCCGGGTTGAACCCCTGGGTCGGGAAGATCCCCAGGAGAAGGAAATGGCAGCCCGTTCCAGTACTCTCACCTGGAAAATCCCGTGGATGGAGGAGCCTGGTGGGCTACAGTCCATGGGGTTGCAGAGAGTCAGACACGACTGAGCGACTTCACTTTATTGACCTCCCAGCCCTTTGGTCCGCAGTTGCTCTGATGGTGGTTCAGCCCCCTTTGTGGGCCCCTTGGGAGGGGAACACATCGCCTTGGTGAAGACCCCCAGGGTCTGGGCGGGACCCTGTCCAGGACCCAGGACAGAGCCAATGTTCCCTGGACTGAGCGCCTCACGGGCGGGACGGAGAAGCCCCAGGAGCAGGCGCGGGATAGCAGCCTGCAGGTCTCCAGGCAGAGCCGCAGGGAGCCTGGTAGGACGCTGGCAGGGGGTCAGGTGGGCAGTGCAGAGCCTGTGGGGGAGCTGCTGTGATGCCAGGACCCGAAGCTTCTGCCCAGCTGCCCACCACCCTCCCACCCTGTCCCCGGGGGCTTCTCCCCACGGGAGTCAGCTGTCAAGGAGCCCAGAGCACTGGTCTTCCAGGCCTGCCGCCAAGTCCCGCCCACCCCCCCCCATGGCAGCCATCTGCTGCAAAAAGACAGTCACAGGCGGGGCAGGGGCTTCCTCGTCCCCCCACCTCCCGCAGGCAGCCACCTCAGCGCTCCCGCCTGCAGCCCCAGAGGCTGGGCTGGGTGCATGTCCTGCAGGCTGTTTACTTAAAACTCTCCGCTTCGTGGATCCGCGGGCGTCCCTCCCGAGTCTGCTGGCCGCAGGGCTCCACGCATCCTGTGTGTCCTCTGAGGGCGGAACCTCAGCACAACTCTTCAGACTGTGTCATCTTTGTTTCCAAAGTTGGTGGCGTCTTCTCCCGTTCTGAGCCAAGAGTGTGTGATAGGAGGCTGAACGAGGGCTTCCCTGCCCCCTCCGCTCCCAGCGCCCTGTCTCGGCGCCTCTGGGTCAGGGTCTCCGTCTCCCCACTTCTGATCATCTTGCATCACCATGCGCTCAGGCTGCTGGTGACCTCCGCCCCGAAGGGCAGGCTTCCTGGATGAGTTACCTTAACCCTAACTTACCGGAGGGAAAGCTCATCTGGATAGCCTCAGATGCATGTGCCAGCACTCGTATCTGCTCATAGTGTGTAAACTTCAGGTGGTCTAAAATGGCTAAATACTCAGCTTAGGTCCTTCTTCACCAAGAGCAAGAGGTAACTGACACCTGAGACCCGGTGGTAAACTCCAGAACAGGTTGCTGTGGTTCACAAACAGCAGACCCTGCCAATGGTGAGGTGCGACCACCCGGCGGAGGGATGCTCTGGGCACTCAGGCCTGTGAAGGGCAGTTTCTCCTTCTCCAGCTCTGGGTCACTGGACCACGGCTGGGGTAACCAGCGCTGGCAATTCTGGGCATTATAGTGAGGACCAAAGAGCCCTTACAACAAAGGAGCTAACAGATCATGTAAGTTTTTGCAGTAAGTGTGGAGGTATGCATAACATTTTCTGATAGCTCGCCCCTCTGATCTGAAGTGACGTTTGCTTGGCGGAAGGCCGCCTCCTTCTAGGGGACACTGGGTGTCTGCTTGTCAGGGGAGCCAGGACTGTTCGGGTTATTTCAGGCCGGCCTGCGTCCGCACGAGGCATCCATGCAAACGTGGGGGGGGGAGTCAGTGCTCCCCAGACTCTCGCTTTCTGATCTGAGTGGCCCACACCGTTTTTCAGGATAAAGCCCGCCACCGCACTGCGTGGAGGCTGAGCGTGTGTCGGGAAGCAGGTCTCCTCGGGAGTTGAGGGCCGGCAGGGGCTCAGACCGCGTCGGGTCAACCGGGGTCCTGTGAGACAGCGCCCGTGACCCCTGCTGGGCGACGGCCGTGCCCACGCTGGCTGGTCCTGGGCTCAAAGGACTCGGCGCTTGTGAAGGACGATGAAGCGGGTCTGAGACACCAGACTCTGGGCTTCCCCCATTATTAACCCAGATTCTCGATGCAGTTAATACCAAGACTTTAGGAGGTATTATCATTTTCTAATATTCCCCAGAAGTTCACGTGAATGAATATTTAACATGCCTGAATCCTACTAATTAACTTGCAGAAAAAAACAAATTATTTCTGTTATAGCACAACTGTATTGCAAAGAATGATTAAATTTGCATAACCTCACATAACACCAGTAATAGCAATTAATTTGACTTGAAAAGGCAAGTATAACAGAATATAGAATATCTCCATGTAGCTAGTTTTCGTGTTTGAATATTTATGTGGGTTAAAATAAATTATGCTCTTTTTCCATTTTACATCCTGACGTAATGACAAGGTTACCACAGAAATAAGCTGGAGCCACTTTCAACTGAAATCCACTAACCTGTCTTAATCTGACCAAAAAGTTTATTTTATTTAGGAACATTAATTAAAATTTTAAATTAAAATCAAACTTCCATGATACCGTTTTATCATCCATTTTACCACTTTCCCTGGTGGCTCAGTCAGTAAAGAATCTACCTGCAATGCAGAATATGTGGGTTTGATCTCTAGGTCGGGAAGATCCCCTGGAGAAGGAAATGGCAACCCATTCCAGTCTTCTTGCCTGGAAAATCCCATGGACAGAAGAGCCTGGTGGTCTACAGTCCATAGGGTCCCAAGAGTCAGACACAGCGACTAAACCACCACCACCAATTTGTTTTTTAGGACTAAAAGTGTCCATCAAAGGGACAACACTTCAAAGATTTAATTGGAAAGTTTTTTAAATTGGCTTTTTTAAATGATGGAGAGAGAGAGACAGAGATAGAGAGACAGAGGTCTCCATCAGTAGGTCTCACCTAATGGGCAATGGAGGTTTTCTGGGCTAAGTTTCTGTAAATAGTAACTTAATTAGTTACCTACAATAACCATTGCGTTTAGTGGTATAAAGATTGTATTTTATTTTCAACAAAATTTAATAAAGTTAATGACTAGAACTAATATTAACAATTGAGATTAAATATTTTTCTGGAATTTAAAGAATGCCACTGTTAAAAGAATAGCCTGTTAGTTGGTTTTCAATATTTAACCAAAGACATAAAATAAATCTAGATGAAGGCAAAAGATACCTGTGAAAATGTGCTCTGTGTGGGTCTCAGGCCGACACTCACCTGTGCTGTGGCTGCACCAGTCCTGCTGTTTCTGACTGTGGTTGCAAGACGCCTTCGGCAGTATCCGTGGGGGGACTTTGAAAACACAGAGGTTCTCTACTGATGGGACCTGGAAATTATGCAGCAGACCCGGTCACATGGCGAGACCAAGGTCGCCGGCAGAGAGAGAGGGGCCTGGGTCCTGTTTTCTCTGAGGTGGGAGGGGGCTTGTTTTCCAGGGATCCCTCTTTGTTGGTGAATTTAAACACAAGAGTGGGAATTTAAAGCCCAGGAAGAGCAAAAACAAGTGACCCAAATGATGAGTTACTGAAATCAACCCAGATCTCTTAAACATCAGAGCCTGCGAGGGGCGGGGGTGGGGGGTTCCAGTTCTGTCTCCTGTGTGGACAACAGCATGTTGCCATGAGCTGGGCCCCTCAGAGGGGGTCCCTGGGCGAGCAGAGCCGAGGCCAGGCACTTGCGTTAAAGAAAAGACAGCTGTCAGCGTTTACACTGCAAAATGCTTTACATTTGGTGCAAATTTGTTCAGTCATGTTAAAAGGAGGTTTCTTTCTTCCCCTATGATAATAGAAAAATTAAGTGGAAATATGCTGTGGAGCTTATACTCAAACTGTACAATGTAAAGATTTTCTTCCCTTTTTCCTTTAATATTCTGGGCACATTCCCTTTAATTAAAACAGTCTGTGTAGATGTGTTCCCAAGAAAGAGGGGGAAATCCTAAGGGACTTCTAGAATTCCTATTTTATTGTCTGTGTTGACTTAATGGAAAATGGGGATCAGACTTTCCACATATGTAATGAAATCCTGCGTTTGTGCTTCTCATTAGACAAGGCTCTGCGTGTAAGTAACTCTCTTAATGTGCCTGAAACCAGCTGAATGTGAGGCTGCTTTGGAGGGGCCGGTGCTGTGTTGCTGCATTTCCCCACCCGTGGACACATGTGCACATGCACACAGACACACGTGCTCATGCACACAGACACACGTGCTCACGTTCTTACATCACACACCCACACATGCATGTGTGTGCATGAACATGCACATGTGTACACAGATACAGATACACACACTCACCCACACAGACTCCCACATGCTCACACATCCACATGCATGCACGCATAGTCACACATGCGCACACACGCACACTCAATGTGCATGCCTGTGCCCACATGCACAGACTCCCCCCCACGTGCACATCCACATGCGTGCACACACACTTACACACGTGCACTTGCGGCTACCCACACCGACACATGTCCCATATGCACGCATGCAGCATTCACCCACCCAGGCTCCCACGTCCACATGCGTGCACACACGTGTGCACACACCCGCACACCTGCACACACTGTACCAGTTGCTGCAGACTCTGCTTCAGCCACCACAAGCGGCAGGATGTCTCTGAGTCTGTGTTAACACTGTTGCCCCTTTTACGACCCTGCAGCGGACCAGACAGGGATGTTGTTCGTGGGGGACGCTCTGCTCCAGGTCAGTATCTTGAACTTCAGTCCTTAGCTCTGTTGCATGTTAGTTCCTGTTAGTTCTGAACTGAGACTCATCAATTATTATCCTTAAAATTCTTAATTTGTCATCTTTTCAGGTTAACGGCATTAATGTAGAAAGTGCGAGCCACAAAGAAGTGGTAAGTGTGTGATTTTTTTTACGGATATTGTTCTTTTTATTAGATTTTCTCTTATTCTGATTATTTTGTTTCTGTATGTGCATTTCATGCATGTGTTCATAGGGGCCTCTCAGATGCCAGGAAAGGTAGATTTGGTGGCTCCTATTGTGAAGATGGGGACTGAAATTCGGGGAGTGGGGAGCCCTCCTGGTGGCTCGTGTGGAGCCTGTGAGGGTGCCTCTGGCTTTGCGTGCTCATCCACCGTGGGGGACATCCCAGGAAGCTCCCTCTGGGGCGTGTCCGAGACGCTGGCCCGTGGACTGGGGCGTCACAGGCTCTGCCCCAGCGCCTCTCCAGAGGTGAGCCTTAACCAAGGTCGGGTCAGGCTCCACAATGCAGCAAATTAGTGGTTCATTACTAAGAGAAGAATTCCTTTAACTCTCTCCAGGCGTGGAGGTAAGATCTGTGGGCTGGATGGGACATGTAGTTTAAGGTTTAGGTTCAAGTGGATGACATATAATTTACTTCCTAAACCTAAAACTTGTGTTATTTATCAATTTCTGCAAAAACTTGCTTTCTTAAGGTGAGAACACACACAGTAATTCAAAAAGAGGCAGCGCACAGCTAGGTAACTTTATCCCAGCCCTGGGGAAGCAAAAAGCATTCACCCAAAAGAAAAGCTTTTGAGTAAAAGATGTGTAAACTTAATACACAGAGGTATTCCAGTATTTCACTAATATAAATATACTTTTTGGACCAAAGTATCAAATTATAAGTCCACAGTCTTATGTGATACAAAAGCCATGCTTGAATCAGCGAGGCTAATGGCATATACGATCTCAGCTTTTCAGGTTCATGAAATGCATAAAAATATTAAATTTGTAGAAGACCTCATGAATTGCACAGTTTCACACCCTCGTTTTTCAGAGTAAATTCTAGATTCAGTTATTACTAAAAGGAAAAAAGGCAGGTCTGCTCAACACAAAAGATCCACAGAATGAACCTCACCCTGCATCTTGTCTCCTGCTGTGGAAAAGCCTTACTACTTTAGGGTGACAAAAAGGTGTTTATGTCCCGCTTTTTACTGAGCTCTGTGTCCCCGTCCACATGGACACATAACATCACAGTGGACCTGGCCGAGAGGGAGCCTGCCTTAATCTTATTCAGCAAATTCTGAGACCTCTCACCATTCAGAGAGGAAGGAAAATCAATGTTTGGAAAATTGCTCGGTCTGACCTGCATGCAGAGGTTAGTGATGGCAGGGAGGTGGTGACGCCTCCCTCCCCCCAGCGGGACCCCCAGCCCCACGTGTCTGCCTCGGAGTCCCTTCCGCAGACACCAGCCTGAGAGATGGTGCAGAACTGCGTTTCTATGCAGCAAGGTCAGGGTTTTTTTCTAAATCTCAAATGTTAAATTCACGTCTAGTCCGGTATGGCAGTCCAGGGTCTTAGGTGCTATGAGAGCCATTGATTTAAAAAACTGTCATAATCAATAAAAAGGCACTGACTCATTTGTGAGGCCTCCTTTTCAAGTTGAAATGGGTTCTTTTTTATGCACGTTTTAGTCATGCACGGCTGCTTTGTTAATGCTAGGGTCTCAGGCCAGATCCTGAGTTCTGCTGGTTTCGAACTCAAGAACCCTTAGAAATAAAGCCTTCCCTTGTGTTTAGAAAATGGTAGAAACAGAATCCTCCAGGTTCCAATCCGCAGCCTGGCCCTGAACCCCCTAAACCCCCGCTCCCAGCATCTTGCGGGTGGTCACACTGGTCACTCAGCAGATCAAACCTGCGTTTAGTAGAAGGTGTCCTGTGGGAGCTGAAACTGGTTGCATGTTTCTCCAGGTGTGTGCGTGTGCATGTGTGCATATGTGCGAGTGCATGTGTGCGAGTGTGCCTGCATGTGTGCGTGTGTGCATGTGTGTGCGCGTGTGCATGTGTGCGTGTGTGTGTGTATGCATGTGTGCGTGCATGCACACACACTTGCAGATCTGCATGACAGAAGCAGTGGGTGAACTTGACCCTGGAGAGAGTCACAGATCTTAGGCTCTTGCCGTTCAGAGGACTCCTGGGTGTTCAGTGTCAAACTCCTTGAGCCGAGGACCCGCAGCTTCTGTGGGGGGCGTGCCCTCCCTGGGTGGGCCCCCACCCTCACGACACCCACACCCACAGGGCAGGGTGTTGCCCAGGGGTCCCTTCACTGCCCTGCGGGAGGAGAGAGTGCGGTGACCCTGCGCTTTGATCAGAATCGCCCAGGGCCACTTGTCCCAGGAGACAGGTGTCAGCTGGGAGGGGCTAAGGTGGTGCGTTCCTGTCTCTGGGGCCTTGGGCGGGGCGGAGGGTGGTCCCAGATGAGCCCCAGCCGCTGGGCCGTCCGAGCGGAGTGTCCATCTCATGCTCGCGGTGCCGTCCTGCTCTCCCTTCGCTCAGCTGACCCGGGCTCGGGTGTCAGCGGGGTTCACAGGCTGAGGCGGGGGGGACGTCAGGGTCTGGGGGGTGCGGGAACGTCCCCGGGTGAGGGTAAAGGCATTCCTGCGTTCTGCAGGCAGAAGCAGGTGCCTGTGTATGTGAGGGCTGGGCGGGGTGCCCTGCCTGGGACCGAGGTCACATGCAGGCATCGGGGACATGCCCGAGGGGGCCGGGGCAGGAACACTTACGGCTTCTTATTTCTGGGCTGTGTCTGCTGTGTCTGGATCGAGTTGGCCGAACTGACGGGAAACTCGTCGGGCTTTCAAAGCTGTCTCCAGAGCTAAAGTGGGGAGCTGTCTGTAACTGCAGCTGAAGGGCCCGAACCTGGGGGTGGGGGACCTTGTAACCGAACAGGGTGACATGATGCCCTCGGTTTCTCCAAACTAAAGTGTGGTTTCAAGTCTGAAGCTCATGTTTTCAGTTTGCAGCGTCACAGCTGATGCGTGGGCGTGTGTGCCAGTGTCTGAGATTTGGCGATTGGCACCTCGCGTGGGTTTCTCCCACAACTTTGGTTTCGGGGGTGTGTCGAGTGTGCAGGGAGCCTGGCCTTGGACCCAGGCTGATGTGTGCACCTGTGTGTGGACGAGGCAGGGAGCCGTGTACCTGGGGGCACACCGCGTCCGTTTGTCCCCCCAGGCGAGGATTGCGGAGCTTCCAGAGTCTCGGAGGTAACCGTGAACGCTGGCTCCTCGAGAGACAGGCGAAGCATGTAGCGGAAGCGGGAGTGTTAGTCGCTCAGTCGTGTCTGACTCTTTGCGACTCCATGGACTGTAGCCCGCCAGGCTTCTCTGTCCATGGGACTCTCCAGGCAAGAATACTGGAGAATACTCCTCCTCCAGGGGATCTTCCCCACCCGGGGATAGAATCCGGGTCTCCTGCATTGAGGGCGGGCTCTTTATCGTCCAAGCCACCCGGGAAGCCCTGGTGGGGATGTGAGCGTTATTTCTGAGGTCCCTCTGTCATGGTAACATGGCCGTCCTGTGTCACACCGACAGGTGCATCTTCTGAAAAATGCGGGCGATGAGGTGACCGTCACTGTCGAGTATCTCAGGGAAGCACCATCGTTTCTGAAGCTCCCCTTAGGTAAGTGGTGGCTGGGCTCACGGGGGCCGACAGCTTCCTCCTCACCTGTTATTTTTCCTGAGTCGTCCTGCCGTGTAACACACCCGCAGCCTCTTCAGAAGCAGGGATTCCCACGGTCAGGATGCTGTGTGCGTCCCGTTATCCCAGAGGGAGCAGACAGACAGGCTGGCCACACTTGTCTTCCGGCCGTAAAACCTCGGGTGGGATGGTAAGGGCGTGAAGGAATTCAACCTCACTCTTGGAGCTGCTCCTCGACGGCCTGGACGCATCGGTGTGAAGACGCATGAGTTCATCAGGCTCCCTCGAGCCCGCTAAAGCTCTGGCTGTGCAGTCTAGTGTTTGAAGGGAGACCGGGGTGATGGGGCACCTGCCTCACCCGAACTGTGCCAGGCGCTTTGAGGGCGAGCCTGTAAGCAGGTTCCTGATTCTTCAAGAAGAAAACCAAGCTTGCAGAAGTAACTTGCACGATGTCCACTAAATTTCCTCATCTGTGAACTGGCGGTAATGATCCATAACCACCACACGGGAGGCTTGTGTCTCGAAGGAGTAATTATAGCATCGTTGCCGGGCTGTCAGCTCCGTCCTCCGTGACGCGGACGCCGGTGACACGTGAGGGACCTGTGTGCATCCAGCTCCCCTGCAGGGGATGCTGGCGCTCGCAGCCCTGTCTGAGGGCTGGGACGAGGGCAGTGTGGGGCCCCCGCTGGACTCCCCTCAGCTCCGGCCAGTCCTGTCACTCGGGGACTTTACCCCACAGTCAGGTTTTGTCACTTTTCAGGAAAGTGGGAAATCTGGATTTTAAAGCTGTGTCTTGGTTTTGATTAAACAAAACCCATGTGCCTGTCAGACTTGGCTTCCCAGCTGGTCTGGAGTTTTTGCCTAATACCACTTATCCCCCAGTAGTTGGCTTTTGATGGCTAATGTTGGCCTCGAAACTCCTGAAGCTAAAGGAAAACGAAGGACCTGTGATCCAGGCAGGCAGCAGCTCTGACCCTGGATGACCCGCGGAGTCCTTCCCGTCGCCTCTGAGAACAGGAGAGGCGGGGTCCCTGGCTTTCTCCTGAGCACGCCCACTGGGTTGGGAGGAGCAGGGGGTGAGCCTGACCGTGGTGGCTCCTGGGTCCTGGGGCCGCTGGCACCTGGTCTGGCGTCTGGGGAGGGGTCCGGACACGGGGCTGACGTGGCCTGAGACTCGTGGCCACACCTGTGTCCACGCGCAGTGAGCACTGGTCTCACTGTGCCCCCTGCTGCCCCCTGACCACCCGGGGCCACAGAGGCGGGCGGTGGGGGACGCGTGGGGACAGGCCCATGGGCTGGGGGGACACAAGGACCCCTTTCCACTCCGAGCTTGCTGAGAGTGGACAGAGGGCTCCAGACGGACGCTGACTTGGCCGCTCCGTCCACCTGGGTCTGCGCTCCAGGCCCAGCCGTGGCTCCCTGCTGAGTCCAGAGCTGCTTCCTCTTTTTACAAATATCGCTTTCCTTGAACTCACCTTCTTTGTCTTCCTGCTGCTGCTGCTAAGTCGCTTCAGTCCTCTCTGACTCTGTACGACCCCATAGATGGCAGCCCACCAGGCTCTGCCGTCCCTGGGATTCTCCAGGCAAGAACCCTGGAGCGGGTTGCCATTTCCTTCTCCAATGCATGAAAGTGAAGCGTGAAAGTGAAGTCGCTCAGTCGTGTCCGACTCTTCACGACCCCATGGACTGCAGCCTACCAGGCTCCTCCGTCCATGGGATTTTCCAGGCAAGAGCATTGGAGTGGGGTGCCATTGCCTTCTCCTCTTTGTCTTCCTAGTTTTCACTAAAGCAGTTTGTAGTGAAAGATAATCAGAACATGTCAGACAAAGAAATAATATCCAAGTTATCATCAGAAAGTCAAGAATAACAGGAAATTAGCCTCGTTATCCTAGCGGTGGGGAGTGCAGGTTTGTGAAGCCGTGGGGGCTGGGGATGGGCCGGGAGCAGAGGCTGTCTCCCTGGGCCTGGGGAACGGCTGAGCCTGCCTGCCCCCTGCTGCGCTTCCTGCGGACCCCAGACGGGTGGCCATGCGGCGGGGTGAGGCCTGCGCTGGCTTGCAGCCCAGGGCCAGTCTGTTCTCTTGCAGACCTGGGGATGGCACACCCCGCTTAGGGTTCCAAGTGCATCCTTGTTCCCGTCTGCTTCCCCGCTGCGTGGACCTGCAGGCAGCCCCCCCAGAGCCCCGTCTGTAGCACATTCTGTTTCGTTCACAGGGTCCCCGGGACCGTCCAGCCAGCCGGGCAGCGGGGCCTCCTCGCCCCTCTTTGACAGCGGTTTGCATCTGAACGGAGCCTCCAGCAACACAGTAAGCGTGCGTCTCCTGCCCCCTGTTTAGCCGACTGTGTGCGCATCCCCAGCCGCTCCTGTTGTCACCTTGTGCGTGTGACAGCTTTCCTGTGCTCGCGCGCAGAACCGAATCATTAACCGCTCCCCGCCCCTCGGTGAGCAGGAGTCTGCTCAGGGCCTCACCCCAGGCTCCGTGTGCTCTCCCAGGCCCGGGGACGGCTCACGCCGCTCAGGGTTCCAAGTCCATCCTTGTTCACGTCCAGATCCCGGCCGAACGTTTGTAACAAGCAGAGTCTGGGTCTCACCGGTGCCGCCCACCCAGACCTGAACCTGAGCCTCGGCGGGCCCATCCACGCCCTTGCAGGCTCTGTCCTGGGCCCCGGTTGGTGGGTCAGTGCTTGTGTTTCCTTCACCGAGGAGACACAGAGGGGTTACTCCTGGACGACTTGATCGTCCAGAACTGTTTTCCTTTTTCCGGGGAAATGGCTGGTGCTTTCACCGGACGTGCTTGGAGCCTGGCTGCTGACCTGGGCCTCTGAGGGGCTCTGGGTGCTGGCGCACCTGTGGCAGATGAATAAAGAGCTCAAATTAAAGAGCAAAGAGTTTATGATGATAAATACCTGATTTTCTAAGTTAAAATTTTCAGAAGATTAACGAAAAAGACTAGGGTCATTGCAAAGAACTGAATGACTCAGAAGTGTACAGGAACAATATATTGAAGCCCAAAACTGAAACAGAATTTTACAGAAATTATAAGGAAGCACATAAGAAGCTTATAAATAGTGACTGCAAATGAAAAGCAGATGTAAAAAGAATAAGTAATTAAGATGAAATACATTTTGAAATGTTAAATAAATAAACATGTAAGTTAAACAATGACTTGTGTCTTCTAGATGGAAGGGAGGCAGAGATAATCAACGAGTGAACGATAAAATGATATTTAACAGTTTAATTAAAACATAAGGCACATGCAGAGAAGTACACAACCTTGACATAACAGCTCAATAAATGTTACAGCACCGTGGTCAGAATATAGCACATCACCAGAACCTCAGACTACCTCCCCCTCAAAAAATTACCATTGTTTTGACCTCAGTTGCTGTAGATTCATTTTATCTGTATTTGAGCTTCATGTAGAGTCATACTCGCCTCTCTGACTTTGTGGCTGAAAGTCGATCTTAAAATCCACCAGGAAAACATAGGTCACTTATGAAGAATGACACTCTCATTAACAATGTATTTCTCAGCAGTGGCAATGGAAGCTGCAAAGCAGCCCAATAAATAATATTTTCAAAATCGTGGAGACAACAGCCATCACTATTGGTCTGTCACTGCATTCCTTGCAAAAACGTATTTCCAGAACAAGTAAAAATAAAGACTTGTAATAGGAAGAGGATCTGAAAGAGTCCTGTCGCTCAAAGGCTTTCATGAGCAGAATTTCTAAGGACCACATTTCAGGAGGGAAACCACGAGTGATCCCAGAAGCGTGTGGAGTTTAAAGGAGGGAAGTCTGTGGGAAGTAATGCGGTCACTTGAGTGAGGCCGGCAGGTGCCAGCCCAGCGTGGATGTTCGCAGAATGTCTGTTTTCCTCTCATGCAGCTGAGGAGCAACTTTCCGCTCGCGTGACTTTGTGTTCTGTTTCCCACCGACCACTTCTGCTCCCAACAGCCTTGGCCCAGGAAGTGGGGCACCTCTGCTCACGTCAGTGCCTCAGCTTGCCGCGCCGTTGGGTCACGTCGGGGCGTTGTGTCATCTCTGAAGCCCACTGTCCTCTGTAAAGATACCGTGTTTTTCTAAAAATAGTGTTTGCACGCTCCTCTCTTATTTTCATCGTGCGCTTCGGTGGCTTATTGACCTTTGTCTTGAGTAGATTCTGATAGCTGTAGAGACTTCACTTGTCTTCCAGACAACCTCCTGATGAAGGGTCTAAGAATCAGGCCATTTTTACTCCACCATTCATGTTTCATGAGATGTTTTTAATCTTATCATCATAATGATGACTTCTTCTCATTATTATGATAATGCTATCTGATAATCCTAATAATGGTTTCAATTATAAGAATATACCAGTAATCTGCTATCAGATATGTTGATCTGCTTTTAAATTATTATATTACTGTAACACTTAAAAATGTATAGACTTAATTTAGATACTCAGCTGTCTTCACAAAATGAATTAATTTCATTAAAATAACAAAATAGACATTTCCACTCAAAATATATCAAATTCAAATAGAAAAATTATTTACATATTTTTGTGGCACGCAGAGACCATACAGCATAGCGCTGCTGTTTCGTTCCTGAGATGTGTGTCTTCCTTCAGCTGCAGGAAAATATTTGACCCTTCTCCCTCAATAACGATTAATATTTGATGTCTAATTGATGCCTTTAAGAGATGCTCATTGGAGAGAAAGCAAAGTATTTCAGTGAGAAGCACGCTTGACTAGGGTGAGGCACTTCTGTGGACCATGTGAACATCTGTGCAGACCTGCCTGTCTTCACAAGTCACTTCACTCAGATGCACTTGTCACTGGTCCCCGTGACCTGGTGACCTGCCGGTAGCCCGGCTCACAGGAGTCACACAGAGCCTGCTGCCATGCGAGGATTCCAGGGTGTCTTGTCCACATATACTTGTTCTGCCGGGGGTCACGCAGGGCAGTCCAGCTGTCCAGGAAGGGCTGGGCCCTGAGAGTCAGATGCGGACATGTTTAATTAATGCCAGTCCATCTGGACAGGTGGCTTTCTCAAAGAAAATTAGCCCTGGAAATGCAGTGAAAGCTGAAGCTCTGTTGCAGAAGTATTTTAGTTCTGGGTCTGTTTAAAGCAGAATTGGGGAGAAGTGGATGCCTCTCGACCCCCAGGGCCTGAAGCACTTGCTTCCCGTCTGCGAGGGACATTACCACAGTCAGGAGCAAGCACGGAGCAGCTCAGGGCCAATGCCCGCCACGCCTGCGGAGGCCACAGCCGCTGTGTCGGGCCCCGGCCGGCTGCACCAGCCTCGAGGCCTTCCCAGGACAGCGGGAGATCATGGCTCTTTCTCCCTAAGGAGCTCCCAGGTCTCCTTGCAGAGCCCCCAGAGTGCTTCCCTCCGGCAAGCCCCCACTTGTTGGGCCTAGAGGCACCCCACTCTGCTGCCCAAGGCTGGGGCCCTGGCCCCCATCATCCTTAGACTTCAGGTCTAAGTGGATGGTCTACCAGGCTGTTCTGGACACCCGGGCACTCAGCCAGGGACTGTCTAGTGCATGGGCCCAGCTGGCAGTAAGGCTGTGCCCCTCCTATCTCCAGGACCTGCTCTCTCACACTCCCCACTGCGGCCTCTGGTGGCTCCTCCAGCTCCTGGCATGAGCAGGGCGCCCTGTCACCCCCAAAGCTGTGCTCCGGCGCCTGGCATCCGTTTCTTCTCCCATCCCCCCCACATCAGTGGGCGCCGGCTTCACATCCAGTGTGGATGCTGCAGGCAGCCCAGGCTCCCAGCCCCATCCCTGGGGGACAATCTGATGTGATGGCCACTCCCTAGCGACTTTCCATAAGATGCCCCATGTCCTAATGTGTAGAAGACTTTTCCCAGCAGCACAGGTGACTGGCGGGGAGATGGATTCATAGCCCCTGGGACTGTTACGATACGGAACATGCCTTCCACTGGGCGCTCGTCTGGCATGGACCCTGGGTTCTGGGTGGTCCCGGTGGCTCCTCAGGAAAGGCTGGTATGTGTCCTGGGGCTGACCCTCTCAGGGCAGCGGTCCAGGGTGGCCTCCGGGTGCAGTGGAGGGCCGTCTCCTTTCTTACTGACTCCAGAGCCTTTTAGAAAGGGAGGAAACGAGAGGGGGTAACTCAGGAAACTCTTCCCGAGGTGGGGACTCCTTTCCTGCCCACCTCACGTGTGATCCCACGGCCCCCAAGACTTGAGGAAGCAGGTGGGGCACTCGGCACTGGGACCTCTGATGTCACCAGGGGCGGGTCTCCACTCCACACCTGCCTCCGAGATGGACGTTTCTCTGCTTGAGTGATGGAAAGCCAGAAGCCTGCAGGAGGCTGTCGGTGAGTCGCGTGGTGTCTCTTCGTGCGGCATTTGTCTTGAGAAAGCATCTTCCTAACAAACACCTCCAGCACCAGGAGTCAGTGTGAACGCATTGCCGTTCTGAGTCATTGGGAGATACTTGAATGTATGAGGTGAGCGCGTTCAGGATTCCAGAGGAAGCGACTGTTTATAGTGATCACTGATCCCACGCTACACAGGAAAGGAAGTTTTGTCTTCTTCTCAGCGTTGTAGATATTTAACAAAACCCGAGAGGGGCACGAGCTTGGATGCCCTGCAGTCCTAGCGTCTGTGATGCTATGGAGAACAACACAGATCTTCAAATAGTACAATCAAGCCAAAGAAGAGTAATGAACCCCAGGAATGCCAGCTTGGCACCCAGATTTAACTGCCGGTACAGCACCTTTATTTATCTTGTTATGAAACTGGAAATGACTCAGATTTCCCTCAACAGGTGAATGAAGCAAGAAATGCTTTCACACAAGCAGTATAGAATGCCGCTCAGTGAAGACAATGAATAACCTGCTGTTCTTATTCAGGTGCTCAGTCGTATCCGACTCTCTGTGACCCCATGGACCGCAGCATGCCGGGCTTCCCTGCCCTTCACTACCTCCCAGAGTTTGCTCAAACTCATGTCCACTGGGCTGCTGATGCCTTTCAACCGTCTCATCCTCTGTCGCTCCCTTCTCCTGTCCTTAATCTTTCCCAGCTTCTGCTGAAAAACACAGAAATGGAGATCCTGTCACTAACTTCCTGCCAAGAGGATGAAGCTACACACACAAGTACCTCCCATACAATTCTGCGCATAGAAGTTCTAGAAGAACCAGAGATATCTGTGGAGATGGAAGTCAGACCCGAGACAGCCTGTGCTGGAGGAGACACAGCCACAGACAGACTCAGGGGAGGGTGGTGTGGCTGGGGCCGGACTGTTCTGTATGATAATTTAGGGCTTGGTTGCACAAGGTATATGTATTTGTCAGAATTCATCGTACTGCTCTTAAATCAGTGCATGTCGTTATGTGTAATTTATAGCTCGATATAGTTCAGTTGAAATAAAAGAGTGAAGTGGAAAGACCTCAGCCATTCAAAGAAAAAGTAAGACAGGAAACACTAAAAAAATGGCTTCAAGTCTCCTATCTTTTTTAAATCCTAAGTTTTAAAACACTGAACATTTTTCTTGGAAAAGGTGACTTAAAGACACATACCAACCCCAAGAAATGAGGCAGGTGTGGGGCGGGAGGTGCACAGGTGGAGCGCTGGGGGACAGGGAGGTCTGCTCACACTCCTTCCCAACTCGTATTCGTGATTCAGGGATGGCGTGATGGCGGGGTGCACAGGTGGAGTGCTGAGGGACAGGGAGGTCTGCCCATGCTCCTTCCCAGCTCGTATTCGTGATTCAGGGATGGCGTGATGGCGGGGTGCACAGGTGGAGTGCTGAGGGACAGGGAGGTCTGCTCACGCTGCTTCCCAGCTTCTATTTGTGATTCAGGGATGGTGTGATCGTGGGGTGCACAGGTGGAGTGCTGGGGGACAGGGAGGTGTGCCCTCACTCGTTCCCAGCTCGTATTCATGATTCAGGGATGGCGTGATGGCGGGGTGCACGGGTGGAGCACTGGGAAGTGTGGAGGTCCGCCCTCACTTGTTCCCAGCTCGTGTTTGTGAGTTCGGGGATCGTGGCTTTAAGGCAGCCTTGTCAGCCTTGGCTGACACTCACCCCATGGAATTCCTCCTTGTTTCCTCCTCTGTGCGCTTGGTCCTCTCTGGCAGTAAGCCCCACAGGGAGCCTCCCGTCTCGCTCAGGATCCTGAAGGACAGGTGAGATGCTGTCCTAGGAGGCCAGTGTCCGAGTGCTACTGCACCGTCTCAGCTCAGACTCTCCAGCTCCGAGACACCAAGGCATCTCAGAGTCACAGCTCCGCGGGTTGCTGGGTCAGGTTTGGATGTTTCAGAACCAGGATGGGCCTTGGTTCATTATCCCCTGCACCCGTGACAGCATCATAAGTCAGAAGGAAGCTTGTTTTGTCCCCGCCTTAGCTTGCTGGCCTGTTGGGCTGTTCACTTTGTAGTTTGTGTTGGAGCAGAACTGATGCGCGATGCTGGGATGGGCTCAGGTGCGCAGCAAAGTGATTCAGTTACGCGTGTACCTGTGTCTGCTCTTTGCCGAATTCTTTTCCCGATCAGATTGTTGCAGAGTGTGGAGCCGAGTTCCCTGTGCAGCAAAGCAGGGCCCAGGGGAGCGACCCCACCGAGCTCTGGTGTCCGCGTGTCCTGGGCCCGCCGTCCGTCCGTGCAATAGCGCAGCCCCAGCGCGCCCTCGCTGCCCGCGGTCAGGGGGTCCCCGGGGACCCCGGGGACCCCGCCCTCACCCCGGGGACCCCGCCCTCACCCTCGTCCCCCGCCCCCACCCTCGTGACAGGCAGCGCAGGGCGGAGCCTGGCCGCCCCGGGGCGGGGCCTGCCTGCACTCCAGCCGGTCCGGGCTTGCCGCCCTGGTTAGTGGCTTTGGCTGTGCTCTGGGGATGCTCACCTGTTCTGTCCGCCTGTCCCTAAGCCGGAAGCTGCTGGGGCTCCTGCCTTTGTCACCGGAAGCCACAGCTGCTGCAAGGATGCTTCTGGAGAGGGAGGCAGACGGGGCCAGCTGTCCTCTGCTGGGGGGCGGGATCCTGCCGGCCCCGCAGGGCTGGCACAGACCGTCTCTGACCCTGCGGCTCACCGGACACATGTGGCTGTCACGTCTCAGGACATGGTCGTTTGCGTGACTTCATTCAGCTTTTCGAGCATCTTCCCCATAGCTTGTGGTGAACGATGTTGGATTCATGCTCTCTGAAGAAGATGATTTAGCTTTGGGACCAGGTACCAGGCTTGATCCCTCAAGAGCTTTTTGTGTAGCAGAGTTCTATTAAAGTGTAACAAGGGACAGAGAAAGCTTCTGACACAGACATCAGAAGGGGGGTGGAGAGTGCCCCCCTTGCTAGTCTTAGCAAGGGAGCTGTGGACTTTTTCAATTGGTTATTACAGTAAATCAAAAGAAGGTCTCAAGGTTGCAAAGATCTTACCAGACCCACTCCCACAATTTACGTTTTAAGATGGCAGGATCAGTCAGAAGGTTCTTAAGAAGGAGAAACGTGTCCTCAAGCAGGGTACGTTACTGTTATATAGTCACTGGTACAGAGTTTAAGATGAGTTGTTTTGCTGTGTAATCAGCAGTTCTGGGCTTAAAGAAAAAAATGTTTTATGTGACTAAGACTAAGGAAGGTAGAAAAGAAAGTCTGTCCTTCCCTCCTCTCTGAGAGCTCCAGACCTCTTTCTTCTCTTCAGGGACCCTGAGCTTCTTATCCACCTAAGAATTAACTCTCACTCCCTTTATCCACAGGCCCCACCCCTCCAACCACCCCGCTCCCTTTGGACAGACGCTGAGAGCTTTGCCATTAGCTAATAAGCTGGGCTTGTGACTGGTCACCTGTTAGCGTCTTGTCAACATTAATATGTATGAATCCCACTCCGATTTGACCTTCTGGGTACGGGAGGCAGCTCACAGCCTGTCTGACTCTCAGCCTTCCCCAGGGCCCCAGGTTCCTCCCAATGCCAGTCTCTGCCCCCAGCCTCTTCCCTGTGACTTTTCTCTCTTTGGTGCGGTATTTTGTTTAAAAAAACAGATGAAGAATATAGTTTACTTTGAACTAGAAGAGCACTCATTTCTTCCCAGAGCTCTGAGAGCACACGCTCCTTTGCCGCAGCTGAAACGAGTTAAGTTTGAGTTTGCAGACGTGATTTTGGGGTCTGTCAGGGCCCCTCCCTGTGTCCGGTGCTCTCGACTGATCCTGTGACCCTTGATTCTCGTCTATTCTGCACAGGCTCCGTCCTCGCCTTCCTCGCCCGTAGCTAATGAACCAAAATACGAGAAGCGCTGGCTAGACGCCCTGTCACTTCCTCTGTCCATGGCCCGAGTCTCAAGGTGCAGAGCTGGAGCGGACACATTCAGGTGTGTGACTGTGGTCTGGAGGGGGACGCGCCGATAAACCCAGAGGTGCCTGCCCTGGTCACCCGTTAGATTCAGCGTTTGCAGAAATAGCAATCGTCGTCATGGTAGTCACACGCTATCAGAGCAGGAGCCGACTTGTCAGGAGTGGGTCTGTCTAGCGGTGACGGTTGCTGTTCCCTCTTCTGAGATGTGGTCATTAGCAGACGAAATCACATTTCCAGTTTCAAATGCGAACAGAATTAGGCTGAATGTAAGACTGCGCTCTCATCCAAGGTGGATCCAGTTACAGAGAAGTCCTCTCACCAGCCCTCCGGGCCTCATTTCCTTCATTAACAAAATGAGAAGCCTAGACCAGACCTCCGTTCAACGGATGTTAGTCTGAGCCTGGCTGATGGGGTAACTTCAGTTTCACTGTTAAGGGCTGGGTGTTCATCACTGTTTCGTGGAGACGCTATCGTTTTCCCCACCGAGTTAGTGCAGTGCGTCACCTGTGGCCGACGGCCGTCAGGGAGGCTGAGACCCCAGTGGCTGGTGTGTTTCCTTTCTTTCTTAAGAAGGTGAGTAGAGGCTGGGTGCGCACAGGAAGAGAGCTTGAGGTTTGGAAACAGCCCCTTCCTTGATGAAACACTCATGCCTGTCGTGGCCGCTTCCAGGTAAACACAAGGCATCTGCAGGAGGAAGGCGCCCAGAAGACCTCCACCCCCCGAGTCAGCCACACACCCCTCCTGTGCCAGAGATGTGCCGTCTCGGCCAACAGCAAACCAGAGGCTTCTCTGTGGTTTTAAGAAAGCTGTTTGTTGTTGTTTTATCGCTAAGTTGTGTCTGATTCTTTGTGACCCTGTGGACTGTAGCCCGCCAGGCTCTTCTGTCCATAGGATTCTCCAGGCAAGAACACTGGAGTGGTTTGCCATGCCCTCCTGCAGGGGATCTTCCCAACCCAGGGATCGAACCATGTCTCCTGCGTGAAGGCAGGTTCTTTACCAGCTGAGCCACCAGGAAAACACTTGGCAAAAGCAAAGACGTCTTACAGCTCTGCTGACTCTTCTGTGACTCTAATATGGGCAGGAAGGTACACAAAGTAACATGGCTAAAATCCTGCCTTTCATAGTGTGTTTGTCAGACTACAGCAGTATAAGGTGACGTCTGGAGGCTGAGCGGATGCTGGTCCCCCTGCCCTGTACCCTTCCGGCCCCACCTTGAAGGGGAGGAAAGGACAGGCATGTTGCCTGCAGCAGCCTGAGTTAGTTCTGTGGCTCCTGGGGGCGCTGGCTGCGAGACCTGCAAGGAGCAGTTTAGAAGCTGCAAACCCCAAACCAGATGCTTTTTAAGTCAAAGGCTCTCAGCTACAGCCTGGGAAGGACTTTGAGGAGATCCTCTGAGTGAATAAATGAAAGTGGGATAACCAGGTCAGAGGTCAGCGCCCTGGGGTTCCTGTTATTGTCCAGTTGTAGGACCAAAATGTATCACCGCCTCCTGCACGTTTGCCTTCTCTGAAAGTTCAGCTCAGTCGCTCAGTCGTGTCCGACTCTTTGCAACCCCGTGGACCGCAGCACGCCAGACCTCCCTGTCCATCACCATCTCCTAGAATCCACCCAAACTCATGTCCATTGAGTCAGTGATGCCATCCAACGATCTCATCTTTTGAAAGTTATTTGGCCAATAATGGTTGAGGTTCCTTGGTTTTCAGAAATTTTTCCCCAAAGATTCTATGAAAAGCAGATGCATATTTAAAGCTAACATTTGAAATTTGTTTTGAAATGATGAAAGTCAGTTTTAACAAATATGACTTTGCCCCTGGGGCCTGCAGGGTGTCTCTGGCCAAGGGCCTCTGGCACCTGCTCGCTGTCAGGAGATTAGAGTCGGATGTTCTCAGGCACAGTGGGAGCTAGGCTTTTGCTTAAGCATCATGTCACCATTAATGAAGGTTAAATCATTGAATGCACAAGACAGAAAAAGATGCTTCCGTAAGAATCTGGGGGAGAATGTCTGGATCAAAAGGAAACCAGGTGTAGAAGCAGCACCGCGTTCAGGCAGGAGGTTGGCTGACACTGTAGGCAGGGCTGCCCCCGGCGCTCCCAGACCACGTCTGCAGATGCTGGGACGTGACCACGCGGCCTCGCAGGTCGCTGGGCAGCAGCTCGTGCTTCTGGCTCTGTGTGTAGAAAAGCGTGCTTCCTAGTGGGCCCGACGGCCATGAAGAAGGCAAGAGACTTCTAAGCGGGCTCTTGTCCATTTTCCGTTGCTACAGCTATGCAAATTTAGCTTCAAAAGTGCACATTTATCATCTCACAGTCTCCACGGGCCAGCTGATGCGTGTGCTGGGGTCTCTGCAGGCTGGCCTGGGGTGGGGCCGGGCTGCGCTCTCACCTGAAACCAGGTTCTCTGGGGCTGAGGGCGGCATTCAGTTCCTCAGATTTGGGGGCTGGGTCCCCATCTCCATATGCATTCCACCCTCTGTCAGGCAGCAGCAGGTGACACTTGTCCTGGGCTCCTGACTTCCTGTCTCTGACCTCCAGGCCTCATGGGAAGGACTTGGGACAACATTGGGCCAGCTGATAATCGTCCTAATTTAAGGACAGCTGACTTCAGATCTTCGCTACAGTAAGTCCCCTCCGTACAAACAAGTTCCAGTTCAAGAGCAAGTTCTTAAGTCTAATTCGTTCACGTTAAGTCCAACAAACTATGCCTGAGTACCCGACTAACACGGTCGGCCAGATCGTGCTGTGCTGTGTTAACACTGTTCACACAAATAATACATAACAAACACACAGAAACGAAGAGAGCATTTTTGATCTCGCGGTTCAGTACCTGGAGAAGTACGGCAGTCCGGGACGTCGGCTGGCACACGGGACTGAATCTGGTGAACGGGGTGAGAGGGTGATGCGGGGACAGTAGAGCTGAAGGACCGCAGCAACAGGAGACGGGGGCGAGCGGCAGGTCCGCCCCCACCGGCGCTGGCAGGGTGCATGGCCACGGCTCTGAGGTTTGCATCCTGAAGGCTCGCATGTAGAGACTTACTGCCCGCTCGCAGAGCCCCGGCAGCAACACAGAGCTCCGTGTCCGCAGGGCCCCAGGTGCGGCTGCAGGCTCAGAGGCTGGGAACCCCGCCAAGGGCCCTGCGTGGCCGGACCCGGAGCCTCGGTTCAGGAATCGGTCCACTGAAGATGCTCTTGGCCTCGCTCTGCAGTTGCGTGTGAGCTCACGCAGTCCCCACGACAAGTCCAGTTTAGGGGCCCAGACCTGGGCTGACAAGGCGCCCACTTAGTGTCTGTGTTTCAGAAGCTGAGGGGAGGGACCATCCTTAAGGACAAGGGGAACGTGTGCTTTAGAGACGTCTGTGATGGGTCTATCCACGGGCAGGGGACTTTAGATGCTCTGAAGCCTGGGCCTCTGGACTTGGGTCAGTGGCTTTACCTCCAGGGGGCCAGTGATGTGGAGGAAACAGCGGGTTTGGAGGGAACCAGCTCTTGTCCCGCTTCGTCCGTGGGGCTCTTGGGGCCTCGCGAGCCCCGCCTGACGGCCGAGTGGGCAAGAGACACGGAAGTGCTCCTCTGCTTTCTAAGGTCGTTTTATGGAGAAAACGTGAAATAGCACGCAGTTCATCGGAGCTTTTAAACTCCTTCCGGAGAGTACTGACAGCTGTGGGTCCGTTAGCGGCTTGTGGGGTGAGGAGTGCCTGGATAGGGGCAGGGAGACAGTCTGATCGATTCCCACGGCGTCTGCGTGCCTGTGGCTCTGGGGGACTCGGTGCCGAGGCGCTGGTCCTGTGGTTCTGCCCAGATGAGCCCCGCCCAGGTCCCCGGCTTCACGGTGGCCTCGAGAAGTGCAGGGAGCCCCTTCCTTTGTTCCTCTTTCCAAGGGAGGGCGGAGGGAGGGAACTAAACAGTGTTGGTTCTGTTTGTCCCCCATCGTCCGTGTTTGTGAAAGTAACAGAGATCTGACACTTGTCACCGACAATAAGACCCCGCTTGGCTGTGTCGGGGGAGTCGTTGTTTCAGAGGAAGGTGCGTGGATGGGACCCAGGGGCTTCACGGCAGCAGCACTGGGACAAACTGCAGATGACGTACTGGGAACAGCGATGCTGGGAGTCAGAAGGATCCCGCTGAGGCCTGGTTTGTTTTGCTAAGGATGGCTTCATGTTTACACACTCGTGCCAAGCTCCCTCCTGTTTACTTGGGAAATCCTGAAAGCACAGCTCGCTTGGTGGGGAAACAGCGTCCCGGGGGCTGTCGGCGTCTCCACAGAGGGAGGGTCTTCTGCAGGGTGGGGTCCTGTTGGGGGTCATAGCAGGGCCAGGTCAGGGCCCGCTCAGCACTGGGGCTTGGAGAGTGGGCCCCTGTGGCCATGGCTGAGCTTGCCTTGATCCGGGACGGTGCAGGCTGGGGGCTGTAGGGGTGGGGCAGGGCAGGCCTGTCCTGGGGACGCACCGTCACAGGGAGGCCAGCAGGGCTGGGACACAGGGAAGATTTGTGACCCAGCAGCCTTGGGGTTTCTTTCTACTCAGGCAGAATTCAAGCCCTGTATCTACTGTTCGTAGACTTCAGGGAGAGGCCTTGTCTGCTGTGAATCACCTTGGAACTGTTTATATTCATCAGAAGAACCCCACAGCCTGGCTGGGAGCTGTTGGCTGTCAGGCTGAAACAGAGCAGGACCCTGTGGTCCTTGCTGCGACCTGTCCTCAGCCTGCCTTCTGTATGTAGAGAAACTTTCAGTTCAGTTCAGTCGCTCAGTTGTGTCCGATTCTTTGTGACCCCATGGACTGCAGCACGCCAGGCCTCCCTGTCCATCACCAACTCCTAGAGTTGACTTAGACTCATGTCTATGGAGTCGGTGATGCCATCCAACCATCTCATCCTTTGTTGTCCCCTTCTCCTCCCACCTTCAATCTTTCCCAGCAATCAGGGTCTTTTCAGATGAGTCAGTTCTTATCATCAGGTGGCCAAAGCATTGGAGTTTCAGCTTCAGAAAAACTTTAGTCAAAGAATAAGTTTAATCAGAGAAGTGAGAACAGCAGAAACAAAGGAAAACAGTCAAAAGAGACCAAATCTTAATAGTCATTAAGCAAAGTCAAGGAGCTTCAGTTCCTCCCCAAGGGCTGTAGATAATATTCTGAGCCATGTCCTGTGAGCTGTCTTGTAGATACTGAACCCCGCCAGGTGGAGGCGTTAGCTACGTGATGACCGGACTGTAGCCAAGTCATAAGGCGCCATGATTCTGAGAACTGGCCTCAGGGAAACGGGAACACACCGACCCTGGAACTGAAGACTGACTGTACCTCAAAAGTCAAGGTGACACTGGTCAGACCACCGATGACCAATTTCAAGATGACCCTCAGAGCTGACTGCGCTGTTTCTGCCTGGAGCCCCCTCGCTCTGTCTATAAAATATCTCGCCCGAGGACTGTCGGGGAGAAGGGGTGGGGATGGTGAGCCTTTGGATAGGCGTCCACCCTCTCCCCGGGCTGCCAGCGTCCAAAATAAAGCAAGCTCTCGTTCCCACCAACCTCGTCTCTTTCTTGGCTTTTGAGCAGCGAGCAGCCAGCCAGCCTGCACCTTCGGTACAAGGCTGCTGTCGTTCTCAACTCACCACGTCTTTAGTTTGTTCTGAAATTCCTGCTGTGGGGAGAGGGGTCAGGTGTGCGTGTTTAGAGGGGATGATGTCCTTCTGTGAATGCTCCCCAACCATCCAGACTGCCTGCGCTGCATGCGGGGTGGAGGCGGGACGCACGTAGGCCGGCCGGGCAGCCCAGCCCCTCCGGTCCTGAGAGCTGCTGGCAGCCGTGTCCACAATTATGGGCAAGGCTGGCCTCGGGACAAGGTCGTGACGGGCCACGGGGGTCGCCAGCCGGCTTTGTACATCCTGCAGAGGGTCCCTGGGGAAGAGAGCCCACCGGAGCTGAAGAGATGCTGGGAAAGATTGGGGGCAGGAGGAGAAGGGGACGACAGAGGATGAGGTGGTTGGATAGCATCACCGACTCAATGGACATGAGTTTGGGTGGATTCCAGGAGTTGGTGACGGACAGGCAGGCCTGGTGTGCTGCGGTTCATGGGGTCACAAAGAGTCGGACACGACTGAGCGACTGAACTGAACTGAACTATTTTATCATACTGAATTATTTCTGTTCTTGATTTATAGTATTTTGAATTTTGTTCAAAGTAATTTCAATCATTATGCAAAGTGGAATTTTCAAAGGTGTGATTAATTTAGGAAGAGTTTAGGAGCATAAGGAAGATGATGAGACAGGCTCTGCACGCACGTTCGCAAGCACAGCGCTGGTTGTCCGGCCTGCTGGCTGCCATCCTTGTGTGCCGGCTGCACTTTTGGGCCTATAGTTACGCCCCCGAGTACGCCGGGCACAGGGCTCTGCCTCAGCCCACCGCACCACCGCCCCGTACCCGCGGGCAGCCCTTCAGGCGCCTGTGTTCCGAGGCTGCACCCTGGCTTGGGGGACGGAGGTTCTGCGTCCGTGGGCCGTGAGGAGGGGGGAGGCTTGCACATCAAGGTGCATGCTCTCCAGCGTTAATTCACAAGTACTCTTGCACCCCTGCTCCATGCAGCGCTGGCTCGCTGGGGGGGCGGGGGGGGGAGGTGGGAAGGATAAGCAAACCCGGGGGTCCGTGCTCTCTGGAAGCTTCCTGTCCGTCAGGAAATGCAGGGCCTGAGGTCAGAGCAGAGAGAGACCTGTATGAGGTGGTTCTCCTCCCTTCCCCTCGGCGGGACCCTGGGCGGGGCCCCACCATCCGGGGTCAGCCCCCTGCTCCCTGACGGGCCGGAACTCGGAGGACTCAGGCCTGGCCTCAGGACAAGGGTGACGGGGGGACAAGTTGGCCTTTGGGGCAGCACGAAGGGGAAACTTATTTTTTTTTTCTGAATTTGACGAACTTGGGTGGTACCGGAATTTTCCAGTAATAGTGGCTTTTTAATAAATAGACTGACCTAGGGAGAAGGGCGCCTGCATTTAAACCGGGTGTTTGTTAATATTTTATGTGCGTCCTTGGAGATGCTACTGCATGGTGGGAAAAGTAGAAAGAAAATATCTCTCTGGCTTCCGTGAAAAAATACCACCCACGCCACAGAGGCAGGCTTGAAGTGTGATGTGTGAATGACAGTTTGGAGATGTTTTTCAAATTCTGAGGAGTATACACATTTTTTCCCTCTCATTTTGGCTAGTGAATATTCATAACTCTTGATGTGAGTAAACAGATACCACCCCCTGCTTCCAGAGCCCGAGGGCTTCAAGTTCATCCGAGCAGAGGCACTGCGGTCGGCCGCTCCCCCTGGATGCTCTCTGGGTATAACGGGATGGGACTGGCCGGGGCTGGGGGCCTGGGTGGCCGTGGGCCGTGACTCGTTTGTCAGCTGTTCTGTGGGTCATTTTGGAATAGCGAGTGTATTCTTTCTTTAACAAATGCACAGTGTATTACAAAAACGATTTGTAACTCTGAGTTCTTTTTCTCCGATGTCACAGCTTCGACAGCCAATCAATCGGGTGCCGCTGGAGTTCCCCGGCACAGCTGAAGGAGATGTCGGAGGGGGGTTGTTGTGGGTCACGGACAGGGGTCCAGGGCCGTGAAATCGCCGAGCTGTGCTGTGTGGTCACGGCAGCCGGCCTAGCGGAGGCGCTGGTGCAGAGCTTCTCAGCAGGGACTCAGGGAGGGTCCGCAGTCAGGGGGCTGGCTTCTGCGCCGGGGAGCAGCAGCAGGACACGGGGGTGCCCCCGGGAGAGCCAGTGCTGGTGGAGTCTGTGGAGAAGCGGGGAGCCGGTGTGAAGGGGAGGAGGAGGCCCAGACCGCTCCTCCTCCAAGTGCAGCGCTGACGCGACATCGCACTTGGAGTTTCTCACTCTCCTGATAAGCTCAGCTGCATGAATGTTTAACCTCACTGGAAGAGATTTCTTTTCTTAGCCAGAAACTGAACTGTTTCAATCCCTACAGTATGTACTGTCTTCCTAGATTTCTCTTTGAAAATCAGGCTTTCTCTCCAAGCGTGAGGAAATCCTGGAAGGGGTAGATGTTTCCAAAAGCATGGTCACGGTCCATCCTCCCCTTGTCTGGACTTGCCTTCTCCCTGGGAACTCAGGCACCAAACATGCCGCCTTCTCTGGGTATAGGCTTTACTGCCGATCTTTAAAAGCTGACGTGTGACCTCACGGAGCAGCTGAGTCCTGAGCAGTGGGTACTCTGCCATTTCTAGTTCTGACCATGACCTTGACCATGCGATTAAAATACTGAGAATCCTGAGCAGATGCTGTGACCATAGAACCGTGAGGCAGGTTCCACCTGCGGACGGCGGAGAGGGAGGGACTTGCAGGGGAGCGCGAACACCGCACGAGTGGAACGTTGAGAAGATAAAACCTCAGAGTTGATCGGGAGACTTCTCCATCCGTTATCCAAGCACGCGTGCACACGATTTGTATGACGGACTCTAATTAGCATGACTTTTATAACAATAAGCCAAAACGTGGATTTTCTTGCCGTACTTTGTTGGTGTGTTGGCATCTGTCGTCTGCATTAATGCCAACATTTTCACTGTTTCTGCTCGTGTAGTTTTAACTGCTTCCTTGGCAGACGACCTCATCAAGCAGCAGTGTTTTCGTAGGACCTGAAGGTTTACCGGAATCATATTCATTACCCCGTGTGCTTCTCCCAGGATTTCCGTTTCTAGTGCAGTTGGCATCTGAAGCCCATCATGTGGACGGGACTCCCAGAGCTTAGGTGTCTGCTTGTCCCATGGAGCTGAAGCATGGAGATGCTGGAATTCAGAACTCACCCCTTTTCCTCGGAGAGCCGGCTGTCTATACCTGGTGCCCAGGTGTTTGCCGGAGCCCTTTTCCAAACTGGGAACAACCCCGGTGTTGAGTGTTTTCTGGCATGAGAGGGCTTTGGGTTTTGCCGAGTGCTTTTCCTTCACCCGTTGAGATGATTGTGTGATTTTTAAAAATTCTGTTGCTATGATGTATGACATTAAGTTCCAAGTGTCAAACCAACCTTGAATTCCTGGGGTAAATGCCGTTGATTATGGTATATAATTATTAATAGATGTTCCTATTTTGAGTTTACTAGTATTTCATGGAGACTTTTTTCATCTGTATTCAAAACAGATATTGGTCTGTAGTTTTCTTGTGATGACTTGTGGTTTTGCTATCAAGGTAACTAAGTTGGAAAATGTTCTGTTCTATTTGGGGGAGAGTGTGAATAATTGTTATTAATTCTTCTCTGAATATTTTGTAGACCTCAGTGGTAAAGCCATCTGGGCCTCAGCTTTTCTATTTGGTTAGTTTGGGGTTAAAAATTGAGTCTCTACATTTGTATATATTATCTTTTCAGATTTCTTCCTAGATCAGCTTAAGTAGTTGTATCTTTCAAGGATTTGCCCATTTCATTTAATTTATCTCATTTAGTGACAAATAGTTGTTCATATAATTTCTTTATAATCCTTTTTGTTTCCGTAATTCTGATGGTAATTGTTCCACTTTCATTTTATATTTTAGTATTTTGAGTCTTCTTTCTTTTTTCCTTGGGCCATATAGCTAAAAGTTTATCAGTTTTGCTATTCTTCTTAAAGAACCAGATTTCGGTCACACTGATTTTCTCTGCTCTGCTTCATTAATTCCAGCTCCAGTCTTCATTAGTTTCTTCCTCTTGCTTTCACTGTGTTTAGTTTGCCCTTCATCTGTATGTATCAGTTCAGCTCAGTTCAGTTGCTCAGTCGTGTCCGACTCTTTGCGACCCCAAGAACTGCAGTACGCCAGGCCTCCCTGTCCATCACCTACTCCTGGAGTTTACTCAAGCTCATGTCCATTGAGTCGGTGATGCCATCCAGCCATCTCATCCTCTGTCGTCCCCTTCTCCTCCTGCCCCCAATCCCTCCCAACATCAGGGTCTTTTCCAATGAGTCAACTCTTCACATGAGGTATACACATGTATATTTAAAATTACTAAAGAAATGTAAATGCTTAATTAGAAGATATTCCCTAATGTAAAAAAAGCAGGAGCAGAGGAATAAAAACGACGTGAGACACACATAGAAAATGGAAAGGAAAGTGGCAGACAGGTCTACTATACCAATAATAAAATTATATTTGAATGATTAAATAACCCAATTAAAAGGTAAATTTTTCAGGCTAAGTAGAAAAAACAAGATCTATCTTCAAGAGACACATTTTAGAGACAAATAGATAAAGAAAAATGAGAAAGATATCATAAACAGTAAACACAAGAAAGAGGGAGTGATTATAGTGGTGCCATATGAAATAGAATTTTAAACTAAAATTGTTATTAGAAATAAAGAAGGGTATTTTTTAAAGATAAATGTTTAAATCATCAGGAAGATATAACAATTATAACTATATGTGCACCTAAAGAGAACAGCAAAATACATGAAGCTAGAACTAACATACTGAAGGAGAAATAGACAATTCAACAATAGCAGTGGGACGCCTCAATATCCCAGTTTTAACAGTGGAAAGGCCAGGTAGAGCCTCAAAAGCAAACTGGGCTTCAAGAGAACTGTAAGCCAAATCGACCCAGTTACGTTTGGAGAGCCTCCATCGTCAGGAGGAAATGGGGATTCTAGGGTCTTGAACTTTATTTCGGTATATCTGCCTAGGATGCTGAGACAGGTTAGTTTAAGCCCACGGCTGAGCTGTGCCTCCCGTGGTGGCAGCCTGGCGTTGTTGAGCAGGGCTGATGGGGGCTGGTGGTAGCCCCATCCCCTCCCAATCCCGAGGCGCTGGGCCCAGGGCCTCCTCCCAGCCTCTCTTCTCTTCCTCCTTCAGGTCCGGCGCGATCCAGGTGCAGGCCCTGGATGGGGTGAGCTCAGGGCCCCTCCAGTTTCACACGGCCCAGGAGCGTGGCGACTGGCTGAGGGCGGTGTCGGCCAACATCAGCGATCTGATGCTGCAAAACGTGAGTGTGGAGATGGTCCCCTGCCCCTGTGTTTGCTTTTCGGTCCATGGAAATAGTCACGACTCTTTGTTATTTAAGATTAACCCTAAGACAGTTGGTCATAACATTAAACAGAAGACTGTACTTTTAAAGAAAGCTTTTATTTGGAGGATAATTGCTGGCTTCTGCTGTCAACACGAATCAGCCACAGGCATCCATGTGTCTCCTCCATTTTGAACTTCCCTCCCACCTCTCACCTCACTCCACCCCCTAGGTTGTCAAGAGCATTATTCACAGTAGCTAGGACTTGGAAGCAACCTAGATGTCCATTGAGAAATGAATGGATAAAGAAGTTGTGGTGCATACACACAGTGGAATATCACTCAGCTGTAAAAAAGAGCACGTTTGAGTCAGTCCGAGTGACATGGTTGAACCTCGAGCCTGTGGCACAGAGGGAAGTAAATCAGTAAGAGAAACACACTGTACTCTCTTCCCAAATAATCTAATCTCTAACTAAAAAAGAAAGTTTCCCGGCCTGAGAGGAGAGGCTGAGGCAAGCCCCGGACTCTTCACCTTGGCCTTGTCTCTTGTTCTTCCTTTCCACGTACCGACATGGCAGTCTCTGTGAGCACACACTTTTATACGTTCTCTGTCCAAATGCACTGATGTAACGTGACATGTATTTGGGGAACCCAACTCAATTAGAGATGTAATTCTCCAAAACATGGAGGAAGCTTAGAAAGAGGCACGGCCACCAGATGTTCTCGGCAGCTCACAGCAGGTCCCCAGGAGAGAACAGGTGCTCTGTCTCCTTGAATGGTCTCTGTAATGATCAAGGTCAATACTGAAATAACTAAAGGCGTACTAAAAGCACATGGGGTGGGAGCAGCATGTGAATCAAGTCCGAGGTCCCCTGGAGCACCCCGTGTCCGGGCAGTGACATCGTGGCCACGGCCGCGGGGGCTCACGGAAGACCAGCCTTTGGCCGAAGGTGGCAGTGGGCCGGTCTCGTGGTCCTCAGTCCCCACCGGGTGACTTGCCCCACTGCCCACATTCGCACCCTCTGATCCAGGCCAGCTGGAGGCAGGCGGGGCCTGGGTGTTCGGATGCCCGTGGTGTGAGGGGAGGGCCCCGCGGCCCCCCCTGCGGCCGTTTCTCTCACTCCTGACTTGTTTCCGGAAGCTGCCCAACGGTGGTTGCCCGAGCACTTTGAAATACCAGGGAAGCAGAAATGCATGAGATTTCTATTCCAAAGACCTCAGGGGCTCTCAGCTACACAGGAGGTGCCACGTGTGCGCTAAGTTGCTTCAGCTGTGTCTGACTCTGCGATGCTGTGGGCCGTAGCCTGCCAGGCTCCTCTGTCCATGGGATTCTCCAGGCAAGAATACTGGGGTGGGTTGCCATTCCCTCTTCCAGAGGATCTTCCTGACCTAGGGATCAAGCCTGCATCTCTTAAGTCTCCTGCATTGGCAGGTGGATTCTTAACCACTAGGGCCACCAGACCCTAAGACCTCAGTTTCCCAACTCGACATTTGATTTCAAGGGTATCAGGGTGGATAAAAGGCAAAGAGAACGCCAGGTGGTGGCAGCTTGGTGTTTGCAGAAGCACCTGGCTGCATATGAATCTCTCACATGTAACTGCTGCGTGGGGCAGAGGGAAGGAAACCTGAACACTCGAGAGCCAGAACTGCGAATGCAGAGCGCCATTCCCGCAGCAATCTTGACCGTTCTATTATTCTGGACCTTCATGTCCTCGCTGGTTGGATTTTGCAGGATTACTGGGAGAATCGGAGAAGGAGAAAGTGTGAAATGTGAAACTATAGTCACCTGAGATGGTGTGTGCAGAAGTCTTTTCCCGCAGTTTTTCAGATGTTGAAATGTAAGCTTCTGCGGCCTCATAGCTTCTCTTACATGAAGCGCCCATAATTGAGAAACAGCGGTGTCAGCATGCTCGTCCACGGTGTTCCATCATGAGAATTGCTGCCACACGTTCCTCTGTGCTCTGGTTTGGTTTTCAGGAAAGAAAAGCATTATAAAAGAAACTTACTTCTGGGGACACTTCATGCAGCTAATTAATTTCAGTTGCCAGTTAGACAGGTTAAATAATTATGCCATTAATAAAATTATACTGACTCCTTGCTTCCGTCTCTCTACAGGTGAAAATGGCAAATAAATGCTGTTCTCCTTGTGACCAGGTAGGATTTGTGGTTTTCATGTTGATCACACAATGTCTCCAAAAGTTGCCTCTTTCTCTTTTTGAAATCTGATTTGGAAATTTTGACAGAAAAGCATTAGCACACGTGTGATGAAGTCGCAGTCCTCACCTTCAGGGTTAACTCCGTAGAACTGCTTGTTTATCCTGGAGATTGTGTAGCAGGAATCGTCCTACCTGAGGGTGGTCAGTTTACCCGTGATCTAGGGGCACTCACATTTTATGAAGGAATCGTGATCCAGTGATAACCCAGATATGGTTGTGGAGGCTTCGAGAGGTTTGATGACTGAGACCAACCTGTATAATTTGGGATCGCCAGCATCGTGTAATTTTCTTGGCTAACTTCTTCATTGGCAAGTTTCGCCCTGGGAGGCCTTTGTCAGGGGAGGTGCTGCTGCAGGTGGGGTGGGAGGAGAGCGTCGTCCTACCGCAGCACGCAGACCTTTGTTCACCTGGAGGAACCTGGACCAGGGTCGCTGCAGCCCCGTCTCTTCAGGAGCCCTCAGCCCATTCCTTCCAAGAGCAAAGTGAAGTGAAGTGAAAGTCGCTCAGTCGTGTCTGACTCTTTGCAACCCCATGGACTATATTGCCCATGGAATTCTCCAGGCCAGAGTACTGGAGTGGGTAGCCTTTCCCTTCTCCAGGGGATCTTCCCAACCCAGGAATCGAACCGGGGTCTCCTGCATTGCAGGCAGATTCTTTACTAGCTGAACCACAGGGGAAGCCCTCCAAGAGCAAAGTCCAGCTTATAATATAAACGGTTTTCTGACTCAAGGACAGCTCACTTACTAGGCCAGTAAGTACTTAGCTGCATATCAGATAAATAAACTTTGAAGTCATTACATTCTTTTTCTCTTTCCTTTTTGATAAAGTCATAGTTTAAGCTGGAAGTGGGAACTTTTTAAATGGATGGTGCAGGAGCTTTCAATAGATCTCTCGGGTTTGAGGAAGTCTTCATTGTAGCCTCAAGTCAAGAAAACAAAAGGAATGTGTTCAGTCTGCTTTAAACAGTGCTTAGAAATACTCTTTAAAAAGTGCTGAGTGATAAAATTTGAATTAAGAATGAAAGGCATTCAGGAGAGTAAATACCTGTCAATCAAATATTTACTGAAAATAAGAAATTTGGACCATATTTTTAAATTAAACCCCTCTAGTAAACATTTTTAAATTAGGAAAGAGACACAAAGAAAAGTTTTTCTTTTATTTCTTGTAATGTTGTTTCTAAATTTATGAAGAACTAGTTTTGTTTACGGGCTTCCCAGGTGGTAAGGAACCCTCCTGCCGATGCAGGAGATGTGGGTTCGATCCCTGGGTCAGGAAGATCCCCTGGAGGAGGAAATGGCAACTCACTCCAGTATTCTTGCCTGGAGAATCCTGTGGACAGAGGAGCCTGGCGGGCTACGCAGTCCATGGGATCACAAAGAGTCGGGCATGGCTTAGTGACTAGACAGCAACAAAAACTTCATTTACGGAGCTAAATGAGAGTGGTCAGCTGTTTAATGAGCAATAGTCCCATAAATCTCTAAGGTAATACAGACTCATTTCATATTGTCACAACAGAATGGAGTTTTCCTGCTGTACACTGTGTTTCCAAGACATTTCTTTTGGACTTTTCCCCCAGGAGGCACCTCCCCATAGTTCACACCTAAAAGTCTGTCTTCCTGAGGCTGAAACTGGCTTCTGGATCCCAGCACTGAGTTAAATCTCGGAGACAGACTTTTGGGAGAAGTAGGAAAGAACAGCTTTCTTGCTTTGCGCAGCGAAGGGGCCACAGCGGTCTAGTGCTCTCAGAATGGCGTGACCCCCCTGGGGCACCTTCTCGCCCAGGTGGGAGCGCTGATCCGCGCCCCAGCGCGTGCGGGGCGGCGTTCCTTCTGTCCAGGGACCAGCTGGCATCAGATGGTCTTGTGCTGGGCTTCAGTGGTTCCTATCGAACGGTGACCTTCTCTCTGGAATGAAGAGGGCTTCCTCTGGTGGGGTTTTCACGCTGCAGAAGCACTCACACACTGTTCTGTGCGTCCCCTAAGGGCGAGGCAGGACCCTGCCCCGGGGATGCACTGCAGTTTCTGCATCGCCCCTCCTAGTCTCGGCATCCTGACCCGTCCCTGAGTAACGGCTGCTGAGATCTGCCTTTTGGAACCCAGGGAAGGTCCCCGAGGCTGAATGAAGCCTGTTCCCCACAAGCAAGAAACGGGGACACGGAAGGGCTTTTGTGTCCAGGAACCCCGTGGGGCCCACGTGGTTTTAGGACCGCAGAGAGCGTGCCCTCCAGGACCCCTCCCTTCAGCTGCTCTGCGTCCTGTCACAGGGACGTCAGCCTCTCGAGGACTTTCCAGACACATCACGCGTGGCCGGCGGTCTGGAAACGCGCGCACGTGAGTGCCCATTACGCTGAGAACACGGCGCTTCTGCAGGCTTGAACCTGACGTATTTGGAGGACACCGCGTTCTCGTGACTGCACTTGATTGCCCGGCAGGTTGAAAAGAGCACCCGTATGGAAATCAAAACATGTTTTGTTTTACTTAGAAATTAACTCTTCTTTCCCAGTGAATCACACGAGAGAACCGTGAACTAGTTCAAGGAAAGTTAAAACCATCTGAGAAGCAGAACTCCCAACACAAGGACATGAAATGAGTTAGATTTCATGGACCCCTGAGCAGTGGAGTGATTTTGCAATGGTTTTATCTTAGTGAAATGTTATCACGTATTAAGCCACGTTTGTGTGATATCAGTCCTGGTGACCTTATGTGAATTAAACCTGGATTCTGATCCCACTAACCCCTTCTCCGGTGGTATAGTTAGAGCAAATTAACATCTGAGCCCTGGTTTCTTAATCTACGAAACAAGACAGTGGTAATGGGTAATCTAACTTTTTTTTAAACTTTAATATTTCATATAACTTTGAGTTTACTCAAGGGTTGGATTCGATTATCTAGAAAGAAATGCTACAGATGAGCCTCACTGTGCGGGGCCCTGATAGGCCCAGTTTCCAGTAGAGGACTGTTTCACATTTCTCCAAAAGCTAAACATTTTGTATGCATGGTAGGAGTTTAGATTTATGATGTTGGACCCTATTTTAAAAAGGAAAGATTTTTTCCTCATTTTTAGCAGTTAATTATTGATTTTGGAAGGTAGTAAAAATAACATTTGAATAAGCATGAAGAAATAAAGGCATTTGACAGCCACTGAAATTGACACACGAAAACAAAAGAAAAGAGACCTGGAAGGATAGTAGGAAAGGCATAGAATATAGACTTTTAGACTTTCATGTTTGGCTAATGAAAGGACTGATTTGTCATCAGACCTAAAAGTAATAGTAAGATGACAGCAGTAAATTTAGAATTGTCCCAGGAAATCCAGGACATATGGTCACCCCGCCAAAATAGCAAGGATATATATTACAAAATAAGTTTCTTCTGAAAAACCTCACTTAAAGTGGATATCTCAATCAGAAAAACCAAAAGAGGCTTAAATAACTTAAGGTATTCGAGCTTCTTCTGTGGAAAGGAAGAGACTAGTTGTATAGTTATTACCTGATGGGTGCTTAACTAGTTACTTTGACTCAGTCAAGTGAAAAAAACAAAGAAAAAGGAATTTTCAATAAAAATGAAATCAGAAAAGATAAAGAAAAATATGCTCCTTTATTTTAATGGTTATATTCCCTTAATTTAATACAATCAGGTAGGTGTTCATAAAATTATATTTTTGTTTCTTGGAATATGTAATAAATCATTAGAAAGTTCATAATGCAAAAGATAAAGTTAGCTTTTCTTAAAATTATTTATGCACTGCATATACCTAAAGAAGAGTCATAAAGCAGCCAATGTTCCCAGTAACAGCTAAGCGATCACTTATTTCTCTGCTAATTAATCCAGGCAGAATTAAATTACATATGGAGTTGCATTAACTTCACATCCCGTTTATAGACCTGTCAGGTTATTAACAGTCTGTGCATGTGCATCACTATCTTTGCTGGAAGATGAGCTCCGAGTTTGCTCCTCGGTATGTAACTCCTGCTGGACGTGCGCCCTGCACTGTGTCAACCAAACGAGGGAGGAAGAGCGGCGACTTGAACGACGGCCGCAGCCTGGGGGGCGCCCGCCAGCCTGGAGCGGAGGGGCTCCCGCAGTGGGTGCCGCGTCTCCAGAGAGCCAGGGCGCCCCTCGGGGAATCAGAGGGGGACTGTCCCCAACACGCTGTCCTCCCGAGAACAGCGCTTGCTGCTGCCCTGCTGGAAGCAGTCGTCTCCAAGTCAGCCTGGGAGTTATGCATTCAGCTTCCTGCTCACCCCTGGTCCACCTGGAAAGGGATCTGTCCATGTATCATCTATCTGTCCATCCATCCATCTATCCGTGCTTATCTATCTATCACCTATCTATGGACCTATCCATCTATCTATCCATCCATCCATCTGTATCTGTCTGGCTGTCTGCCTACCTATTGATACATTTTCATGTCTGGGTATTACAGCTCTGTCTTAAGCTAAGTTCCCACGTATCACGTTCCAGTATGTCATCCACCTCTTGTGGGACCTACATCGCCATCTCTGAGGATTTCATGAAGAGAAAGATGATTGTTGGAGACTTGGCAGCATTTGAATATATGATTGAAAAACCAACAGTTTTTCCTCCCTACAGGCAAAAGAATTACTTATATATATAGGTCCCTTATGTATGTGTAGCTCCCTTATGTATGTATAGGTCCCTTACGTATATGTAGGTCCCTTATGTATATGTAGCTTACTTATATATATATAAGCTTACTTATATATATATATGTAGATCCCTTACATATATATAGGCCCCTCACATATGTGTAGGCCCCTCACATTTGTGTAGGCCCCTCGCGTATGTGTAGGCCCCTCACTTATGTATGTGTAGGTCCCTCACATTTGTGTAGGCCCCTTGCGTATGTGTAGGCCCCTCACATATGTGTAGGCCCCAAACGTATGTGTAGGTCCCTACCTACATGTAGATGACTTGGTTCATCTCCCCTGCCCCTTTGAGATCCGAGCTGAAGCCTGGTTTGCCAGGAGTCCTCAGCAGAGGGAAAGTGTGTCTGCGGTCTTAGGGACCCTCGCTCCATGCTGATAGAGACCCACCAAGTGTTGTTTTCTTTCTGTGACTTGGTTTTCCTTCTGAATGGTGTTTATTTTTTGGTCCTACCAGTCTTTACTAAATTAGTAGTTTGAAAAGAATCTTGGTAAGATTCCTGGTGATAAATACGGTATCAAAGCAGATTTTTGAGCTCGCTAGTGACTTAAAGATCTGCAATAGTTGGAGAAGAGGGTGACAGAAGATATGATGGTTAGACGGCATCACCGATTCAATGGAATGAGTTTGTGCAAACCTCAGGAGATAGTGAAGGGCAGGGAAGCCTGGCGTGCTGCGGTCCGTGGGGTCACAAAGGGTCGGACACGATGGAGGCGACCTAGCACGTACGCATACAGTGATAGAGGAAGAGTCGCGCTTTCTTTCAAGATATTTTACGGACAAGCCCTCCTTTCCAGCCGTGGGTGTGGAACAGATACGGGGAAGCCGTGGGCCTTGTCCTCAGAGGGCGTGTGGTCTAAGGCAGATGCAGAGGGAAGTGGGATAAGAGACCCAGGGGAGACACCCCGGGTCTTGCACAGGGGCTTAGCTTATTGCTAAATCCATGCATTCAGTTCTTAAGCTGCATGACTGTGTCCATTAACTTTTTAAATTATATTCTGACTTGTGACAGTTCGCCTTGTGTGTCACTAGATAGTCAAAGCCAGTTTTGAGAATCTAATATTGTGTTATGTTCACTGTTTTTAGAAAGTTGAGCGATAAAGAAAGTCATTTCTCCCACGTGTGTTAGTGATATGTTTACTACAGAAAGGAAGAATATACTGGTTGTTTTTGCAACGTCAGAGACAGATTAGAAGTACTAATCTCTAACAGAATGTGATTAAATAACTTGCTTTTAAATATATGTGGAAGGCAGAGCTCGGATGTAGCTGAGACATCCAGCACTGGCCAAACTAAGATAACTCAGAAGCTCGTGTTCAGAGCCTGGCCCAGTGCCGCAGTCTGGACGCGGATGTCACACATTCGTGCTGTGCGCCCGGATCGGAGGGTGGCCGTGGCCGGGCCGGACTGGGGGGGTGGACGGCGTGTCGTCTGCTCCCTCCACCCTGAGCTCTGAACGAGGCCTGGTGGTTCATTCTGAAGGTTTTGCTCCGCAGGTCGTCCACATGGGCTGGGTCAGCGAGCGACTGGGAGGTGCCGGCTTGTCTCAGACCTTCCGACCCAGGTTCCTGGTGCTGAAGGGCTCATCCTTCTACGTCTTCGTCTCTCCCCCGGTAAGCAGGCCCTAGGGACTGGGAGGGACGCTGAGGAGGCCGCTCTCTAAGCGAAGACGCGTCAGGCCCAGCATTTGGAAGCGGTCGGGAGGGTGCGCGGCGGGCCGGTCTCCAGCCCCACGTCCGCTGATGGAGAGGACTCTGCTGTGGGCGCTTCTCACTCTAAGCTCATTAATCAGCCGGCCACGGTTCCCTTCTTTTCAAGCAGCCATTGAGGCGTGAGCGTGTTTTCCTGCTGAAGATACCAGCCGGCCTGGAGGTGGGGGTGCAGAGGCATGGGGGTCTCACCACCTTTCATATGGGTGAAGGAGCCACAGAACAGAAGAGCCTTCTCATCAGAAATTCCTAACTTCATGGTCAAATACTGAAACACAAAAAGACATTTTCTCTCATGTCCTCCGCATTTTATAAAAATAAACTGCCTGATTTAGTAGGGCCCACAGTAGACATTTAATGCTGGATGCTACAGTTTGCAATTTATTTTCTAATTCTCACCAGCACCACTTTCCCAAAACCGACCCAGTCTGTGTGTGCCCTGCCTCGAGGTTTATCGGTAAAAGCCGACTCACTTTCTGAGTCCGAACATCAGAGCTGCAGACAAATAGCACAACCCGATCGCTTCAGGATCTAACAGTTGAGATGCAAGTCACCTACAGTATTGTTGCTTTTCTGCCATTAAAAGTAAACGAAAGGGTGTCCTTCCCCGTAGGGCCGAATGCCCTTCTGCTGTCCGCACACAGCCCGTTTTCTTTATCCGCCCTCCACCCATCAGCGGACACTGTAATCGTGTCTGTGGCCGGGCTGCTGTGAATGGTGAGGGACATGGGGCGCAGGGCTCTCGAGACTCAGAGTTTGTTTCCTTTGGATAAATATCCAGGAGTGGGATCGCTGGATCGAACGGCAGTTCTGCTTCCGTTTCTTTGAGAAGCCTCCACGCCGTCTCCGCAGTGGCCGCGCCGTTTACATGCCTCACATCCACCCAGCACTCTCATCTCTGGCTGTGGGGTGATGGACGTGCTTATGACAAACGGGGGGTGCTGGTTTCACGTGTCTCCTCATCTTCAGACTCATCAGTTGTGTGTGGTACATCTTACGGCTTTTGGAATGTCAATCATACCTCAGTAAAGAAGTTTTAAAAATAAAAAATAGTAGAGGGAAAATCAAGTTTTACTCTCAGACATCTAAACAATCATGCATGCTTTCATCGTTAAGCAAGGTTTTCTTTAATAGGCTTTCTACTGGGGAATAATTTTAGAGGATGAAATGATTAGATAGCATCACTGACTCAATGGACATGAATGGGAGATGATAAAACACGGGTGAGCCTGGTGGGCTGCAGTCCATGGGTCGCAAAGAGTCAGACGCAACTTAGCGATTGAACAACAGCAGTTTCTGGTAGAGAAGTCGTGTCGGGGAGGAGGACTCCCTCCAAGTTCCTGAGTGCTGACTTGGTACAGAACTGGGGTCTGTGTGTTGAAACCGAAGGATTGTCAGTGGCAGAACACGGGGTACTAAACCACGGATGCCTCCAGGCTTGTCTGCCCTCAGAGCTTTTTCCTGTCCCCAGGACTCAAGCCAGGATTCCACCAGGGACCTGAGTTTTTCAAAAAACCAAGGCTGTGAATTACTAATGCTGGAGAGTTATCTACAGATTTGCATAATCGCTGAATTTTTCTCAAATGCAGTGAGGTTCTTTAACATTGTTGCTAGGAAAGTAAACCTAAGGATAACCACAGATAACCCCCATGGTCTCAGCCCAGGCCCCGTGATGTCACGGAAGGCAGTTGGGGTGTGGCTGGCAGATCCGGAATCAGAACTCCGGGGCTCTGGGCTGAGGGGCCCCCCGCTGGCCCAGGACAGTTCAGGGGAGTAGGGGAGGGCAGGATCAGCCTTCCTGCACCCACTTTGCCTGAGGGAGGGACCCCCTGCCGCAGAACAGGGGGAGAAGCCTGCCATGCCCCAGATCAGGCGCCGGAAAGTCCTCCTAATCTTTCCTTTCTTGCTAGTTAAGACCCTCAGGGTATGAGTTTTCCCCACACACAACATTCTAAGTTGTGAGAAGTGCTTTAAATGTTAATCAAATTTCCATACTTGCTCTGGGGAAAGATGATTTCATCCACTTCCCGTGGCAGTTTCAGTTTCACGGACAGAAATTCTAACCGGGGGTCACAGACTCCTCCTGGATCTCCGGCTGGACAGTGTCATTTCTGTTAACACCAGGCTCTGCTTGTTTATTTTGAAATCCCATGGCAAATTTTCTTGGCATCGATCTATGGCACAAACGTCACATCATACGAAATCGATTGCTGACCTCAGCCGCTGGGGTGTGTTTGCCTGGCGCCAGCTGCTACCACCTGAATACTGTGCTCAGAAGCCTGAGATCCGCTCAGTGCTCTGCTGTGAGCGGGGTCTGGCCGAGGGGCCGTGTGGTCTCTCTGCACCCCAGGGGCAGGGTCCCCTCCCCCTGGCCTCCCTGGAACCGGAAGCAACTTTAACGTCTGCTCCTCCCCTTTCTTAGGTGGCTTTTGGACGAAGTCCGACTCTCTGTGGCCCCATGGACTGCAGCCCGCCAGGCTCACCTGTCTTTCACCATCTCCCAGAGTTTGCTCAGACTCAAGTCTTTTGAATCGGGGTTGTAACCTTATCATCTCATCCTCTAAAATTATTCCCCAAGAAAAAGCTCATTAAAGAAAACCTTGCTTATCACTGAAAACATGCATTATTGACTAGATGTCTGACAGTAAAACTAGATTTGCCCTCTACTATTTTTTAGTTTTAAAACTTCTACGTCACAGGTAGTTTAGTAGCAGCAGGTACACCGCGTCTTTCCACAGACGCCCCCGCTCCTGACTCTGGATTCAGGGGGTACAGATGCTCAGCTGACCCCAGAGGTGAAAAGGGCAATGTGGCAAGTCTGGTCCCCTCTCCCAGCCCTGGCTGCCTCTGGACCGAGGTCAGCTGTTCCGGCCCTCACCAGTAAATTAAGGTTTGCATGAATTCAGTGCGGGGCTGGCGGCTGCTGGGAGCCGGAGGTCCGGATCCATCCTGACCCTGCCCACCATCTAGCGAAGCCACGCCACCTCCCGCAGCGGGCGTGAGTGCCCCGAGTGCGTGAATCCAGTGGGGGGCTGGTGATTGCTGGGAGCCGGAGGTCCGGATCCATCCTGACCCTGCCCACCATCTAGCGAAGCCGCGCCACCTCCCGCAGTGGGCGTGAGTGCCCGCGTGCGCCGACGTTGGAGGGTGAGACGCGTGCTGAGTGGGGCACCCGGCTGGTTCCTGGTCCCCGGGGGGAAGCTCTGAGCTCCGCTCCCCTGACCTGCCGTGAGCACCTGCTGCGTGGCCTGAGGCTCTGTTGTTAGGTGCAGCCGTGTTAAGGATGCTTACGTCTGCTTTGAGAACTGACCTTTAATCCTTCCGTAATAACCTTCTTTGTCCCTGATAACCCCCTTATTGTAAAGTGTGTTCTGTAGGAAAGGGATACCCCCTCTGCTTCCTTCTGATCAGGGGAGTCTTTTCTCCACCCCCTGCTCTCAATCCACGTGTGTCTTGGGGCCACGTCAGGCCCAGGCCGGTCCGTCTCTTTGGCTTTAAGAAGACTGGTGATGCTTCTGTCCGTTCAGGCCTGCGCTGCTGCTCACACAGGCGTGCTGACGCTCAGCCGCTTACCTGCAGAACCAGAAACACAGCAACTTTATGAACAGAAAAAAAAAATTAAACGTTGCTCCTACATAGTGGCATTATGCTAGTTTAAAGTGAAATGTTTAAATAATTTTCACAGACTATCCGAAATAATGAAAGCGTATTTTAAAATGGGGGCTGAAAAAAAAAATAAAATAAAATGAGGGCTGAAAGATTTAATGAGACAATGGAAATATTTACTCAGCAAAATGTTAGAGAAAAGGGCCTCAGGGGAAAGGAAAAGTTGTAAGTTGACGATTGGAAGCTTTGGGCTATAAACGGAATCCTTCCACTTCCCGGCTGAGGGCTCACAGACACCTCACCCACACTCTGCTCAGCGGTTTCCTCAGTTGTATGAAAAAGTCACAAATGCTAGCTGAATACCTCATAGGATCAAACAGAACACTAAGGCTTGATTTATATATTTAAAATGTGTCTGAAACTCCAGAGCATTTGCATTTAACAGATGAAATTTTACGCTTAGTACTCGGCAACTTCTCACTGTAAAAGCAATACAGAAAGTATGGCCAGTGAATATTTACACACATGTAAATCCACATATGTTCTGTCTGACCTTGCATTTTTGTATCCTGGAGCTGGAGGCAAATTGCCAGTAATGATTTCTGCTTTGCCCAAGTCTAAGGCAGCCGTGTGTGAAGCTCTTAACGCTACATTTATCTGTCTCCTGCGTGCTGACGCGGGGAGTGAGGTCGTGCCGGTGAGGGGACTGTCGATGACTCGCAGCATCTCACCAGTGTCCTGGCCCCGCTGCTGCTCTGCGTCCGCAGAGGCGTGTGCCACACGGGAGGGGCTCGGGGTCACCTGGCTTCTCCGGGCTGGGATGACAGGACAGCTCTCTCGCGGGGCGGGGTGGGGGTGGGGAGGAGAGCAAATAAATTCCTCCGGGAGAGCAGAGCCCCAGAGGCACCCGGGATGTGCCCTGGGACCCAGTCCGGTCCACCGCCCCCCTCTGCCCACGGGGCGCCGGGCATGGCCAAGGTTGACGTGGAGCCTTGTGGAGCGGGTGTCTACCACACTGTGTCAGATGTTGCCGTGAACTTTCAACAGGCCCGGAGATTCTGTGGGAACATGAAAGAGAAAGTCCTGTCATCAGGCTGGTTTCTGAGCTCCTCCGAGATGAGAGGAGGGAGACGCTGAAGGAATTGGGGGGAAGCGGGGAGAAAGGCTGGAAGGAAGGGGCAGCCTGGGGCGGGGGCGGCCGTGGCTTCCCTGGGCCCAGGTACCCACGAAAGGACACAGCCAGCGGCGAGGGTGGGGCGCCCAGGTCGTAACCGAGGGCTGGTCAACGCGGGAGAAGCTGGATTTTCCCAGCCTTCTCATGTACTTGACCTTCCTTCCTTAAAGTGAGTCGTTATTTCTGTTTGCAAATTGGGACCTGAAAAATAATGTTTCAACTGCTTGTGTTTTCAAACACCATTAGAATGTGTTAAACAGCACTTATGAAACCAATTTTACAGCATCTTACAGCGTTAACACACATTACGTGGCACCTGGCTATGAATGTGCAAGAAAAATCGGAAGTAACTTTAAGGTTGTCAAGTAGGGAAATATATCACTTAAAAAATGTTTACCTGGAAAGGAATAAATTAAGAGAAGATGTGTAAGCTGAAGGCGTATTAGACAATTATGTACCCAGTATAGAATATTATTCTTTGTCACTTCTGTGGGTACATAAGTGTTCCACAATAATATTTAAATGTTCCAGGATATTACATCTGAGCATCTACAGTTTCAACTCTGTTTCAGGTGAGACAGATAAAATGTGCTCAGATAAAATAGAACATTGTCAAGACAGAGGGCAAGGAAGAGACCTGCTTTCAGGAATTGACGAATAGACTTTGTGAGGTTTGCAGAAAAGTGAGCGGCTAGTGGAGTTCAGGTCCCGCCCCCCTCTCATCGTCCTGGCTCAGTGGGCACGTGTCCCAGCTGATGACCATCACAGGTACATCAGTGACCGCCGCCACGGGGTCCCCACACAGCTTCCAGAGGCTCTCAGGGTGGAAGCGCTTCTCTTCAAGTCCAGGGAACAAACGGTTCCACCAGAAACCGGAGCCTCTTCTCAGCCTCAGGCGCATCCCTGACGAGACATGTTCTCCTTGAAATGGTCTCTGTGGCCCAGAGGGGGAGATGCACCGCCCCCCGGGCTGAGCCGACACCTGCCAGTATCACGTGAGCCGGGCGTGGACAGGGGTCTTCCCCAGGTGCAGGGGAGAGGAGGCTGACTGTCAGCAAGAAAAATTGGATAGAAGAGACACCTCCAACCACAGGTGGTCACTGCAGACCCAAGAGAGCAGGGCCTAGCAGACAGGTCAGGACCGTAGCAGGGTGAGTGAGGAGGTGCGCACCTGGGAGACTCAGTACCCTCTGCTGCTAAGTCGCCTCAGTCGTGTCCGACTCTGTGATCCCATAGACGGCAGCCCACCAGGCTCCCCCATCACTGGGCTTCTCCAGGCAAAAACACTGGAGTGGGTTGCCATTTCCTTCTCCACAGTACCCCCAAGATTCTTAAATTTAACCCAAAGTTGGTCCTTTACTTAAGGCAAAAGCATCCAAAAAGAATTACTTAAGTGATGCCCAACTGTGTAATAGGTAAGTTCCTCCATCACCAGGTTCTAGAATCAATAATGTGTGTAAGCATATTCGAACCTCATGCCAAGACTCCAAGGGCGGGAACACACAGCTACTCGTCGGAGTCCACCGCGGCGTCTAGTCCAGTTTGCCAGCTGTCCTGCTCCTGCTTAAGGCTTAATTAAGGAAAAGACACATTGACTGACTTTATTGTTATAAATGTTTAAACTCTCAACCTGAAAACATTTATCTAATGTCATGTATACTTTAAAACCCTTTTTCCAGTTTTATTGAGGTACACTTAAGAAAAGTGTAATGCGTGTAAAGTGCACAGTGTGACCGTTTGATGTCCGTGTATCTTGTCCAGCGAGTCCCACAAGCGGGGTAATTAACACCTCCGTCACCTCACACGGCTCCCCGTATTTTGGGTGAAAACACATAAGATTCACGTGTCTATCTTATGCTTCTTACAGGTGAGCACATTGGATTGGGTCCAAGCAGAAAAAACCTATCACCTCTGTGAGGTTCTGTTTAAGGTTCACAAGGTAAGTTTAAGCATCCTTTGCACACCAGATGTGTCCATGGTAACAGCCGTCCCTTTGGGCTTGAAAAGGGAGAGAGAGATTTACCAGTGTCGAAACAGTCAGATGACATGAGCATGTACAGGTTCGTCCCGCCATCACTCATCAAAATTCCACAAAGAATGTCGGAGAGGCGCTTTCAAGTCTTCATTTTATGTAGGCTCTGCATTGTTTCCTTCTGGCCTTTTTATATTTACAACTTGTTTGTATGGCTTTCCATAAACTTAAGAGTGGAGAAGGAAATGGCAACCCACTCCAGGATTCTTTCCTGGAGAACCCCATGGACAGAGGAGCCTGGCGGGCTGCAGTCCCTGGGGCCTCACAGACAGACATGACTGAGCCAGTAAACCGCCCCCACCGTACACTTAAGAGAGCTTCCGGGGGTGCTAGTGGCACAGGACCCACCTGCTAGTGCAGGAGACGGAAGAGACGCAGGTTTGATCCCCGGGTCGGGAAGATCCCCTGGAGGAGGGCATGACAACCCACCGCAGTGTTCTTGCCTGGAGAATCCCACGGACAGAGGAGCCTGGTGGGCTGCCATCCATGGGATCGCAAAGAGTTGGACATGACTGAAGTGACTTTTCACAACATACACCTAAGACACGTATTTGGTATTGGAATGTCTCCAAAAACCATCATATTTTATATGTGAGCTTCATTAATAAACTATAGAGCCTGTTCTATTTTATCCAGCATATTTTTTCAGAAAGATTGAGAAAATGTTTAATCAGTAAATATGCTGTGAAGTAAGTGAAATCATGCAATTAGCCAAGAGGATGATTATAGCAAAAGTGTTAAACTCAATTCAGGGCAAATAATAGCAACAACAATAATAAATGCACAGCATTTGACATTTTTAAAAAGGAGACTGAAAGTTGTGGATATCCTATTAGAAGTCTTTAAATAGTGATCTTACAAAATCTCCCCCTTTCTCATGTGACTTTAATCCTTGATGTTGAACATATGAATTTAAAATTATGATATTTAATTCACCTTTCAAAAATTGAGATAAATGATTATTTTAAGAACTAGTACTTTAGAATTTTTAAATGATTTATTTTCATAATCATTCAAAATATAGCCGTTAATATATAGTCCAGAAATCAAATTTTGTGGTTGTGGTGGTGTGTTTCTGCCACACTTTCTCCTCTCCATAAATTCCTTTTTCTAGTTCTTAAAGTTATGTGTCTGTATTTCACACTCACCATGAAAGAGATGAGAAAACTGAATCCATCAGACTTGATTGCAGTTGTGACTGAAATTATAAACAGCCCCCACGTAGTGGGCAGTGAAAGCCCTGCTCAGCAGTGAGGCACCTCCGGTGTGAATGTCCCCTCCCCACATGAGAACATCCCGTCTGCATTGCTCAGTGCAACTAGTCACTCACCTGTTTGCAGAGGCCCTTGATACCGGGCCTTCCCTTTGTGAGCGCCGGTCCTGGAGCTCTGCTGGCTGCTCCGTCTCCCTCCTGAGTGAGTCCTGCCCCCACTCCCCCCAGGAGGGAGTCCTCATCGTGTTCGTCTTCCCCGTGAGGCTCTGAGGCACAGACTAGGGAGTAACTTCCAGAGGCCGCTCTGGAGGGGGGGGCCCAGGCTCCCTTGGCCTGAAGCGGAGCTGAATCCTGTTTTACTTTACGTACACGATTCTTTCTTCCCTCTGCAGATGGAAGCACACGCACTAACCCTCACGTCACTTTTTGCTCTGCAGTGTAACTTGCGGATCTTCAACATACACAAAGAGGTGATCCCTCTTCAATACCACTGACTAGTATTTAATTCCATGAATATATCATATTTTATTTCACCAAGCCCTTATCAAGGAATATTTCATTTGTTCCCTTTTCTGAAATTACAAACAATGTAATAAATCATTTTACATGTGTGCAAGTATAACCAAGAAAAATGTATAGAGGCAGAATTTCTGGGGCAAAGAATGTGGGCTGTTTGCATTCTGACAACCAACAAGGACATATTGGGTAGCACAGGGAACTCTGCTTCATAATCTATGACAACCTGAATGGAAAAATGATCTGAAAAATATTAGATACATGTATAAATCAACCTTGAATGTTCCTTGGAAGGACTGGTGCTGAAGTTGAAGCTCCAATACTTTGGCCATCTGATGTGAAGAGCTAACTCATTGAGAAAGACCCTGATGCTGGGGAAGACTGAAGCTAAAAGGAGAAAGGGGAGGCAAAGGATGAGGTGGTTAGGTAGCATAGCCAGCTCAGTAGACATGAATTTGAGCAAACTCCAGGAAATAGTGGAGGACAGGGAAGCCTGGAGGGCTACAGTCCATGAGGTCACAAACAGTCGGACACAACTTTGCAACTGAGCGCCCACACACTTACGTATGACGGCGTCACTGCTGTGTGCCTGGGACTCATGCAGCATTGTAAATCGCCCTTGTGTGTGTGTGTGTGTGTATGTGTGAGTGGTGTGTGTCTGTGTCTGTGTGTGTGTGACTGTGTGTGTGCCTGGGACTAATGCAGCATTGTGAATCGCCCTGTGTGTGTGTGTGTGTGTGCCTGGAACTAATGCAGCATTGTGAATCGCCCTGTGTGTGTGTGTGTGTGTGTGCCTGGGACTAATGCAGCATTGTGAATCGCCGTGTGTGTGGTGTGTGTCTGTGTGTGTGTTTTTGGTGTGTCTGTGTTTGTGTCTGTGTGTGTGTATCTGTGTGTGTGTGTGTGCGTGTGTGTGGTGTGTGTGTCTGTGTGTGTCTGTGTGTGTGGTGTGTCTGTGTGTGTGTGTCTGTGTCTGTGTGTGTGTATCTGTGTGTCTGTGTGTGTGCCTTCTCAGTGTACCTGACTGTCTTGCGACCCCGTGGACTGTAGCCAGCCAGGCTCCTCTGTCCATGGACTTTCCAGGCAAAAGTACCAGAGTGGGCTGCCATTTCCTCCTCCAGGGGGTCTTCCCAACCCAGGGATGGAACCCACATCTCCTCCGTTAGCAGGGGACTTCTTTACCACTGAGCCTATTCGTTACCACCTTTACCACTGAAGCCCTAAATCCACCTTACTCCAATAATAAAACATTTTTAAACAGAAATAAGAAAAGAAATGCAAGTGAAAATCATGAAGTGATATGTTTGCCGCCTAGAGTGTCAGAGATGGGAAAGTTGGTACCGATGGGAGGAAGGATCTATCAAAATGTGAGCAGCCCTTCGCCCTGGAAGTCCCACCTGTGAGTGCTGGTTTGTCTCACTTGTCGGCAGCGCTGGCCTTGCAGGAAGCGCTCTAGCTTCCCTCTGGGACCTGTTCTCCACCTGCCGCTCACTGGACCTATGTGAATAATGGCAATATGACTCCTCAGGTCCTGTTGGAAGAACCGTCCCCATCCAAGTTGGACAAGGACGATGTTCAGTGCGGGCAGAGACTGACCTCAGCTCCCCTGGAACAAGGGCGGAGGCCCCTGGGCTGGGTGAGGAGGCGAGCGTGGGCCAGGTGGGCCCCGCCTGCAGCCCCTGACCCCCCGCCCCCCGCCAGAAGGAGAGGACCTCTCTGGTGTCTCCGTGGGTGGAGATAGTTTTGCAGTTTGGTTGGACCCCTCGGAGGGAGAGTCCCACGTGCAGAGCTTGGAGGTCAGGGTGACGTCCTGGGCCTTCATCCTCCAGGGGCGTGGGGGGCTCCGTAGAGCTGGCGGCGGCTTTAATAAGATCTCCACCTCCAAGGGGCAGAGAGAGGACTCAGAAGGCTCTCTGAGGGTGGCAGGCCCGGGGAGGTGGCGGGCAGCCGGCACGGGGCCTCGGCAGCTGTTGAGGCCGTGGGAGAGGAGTGGGGGCCTCGTTACTCAGTCTCCACAGCAGCTCGGGGAACTTAGGTTTGAAGTCGCTCCCAGTCTTTGGTCATAATGAGACACTGCAGTTCTCATTATCTCAAGGGGCCCGGGAGGTTCCTGGGGCGGAGCTGTGCGTGTCAGCAACCTCACTCACTTCTCAGCATCAGTGTCGGCATTCTTCGTGGGGCACAACAGAGTTAGTTTCAGGAAGTAGTCACACCTGCGAAACCCCTAAGCATCCTTCCCAGGGATTTCTTGGGTTGGGCAAAGGCTGTTTTTAATGCTTCTCTTTGTTCTTGCACATAGAGCTGAGGTTTGTCCCTGCAGATGAAGACTCACACGCGCTTGACTGCTCCATCAGACGAGCTCAGGCCAGAACTGACTCTACACGAGAAAGTCACAGGAGCCAGATAGCTGTGCCCATGGGAATATACAGTGATGTTTTTAAATGAGTGAAAGTTGGATGAATCGTTAAAAAACCATTGAGAAATAAAGTTTCAACGTGATCGTGTATTTTAAGTACTCCATTAAAACCACATTACACACTTATAGAATTATGTGTACAAAGAGGCATGAAAGAAAGAAAGTGAAGTCACTCAGTCGTGTCCGACTCTTTGCGACCCATGGACTGTATGTAGCCCACCAGGCTCCTCCGTCCATGGAATTTTTCAGGCAAGAGTACTGGAATGGGTTGCCATTTCCTTCTCCAGGGGATCTTCCCCACCCAGGGATCGAACCTGGGTGTCCCTCATTGCAGGCAGACGCTTTACCCTCTGAGCCACCAGTGATCTGGAATCTGGATACATTGCCTGGAGGGACTATAAAAACAAATTAGATGACAAAAGGCAGTCATAATGGACTTATCTGTCTTTTAAATTTCCTATATTGCTGGTATCATATTTTCAAATAAATAGAAGCAGGAAAGACCCAGGTAATTTTTTAAGGCGGTCAGACATACTTCACTTTACATGATGAATGTACTAATTTTCCAGATTATCTTCAAATTGGGATCACAGATTAATTTTTCTTTTGACAATTGTTTGGTATTTTTCACATTTACACAATCCAAACAAGGGCTTTGCACAAATGCAACATCCAGCTCAAACAATAAAATGACCGTAGCACAAATAGAAGTGCTGCAGAAACAAAAGACAGAAGTTAAAAGTGGCGTTGATGCCATAGCGACCCCACGGACTGTCGTCCACCAGGCTTCTCCGTCCATGGGATTTCCCAGGCGAGAATACTGGAGTGGCTTGCCATTTCCTTCTCCAGTCAGGTAATTTTTTAAAACAGTCTTTGCGTTTTGTTTTCCGAAGACTGAACGTTAGCTGGTCTCTCTTCACTGGGTCTGGGGCAGGGGCGCCTCGGGGTGGGTGGATGGAAGCATGATGCTGGCGTGTGTGGTCGCTGATGCACTCAGGATCCCGTTCGCTGCATGTTAGACGTGCAAGCTCAGTCTGTGCCCCCTCAACCCTGCCTGACGGCCGGCGTGCTCGGTGTAAGCAGAACGTGAGCCACGTGGTGAGGATGCAGGAGCTGCAGCCTCATTCCCGACATCCCTTAATTAGCCCAAGACTTGCGGTTCAAGTGAGAGGGAGACTCAGGGAGAAGTAAAATCTCAAGGTCAACAGCTGACAATTGGCCGGGAAGGTCCCAAGTGCTGTCTGTCTGGCACCAAAGCCTGTTTTTATTCTATTGACATGCACAGCCCCCTAAACCACACCCAGCATAGGAAAGAACACGGCCGCAGTTTCCCCCCCACAAACACTCGATAAGAGTCCTTTCTTCTTTGGTGGGCGGTCCTGACACTCAAGGTTGGTAGCCGTGGACAGTTTCTGAGAAGTCAGGTCCATGACCGAAGGCTTGCTCTTCCTGGCTCATGACCTGATGTCCTATTTCCTGTGTGGTTTCTGGGTGTCCCCGTCTGAGACCACGGCGGGGGGCGCAGCTGGGGAGCCTCATTGAATTCAGCGTTTGCTGGCTTGGGGATAAACTTCAGCACAAACACTTCATAACTTTCATATTTGTCCTGGAAGCTAAACGTAGAAACAGACTATGGTCGCTGATAATGTGGGTGAAAGGCGCTTCCAGCGCGTAGGGAGGGGGACACAGCTGACGCACGAAGTTACCTTACAGGCTCGTCTCCGCCGCAGCGGTGTCGGGGGGCTTCTGCTGCGGGGGGTCCCTGTGGAGCACGTCCCGGGCGGGTCCCAGGGGCCATCCCCCTCTAACCGGCGTCACCCCCGTCCGTTTCAGCTCTGGCTCCCAGACGACTGCTGGGCGCAAGCCAGCCTCTCCCTGGGACTCCAGAATCCCGACAGCGGGGACCACGGGCCCTTCTGCTTCAGCGTCCTCGTGGGCCACGGCGGGCGCCACGTGTTCGGTGTGGAGCTGGGCAACGAGCTGGCCGCCTGGGAGCTGTCCTTCCAGAGAGCCACCTTCCGAGCCGTGCAGAGGACAGGGGTAAGTGGCCCGCTCGTCTCTGAGCGACCAAAATCAGAGCGGACGTGGCGGTCGTTCCGGGAAGCACACATCTGCAGAAGCCAGGAGGACTCTGCCCAGGGCCCCGGGTCCAGCGCGTCGGGAGCCACTGTGGAAGGTCATGGAGGGAAGCGAGGTGGGGAGTTTTCATCTCGTTCAGCCCAGCGTTTCTGTCCAGCGTGAGGTAGGGGCCTGGATGCCAGCCAAGGGAAGCCCCCCACTGAGGGCACGGCTGGGTCCCTGGAGTCTGCTCATCACCCATGTTCACTGAGGCGTCACTGGACGCTTGGCATTTCTTCAGGCACTTGAGGCCCTTCCTCAAACTCACTGACCCAGTAAGGAGCATAACGCAGCTCGAGTGCTTGGGTTGTTTCTCCCTCCTTGGTACAGAAGGTAAATCCCACAGATCGAGCTGTGTGTGGATGGAGCAGTCCCCTCCTGAGACCTTATGATGTGAAAAATAATAACCTTGAAGTTGCTCCAGAACTCTCTTAAACTGTCCTCATTTTAAAATTCTTTTTTCTGTTCAGCGTGGATGATTCCCACTGCTCTGTCATTCAGCGTCCTGCTCTGCTCCTGTGTAACATCTAGTCTACTCTTGATTCCTCCTAGTGTATTTGTAATTTTTCAGCTCTCTTTTTTTTCATCTTTATATTTTCTGACTCTGTTAGACTTCTTACTGTGTTCATTCTCCTCCCCAAGTTCTCTCAGCATCTTTCGGGTCATTACCTTGAACTCTGTTAGGTAGATTTCTTATCTGCACTTTGCTTGGTTCTTCTTGGGTTCATCATACCCCGTCACTGGGGAAACGTTCCTTCATTCCCTCATTTTGCCTACTTCTCTGCGTCTCTGTATCCCAGGTGAGCCAGTTACTTTTCCCAATCTTGGAGACGCCCCGAGTCTCCAGCGGCACACAGCCCCCTGGACACCGGAGCTGTGTGCTCCAGCAGGGCCCCATGTGCGTGTATGGGTGCCTTTGTGCAGACAGGGCTGACTGCGGTGGGCACACAGCTGGACCGCTGGTCCCTGGCCCCCCCGGCTGCCAGGCCCCGTCCATATGGAGGTCGCTAGATGCTGGCGGTGAGGCTGCGTCCTGATGCAGCTAGCCGTGCAGTGTGAGGGGCCCAGGGCTGGTCCAGCTGGTGGCGCTGGGTCCTTTGGTGGGGCCGTGCTGGGGCTGGCCTTCTGGTGGCTGGGCCCAAGTCCCCTCGTGATCGACTGCTCAGTCTGGGGTCCCAGGGCTGGTGGGGGAGCTGAGCCCACACTCACAGACTCTGGGGAGGACCCCACAATGGCCCTCGTCAGCCCCTGTGTCCCTGCACCAGAATCTGCTTCCACATGGGCGCTGCACCATCCACACCCCCGGGGTGGCTTCCAGCTGCCCCCAGCCTCCCTGGAGATGCTCCAGGGTCAGCAGGTGGGCCTGACCCCGACTTCCTCCCAGTTATCAACTCTGCCTCAGAGGGAGCAGGTCAGCATGTCCCCGGCTGGCACAGCGCCCTCACACAGGGGGTCCTGCCCCGGGCCCCTGGGAGCATCGTCTTCCAGGAGCTGTTTCCCCACAAGGGCAGAAGCTTGCCTGGGTAAACTTACCTTATCTTTTCATGGGGTGCGTCCTCCTCAGCAAGTCGGCTCAAGTATCCCTCGGTGTTGACCCAATTCCCCAACGGTGTTATGTAAGGATACAGGAAATGTAGCCCGGAACTGTCGCGACTAGAGGAACTGTCTCCTGAAACAGAACGAGGGAAGGCACAGTCCCCCCAGGGACTGGAGGGCTCACCCTTGGCTCCTGCCACGTGAGTCTGGCGCGCCTGGCATCACCATCACTGTGCCAAGATCCGTGCGCTTAGCTGAGAATTTGACAGAATAGCAGCCACGGGAGCACCGGCCATGCCTCTGGTGCTCACACTCAGCCGGCACTGCTAGGCGCTGTGTGCACCGATCGCCTGATCCTTGCAAACCCAGAGCCTGTCGGGGTCGCCCCGCCCGCCCCCACCGCAGTCTCCCTCCCGCGGCCCCGGGCGCGGAGCTTGCTGGAGTGTCTGCTGCTTCGGTCCTTTGCTCTTGTTCTGGGTCAGACCCCTCCTAACGTCTCCCGAGAGCAGCCGGGTCTCGTGTCTGGGGACGCACTTGCAGGCTGGGCTGCCCCAAGGCAGCTTGTAGGAGCAAAGCGTGCACGCTCATTCGTGTGACGGGGATGGTGCTGGGTGGCATCACGGGGAGTTATGATCTGGGGTTAGGGTGTTTCTGGAGGACGCCGCCGGGCTCCGCTCTGCTGAGACCGGCACCTCTGCTGACTCTGCGCCTGCCGGTGGGCCAGCGCGGGAGGCACCGCGTGAGAGCGTCGCCCAGGGACCTCCGTGCGCTTTGGTTTTCTAAAAGCAGGTTCTGATGGGGGAGAATAGTGTAAGTAAGTGTAAGTGTCCATCGCTCAGTCGTGCCCGACCCTTGGCGACCCCACGGACTGCAGCCCACCAGGCTCCTCTGTCCCTGAGATTTTCCAGGCAAGGATACTGGAGTGGGCTACCATTTCCTCCTCCAGAGGATATTGTAGCTAACCAGTTGAGATTAAGCACCATTTTAAAAAGATGTTTTCTCACAATCGATCTTTTTTTCTAGTCCAAAACGTACCCATGCAGCTGGCAAGGAGCCACGCTGTGCTTCACAGTGGACTTCGCTCTCGGCTTCACCTGTTTCGACAGCAAGACCAAGGTAGGCGCCGCGCAGGCAGGGGCGGTGCGGGTGGGCGGAGCGCGCGCTACATTCAGGGCTGCCGCGCCGTCCGCCTCTGCGCACCCCCGCCCTAACAGCCTGTCCTCTGCGCCGGCTCCTTCGTGGTGGCCCGCTCCGGAGAACTCAGGGTCCCAGCACCTTACCGGTCCAGAGCCGGCGGGGCCGACAGCGCATCAGCGTACCGGAGCGATTCAGCGTGGCCTTAACGTCCGTGCCCAACAAATAGCAAGGACTTCTCTTTAAGGGCCGTCGTGGAGCCTTTAAGTGATAAGCGGGGAGTTTTGCATGGTCTTGTCTGTACTGTTTTAGCAGTCATTTATGATTCTATGTAGATAATAATTCTGTAGGTGGTTCCTAGAAAGTTACCGCTGCTGAGCTTTTCCTCTTCATAGTCGAATCTGACCCAACACCAAGTAATGTTCTCAGAGCAGTTTGGGTCTTGCTTATTTTGTGGGAAATCTGGCAAAACCACGGTATCAGGTTCCTCTGTCTCCTCTGGACACAGGCCCTTACGGTCCCAGGTTCCTGGTAGGACAGCTGGGTGTGGGCAGATTTAAAAGTGGTTGAGATTTGGACTGTTTTCGTGAAATCTTAGAGGCTGAAATCACAGCCGTCTTTCGCAGCCCTCTGAGGACAAGGCCAGGTGGGAGGTGGGAGCTGCCTGGGAGATGGGCTCCTGAGAGCTCCCCCCAATCTCATCACTGCCCCGGGCCTCCTGGCTGGGCGATGTGCTGGGGGTGGGAGCTGCCTGGAGGGGGCGCCTGAGTGCTCCCCCCGATCTCATCACTGCCCCGGGCCTCCTGGCTAGACAATGTGCTGGGGGTGTGAGCCGCCTGGGAGATGGGCTCCTGAGAGCTCCCCCCGATCTCATCACTGCCCCGGGCCTCCTGGCTAGACGATGTGCTGGCGGTGGGAGCCGCCTGGGAGTTGGGCGCCTGAGAGCTCCCCCCGATCTCATCACTGCCCCGGGCCTCCTGGCTGGACGATGTGCTGGGGGTGGGAGCTGCCTGGGAGGGGGCGCCTGAGAGCTGCCCCCCGATCTCATCACTGCCCCGGCCCTCCTGGCTAGACGATGTGCTGGGGGTGGGAGCTGCCTGGAGGGGGCGCCTTAGTGCTCCCCCCGATCTCATCGCTGCCCCGGGCCTCCTGGCTGGACGATGTGCTGGGGGTGTGAGCCGCCTGGGAGATTGGCGCCTGAGAGCTCCCCCCGATCTCATCACTGCCCCGACCTTCCTGGCTAGACGATGTGCTGGGGGTGGGAGCTGCCTGGGAGGGGGCGCCTGAGTGCTCCCCCCGATCTCATCACTGCCCCGGCCCTCTTGGCTAGACGATGTGCTGGGGGTGGAAGCTGCCTGGAGGGGGCGGCTTAGTGCTCCCCCCCCCCCCCCCGATCTCATCACTGCCCCGGGCCTCCTGGCTGGACGATGTGCTGGGGGTGTGAGCCGCCTGGGAGATGGGCTTCTGAGAGCTCCCCCCGATCTCATCACTGCCCCGACCTTCCTGGCTGGACGATGTGCTGGGGGTGGGAGCTGCCTGGGAGGGGGCGCCTGAGAGCTGCCCCCCGAGTCTCATCACTGCCCCAGCCCTCCTGGCCGAGGTGCTGCTGCTGTGGCTGGTTTCTCTGGCTCATCGCAACGGACCAGCAGCCCTTCCAGAACCTGCTACCGTAGCAGTGATGGAAGAGGTTTCTGAATGTCCTCGTTCTGGGTGGGTCCAGTGATTCCCACCCGAAAGGGCCTTGGTGCCCTAGTTGGGGGGCAGGGGAGCCTGGACCCCGCTTCCCCATCATGGAAATGGACGTGCTGGAGTCGCTGTCCCCTGAGACCCCTGGGATCCCGAGTTCCCCAACACTGAGGAGGAGCATACATGGTGGCACTCGGCTATGAGATGCAGAGACCATTTGGCTACAAGATCCAACACGAAAGGAAGGTGCGCAGGGGCCTCAAGGCCGGTGCAGCATGAACAGACGGCCAAGGGCAGAGGGAACAAGAGTGTCTCTGCAGTCCTCCCCACCTCCCAGCCTCTCGACCTTTGTGATCCTCAGAGAAAAATATGCTCATTATTTCAAAATAACTGCCTTTAATACAGTGCAGCTTATAGCTTGCTGAAAAATTACTGTTCTCTATTCAGGTTTTTTCTGGGAGGGTAAAGATTTGTTATCATAAAGGGCCTATAACTACCTTCTTTAAAGGCTTTCCTCATAGTTCAGTTGGTAAAGAATCTGCCTGCAATGCAGGAGACCCTGGTTCAATTCCTGGGTCAGAGAGATCCACTAGAGAAGAGACAGGCTACCCACTCCAGTATTCTTGGGCTTCCCTGGTGGCTTGGCTGGTAAAACATCCGCCTGCAATATGGGAGACCTGGGTTCAATCTCTGGGTTGGGAAGATCCCTGGAGAAGGGAAAGGCTACGCACTCCAGTATTCTGGCCTAGAGAATTCCAGGGACTGTACATAGTCCATGGGGTCACAAAGAGTTGGACACAACTGATTGACTTTTACTTACCTTTTATAAAAGAAAGTCATGAAGTCTTTATTTGCAACAGCCTTTTTTTTTTTCATTAAAAGAGTAAGCATTTATAGAATACACATCATCTCTATAGTACCTTAGCTAATAGTAAGCAGTCTGTGCAGTAGTATTCAAAGGTAATATCATCCATATTATTCAGCTGGGTTCAAGAGAAGCCAGCACTGGGTGATTTGAACTTCGTCTTGTTGGAGGGGTAGGATCTGTTTTACCTGCACTGTCAGTCATGTCTCACACACTGTAACCGAGGCTGGGCCTTGGAGAGGGTTAAGTTTTACAGGCAGAAAAGGGAGTGAAGCTCTGATGATGCTTTTAGATGTAAGGACAACCCGGAAGAAAGCAGACGGAGTGGAGAGGGATCCGGGAAGAGACCCTGGGGCCTGGACTCTTGGGCATCCAGACGGGCTACTGTGAGCTTGAAGGGGGGGCCCCTGGGACATCTGGTGGCGGAGGGGTCAGTCCCGTCGGCCCAGAAAGAGGGTGGAGCTCCTAAGTCACCACGTACTCAGTGACAGAGGTAACCCAGCAGGCATCTGTGCACAGTTAACCCAGCAGGCATCCGCGCGCACGGGTGACCCAGCAGGCATCAGTGACACGGGTGACCCAGCAGGCGTCAGTGACACGGGTGACCCAGCGGGCGTCAGTGACACGGGTGACCCAGAGGGCGTCAGTGACACGGGTGACCCAGCGAGCGTCAGTGACACGGGTGACCCAGCGGGCATCTGTGCACAGTTAACCCAGCGGGCATCCGCGCGCACGGGTGACCCAGCAGGCATCAGTGACACGGGTGACCCAGCAGGCATCAGTGTACAGAGGTGACCCAGCAGGCGTCAGTGACACGGGTGACCCAGCAGGCGTCAGTGACACGGGTGACCCAGCAGGCGTCAGTGACACGGGTGACTCAGCAGGCGTCAGTGTAGACAGGTGACCCAGCAGGCGTCAGTGACACAGGTGACCCAGCAGGCGTCAGTGACACGGGTGACCCAGCAGGCGTCAGTGTACAGAGGTGACCCAGCAGGCGTCAGTGACACGGGTGACCCAGCAGGCGTCAGTGACACAGGTGACCCAGCAGGCGTCAGTGACACGGGTGACCCAGCAGGCATCAGTGTACAGAGGTGACCCAGCAGGCGTCAGTGACACGGGTGACCCAGCAGGCGTCAGTGTACACAGGTGACCCAGCAGGCGTCAGTGACACGGGTGACCCAGCAGGCGTCCACGTGCACGGGTGACCCAGCAGGCATCAGGTGACGCAGCAGGCATCAGTGTACACGGGTGACCCAGCAGGTGTCAGTGCACACGGGCGACCCAGCAGGCATCAGTGACAAGGGTGACCCAGCAGGCGTCAGTGACACGGGTGACCCAACAGGCGTCCACGTGCACGGGTGACCCAGCGGGCGTCAGTGACACGGGCGACCCAGCGGGCGTCAGTGCACACGGGCGACCCAGCGGGCGTCAGTGCACACGGGCGACCCAGCGGGCGTCAGTGACACGGGCGACCCAGCGGGCGTCAGTGCACACGGGCGACCCAGCGGGCGTCAGTGACACGGGCGACCCAGCGGGCGTCAGTGCACACGGGTGACCCAGCGGGCGTCAGTGACACGGGTGACCCAGCGGGCGTCCACGTGCACGGGTGACCCAGCGGGCGTCAGTGACACGGGCGACCCAGCGGGCGTCAGTGCACACGGGCGACCCAGCGGGCGTCAGTGCACACGGGCGACCCAGCGGGCGTCAGTGACACGGGTGACCCAGCGGGCGTCAGTGACACGGGTGACCCAGCGGGCGTCAGTGACACGGGTGACCCAGCGGGCGTCAGTGTGCACGGGTGACCCAGCAGGCATCAGTGCGCACGGGTGACCCAACAGGCATCCACGTGCACGGGTGACCCAGCGGGCGTCAGTGACACGGGTGACCCAGTGGGCGTCAGTGACACAGGTGACCCAGCAGGCGTCAGTGTACACAGGTGACCCAGCAGGCGTCAGTGACACGGGTGACCCAGCAGGCGTCAGTGACACGGGCGACCCAGCAGGCGTCAGTGCACACGGGCGACCCAGCAGGCGTCAGTGCACACGGGCGACCCAGCAGGCGTCAGTGACACGGGTGACCCAGCAGGCATCAGTGTACACAGGTGACGCAGCAGGCATCAGTGACAAGGGTGACCCAGCAGGCGTCCGCGCACATGGGTGACCCAGCAGGCATCTGTGCACAGTTAACCCAGCAGGCGTCCACGCACACGGGTGACCCAGCAGGCGTCAGTGACACGGGTGACCCAGCAGGCGTCAGTGACACGGGTGACCCAGCAGGCGTCAGTGACACGGGTGACCCAGCAGGCGTCAGTGTAGACAGGTGACCCAGCAGGCGTCAGTGACACAGGTGACCCAGCGGGCATCTGTGCACAGTTGACCCAGTGGGCATCCGCGCGCACGGGTGACCCAGCAGGCATCAGTGACACAGGTGACCCAGCGGGCGTCAGTGACACGGGTGACCCAGTGGGCGTCAGTGACACGGGTGACCCAGCAGGCGTCAGTGACACGGGTGACCCAGCGGGCATCTGTGCACAGTTAACCCAGCGGGCATCCGCGCGCACGGGTGACCCAGCAGGCGTCAGTGACACGGGTGACCCAGCAGGCGTCAGTGACACGGGTGACCCAGCAGGCGTCAGTGTAGACAGGTGACCCAGCAGGCGTCAGTGACACGGGTGACCCAGCAGGCGTCAGTGACACGGGTGACCCAGCAGGCGTCAGTGTACAGAGGTGACCCAGCAGGCGTCAGTGACACGGGTGACCCAGCAGGCGTCAGTGTAGACAGGTGACCCAGCAGGCGTCAGTGACACGGGTGACCCAGCAGGCGTCAGTGACACGGGTGACCCAGCAGGCGTCAGTGACACGGGTGACCCAGCAGGCATCAGTGTACAGAGGTGACCCAGCAGGCGTCAGTGACACGGGTGACCCAGCAGGCGTCAGTGACACGGGTGACCCAGCAGGCGTCAGTGACACGGGTGACCCAGCAGGCGTCAGTGTAGACAGGTGACCCAGCAGGCGTCAGTGACACAGGTGACCCAGCAGGCGTCAGAGACACAGGTGACCCAGCAGGCGTCAGTGTACACAGGTGACCCAGCAGGCGTCAGTGTAGACAGGTGACCCAACAGGCGTCAGTGACACGGGTGACCCAGCAGGCATCAGTGTACAGAGGTGACCCAGCAGGCGTCAGTGACACGGGTGACCCAGCAGGCGTCAGTGACACGGGTGACCCAGCAGGCGTCAGTGACACGGGTGACCCAGCAGGCGTCAGTGTAGACAGGTGACCCAGCAGGCGTCAGTGACACAGGTGACCCAGCAGGCGTCAGAGACACAGGTGACCCAGCAGGCGTCAGTGTACACAGGTGACCCAGCAGGCGTCAGTGTAGACAGGTGACCCAACAGGCGTCAGTGACACGGGTGACCCAGCAGGCGTCAGTGTAGACAGGTGACCCAGCAGGCGTCAGTGACACGGGTGACCCAGCAGGCGTCAGTGACACGGGTGACCCAGCAGGCATCAGTGTACAGAGGTGACCCAGCAGGCGTCAGTGACACGGGTGACCCAGCAGGCGTCAGTGACACGGGTGACCCAGCAGGCGTCAGTGTACACGGGTGACCCAGCAGGTGTCAGTGACACGGGTGACCTAGCAGGCGTCAGTGACACGGGTGACCCAGCAGGCGTCAGTGTACATGGGTGACCCAGCAGGCATCAGTGACACAGGTGACCCAGCAGGCGTCAGTGTGCATGGGTGACCTAGCAGGCATCCATGCACATGGGTGACCCAGCAGGCATCCGTGCACACGGGTGACCCAGCAGGCGTCAGTGTGTACGGGTGACCCAGCGGCATCTGCATTTACTGAGGTTATTTAATAGCACTGACTGATGTTAACTGAATAAACGCGCTCCTTTATCTAAAGCACCAAGGACCACCTTCCTTTACAGGGTGTGCTCTGGAGGTTTAAGTTCTCCCAGCTGAAGGGGTCTTCTGACGACGGGAAAGCTCGGGTGAAGCTGCTGTTTCAGAGTCTGGACACCAAGCAGATCGAGACGAAGGTAGGGACTCATCCATGATGCAACCTCGCCTGAGTGAGCCGGGTGTCCAGGGCTGGGCCTGCTGTTCTCCTGGCCTGTGGAATCACCAGAATGCAAGTGTGAACCCTCCTCAGAGTCAGCCAGGGTGTCATGGGAACCCAGGGTGTGTCTCCTGTTAGAGGCTTTAATATCCTGAAACTGTAGTCATTGAAACCCATTACTTGATTCCATCGAAAAGCACAAGTTTCTTAGTAACTATTAGCAGGAAATCAATGTTTAAACATACAGGGGAAGTCAATATTTAAGGGACAAGTTGTACAAACTGCATTATGTGATGACTTGTCTGTGACATTGAGGACACACTGCTCTGTAAATTCAAAGGATCTGGACATAACTTACAAGTTATGTGGAGACAGGGGAGGTGCACCCACCCGCATCCAGGTCAGAGCCCAGAATCATCCGGCCTGGGGACCCCAGCCCCGGCCACCCTGAGGCTGGGTGGAAGAGACCCGGAGCTGGCCGGGCGCTGCACGCTCCTGTCTCCACCGCCTCTGGTGCTGGACGCAGGCTGCTGAGGGTGTGCGGGGGACCCCTGCTGCCTCCACCCGGCCGCGCAGGCCTGGCCCACGTTGCCACAGCTGCCCACACGGGGAGCCACTCCGGGAATTTTCTGAACTCTGCCAGCTCGTCGTCAGAGCGGCTCGGAGCACAGCCCCGCCCGGGTCACAGAGCCCCCGAGTGGAAGCCTGACCCCTGGCGGGCCCGTCTCCACCCCACACGTGTGAGCCTTCGTATTATGAGAACCGGAAAGTGGTTGTGCCCTGATCTGAGTTCCCTGAGAACAAGACACAGGAAACTTCTGTGCATGGTTGTTCCTGCTGAGTGTCACTTTTAATTGTATTTGTTTGGGGCATTTTCAGAGGAAAATTATAGAGCATATTCATTTACTCTAGGTATTCACACATTTATTTAACAGTCATCTCTTGCAAGTATAGCTTTGTTCAACCTCCATGTTGAATTCTTTGGGAAGGACAGTGGTTAAGGCTTCCTTTGAAATACAGTTTTTATTCACTGTGGACAGTGACTGTAGTCTTGAAATTAAAAGGTGCTTGCTCCTTGGAAGAAAAGCTGTGTCAAACCTAGATATCATATTGAAAAGCAAAGACATCACTTTGTCAACCAAGTCTGTGTAATCAAAGCTGTGGTTTGTCCAGTAGTCCTATACAAATATGAGATTTGAACCATAAGAAGGTTGAGCGCCAAAAAATTGGCACTTCTGAACTGTGTTGGAGAAGACTCTTGAGAGTCCCTTGGTCTGCAGGGAGATCCAACCAGTCCATTAAGGGAGACCAGTCCTGGGTGTTCATTGGAAGGACTGATGCTGAAGCCGAAACTCCAATACTTTGGCCACTTGGTGCGAAGAGTTGACTCATTGGAAAACACCCTGATGCTGGGAGGGATTGGGGGCAGGAGGAGAAGGGGACGACAGAGGATGAGATGGCTGGATGGCATCACTGACTCAATGGACATGTGTTTGAGTAAACTCTGGGAGTTGGTGATGGACAGGGAGGCCTGGTGTGCTGTGGGGTCTCAAAGAGTCAGATAGGACTGAGCGACTGAATAACAACAGAATGTGAAGTGCTACAGCTGAGTGGGAACGCTTATCTTAAATGACAATAGACTTGAGAATCCCCCCTAAGGCATCGGGCCGTTGGATTACACTCAGGGAAAGCGAAGAGCCCAGGACGGCCGCCGCTCATCAGAAGTCTCAGGACAATTTCTGACAAATATCTGCCTTCTGTGCAGTAAGAGGGGAACACGGGCTCCGTGAAGGAGTGTGATTTCCACTGGAGGAGGTTCACAGAGGCCGTGCAGGCGACATTCACACTCATGCGTTTATTGAAAGTGTCACCCTTGTGAGAGACGCGGCGTTCCCGAGAGTGAGGCTCGTGAGAGAAGGAGTGTTTCCTCAAGTTCAGGGACCTCGTTCTTTGTTGTCTGACAGCTCAGTGCAGACCCACTCGGCTTCCTGAGAGTTTTGCCTAATTAAGGAAAAGATCAAGGTACTAAAACATTCAGAGGTTGGGAATTAGATCAAGCTGCACATCATATTTAAACTCAGTATTTCAGCCACAGTGAAATGTTAAAGGAGTTTAATAAAAATCTAGGTCCTTAGGATAAATGAATTGCAGGGGGAGACTACCAGGCTGGCAGAGTTAGAGTAGGGGCTGAACCTGATGCTCATGCGGGGAGCTGCCTGACCTGCAGAAGCAGCAGACACACATACGCCCGCGCATGCACATGCATGCATGTGCATAGATGCATGCAACACAGTGCACGTGTGCACGCAGGCACAATATACACAGACACGTGCGCACATGTAGAGGGGCACATTTGTGCACATATGTTCACACACGTGCTGGTGAAGCCAGATTCCTTCTCCTAAATTGTGACGGTGAGCCCTGCTGTGTGACATCCGGGCAGGGGCCGCCGTGAGCTCCTGCAGGCTTTGTGGAGGCTGAGGACCCAGCACAGATGAACTCAGGGTTCCACACAGAGCACCTGCGCGCCAACCCACGTTAGTCACCAGAAATCGGGAATTCAACCCATCAGTCAGGATGTCCATGCACAAAGACCCCCCAGAAAACCCGCGTGTCCGTGTTGACGGCAGCCTCTCTTACTTGGTGAGTGTTTGTTCTCGAGTCAGTCGCTAGTGGTCCTGAGAACAGGGGACCTGAAAGTGCTCTGCACTGTGCGGTTCTCATGCTCAGAGTGTGTGAGCACCTTGCGCTTTTCCGGCAGGAGCTGGAGTTTCAGGATCTGACGGCGGTCCTGCACTGCATCCACTCCTTCATGGCTGCGAAGGTGGCCTCAGTGGACCCCGCATTCAAGCACAGTCAGAGCATCGCCGGAAGATACATGTGTAGCAGTTGAGCGGAGCTTCTGTTGAGTGCTGAAAATTAAATTATTTTCTTAAGAAATGACTATTTCCTGCACAATGTTGCCACTTTGTGTGATTTTATAATGATTCTATAGTTGTGATACCAATAAAATATGTCACTAGTTTCCAGAGACGAGTCAGCCTTGTTCACTCTGACGGGGGATGCAGAGCCGTGCTTGAGAACATATTTCAACTCCCCGTTGAAATACTTGCATCACCCACGTTCCTCAGACCGCAAGGAGGCACCAGCAGCTCACGCTGAACCCCACGCGGCTGAAACCCACACTTTATTTTCAGAAAGCATACGAGAGGAAATGCCAAGAGCTCACCACTTTCATTTTCCCCAAGAATGAAAAGTTTTCCTTAGAATTCTATTAATTTATCCCAGGACATCAAATGTTCCCTGCGCTCTACGTCAGCTACAGCTGGTCACACGAAGCACAAAGTCAGAGAAAGACACGCATCAGATGAGATCGCTTATATGTGGAATCTTAAAAATGAATCCAGTGAACTCAGTTACAGAACAGAAGCCAACTCACAGTCACCAGAGGGGAAAGGCTGGCAGGGAGGGATGAATCAGGAGCTTGAGATTCACACACACACTAATATGTGTGTGTGTGCTCAATCGTGTCCCAACTATTTGCAACCCCGTGGACTGTAGCCCGCCAGGCTCCTCTGACCCCAGGATTCTCCAGGCTAGAACACTGGGGTGGGTTGTCCTTTCCGCCTCCAGGGGATCTTCCTGACCCAGGGATCAAACCCAGTTTCTTGCACTGCAGGCAGATTCTTTACCACTGAGCCCCCTGGGAGGCCCATATACACACTAAGACACAGATTTCAAAAAGAAAACGATACAAAGATGCAGTGGTCGCTCACAGCCAACTTGATTTCACTTGGAAAAGCCTTTTTCTCTCTGTGGCTGAGTCCCTGCTGGACATAAGGCCATGCACACAGACGCCCGTCTCAGAAGGCCTTTCCGCCTCCGTGGCCTCCTTGGACAAGGGGACACCGGGCCGTTGGGCTGCCCTGCAGGCCCACCATGGGGCAGAGGGGACCCCGGCCCCCACGGAAAGCCCAGGGAAGGCAATCAGAAAGAGAGGATTGGTGGAAACACAGAATGGAAACTGTACAGTTCCTACCAGGCTAAGTCCTGGGATAAAACCAACCCAGCATATTTTAAAGGGAAGACTTAATTTCTTGTCCACTTGGGCTAATAAAATTCACTTTTAGCGTCGAAAATACATCACAAAATACATAGAAAATTGTGAGTTTATTTTATGTACGAGTCTTTTGACACACAAAGTATTGGGTATTTTCATTAAGTTGAATTAAACGGAATGCACATTTTAACTCACTATTGTTGATTGTGAAATAATCCATGTGCATTACAATGCATTAAACAGTCAGAGGGAAGTAAGGACCACATCTCACTCCACCCCTGACCCGGTGATGCAAGGAACCGTGGCCTTCTTACTCCACCACGAGACAGAAAAGGGGCCGACGCTCACAGATGAGATGGTGATACTCACTTGGAGAATAGCGCTGACATAAACAGGTCTCACAGAGCCCGGAGCAGCCGCGTGCTCGGGCCAGGCCCTGTGGTGAGGTGTCCCTGGGGCTGGCAGCACCACAGGGATGCAGGACGAGGATGCCTGGGAAGCCGGGTGGGGGAGCCCGGGAGGACGAGCCTGTGAGGGAGCTGCGTCCACGGCACCCGTTGTGCCCCAGGGTGAGCCGGGGCCGGCTGGACGGGGCGGGGTCTGCGGAGAAGGCGGCCAGCCCTGTGACAGTTTCATTCAGACCAGCTCCAGTGGGGCGCCCGGCTGTTGGCAGGAGCGTGGGCATCTCTGAGCCTCGGATTCCTTGTCTGAAAATTGAAAGGAAGGCGGGGCCTCGTCAGGATGTTTTGGGCGGAACACGCGGTCACAGGTGTGCAATGTGACATCCTTCCTCCAGGCGCCGGCCTGGGAAACACGCGTCCACGCTTACTCAGCACGTGAATTCCCTCAACCAGGAGACTACTATTCCTTCCCAGGGAAGTTGCCCCATTTTTGCCACAAGGAAACACAAACCTGGAATACAGGGCTTCTCGCCACAGAGCCCTTTTAGCCTGGACTCCTGGATTCTAATTTCTGTCCTTCCTACAGCATTCAACCTTCATCCTTGTTGTCAAGCTTCTACATTCAGAAAACTCATTTTGCAAAGTTATTAAAGATCAGTGGGTGGGGGGGGGGGACTCCTGGGTTACAGAAAACACATACGCTTGTACCTAAAATCTAGAAATACTTGTGATTTGACTTTGCAGTGACTGAGAAGAATCGCAGTTACCATGTGCAATCTCCCCCAGCAGCCTGAGTGAGGATGTAAATTTACTTCACGTTGCAGGAAAGCTAAGGATGCTTCCTTGCAGGTTTGAGTTTATTCAGGCTTTTCATTGGTGAGAACCAAATATGCCCTCCATGTCACCTCTCTTCATGTCCCAGCAAGTCAGTCACTAATGACTAAGCCTAAGGGAGAACTTTTTAAAAATTCCTTTTATCTTTAACAGAATTTTAAACAGAGGTTGCTTTCTAATCTCATGTCCTTGTGGCAGAAATTGTGAGCAATAGAAGTGGTTCAAACGCCGCCCTTACAGAGCCTTTCTGGGCCTCTCTCCTTGGCCTGGACAGAGCGTCCTCCTCTGCATCTGAAAGGTCGAGGGCATTGGTCCAGGCACCCTTGTGGGCACCTGGGCTCTGAGGTCACAGAGGATGTGTGATCCCAGGAGCTGGGCCCAGGTCTGTCCAGCGACACCTCTGTGGACAATACACTCTGCTCTCCCCGGAGAAGCCGACGTCACAGCTGAGCCCCACCCCACTCCACCCTCCCTGCCACTGGCCCCCAGGAGCACCCACCCCAGCCCGGCCTCAGACACAGCTGAGCCCCGCCCCGCTCCACCCTCCCCAGGCTCCCTGCCACTGGCCCCCAGGAGCACCCACCCCAGCCCAGCCTCAGGGCCTCAGACACAGCTGAGCCCCGCCCCGCTCCATCATCCCCAGGCTCCCTGCCACTGGCCCCCAGGAGCAGCCACTCCCGCCCGGCCTTGGAGGACATAGCTGACCCCCACCCCGCTCCACTCTCCCCAGGCTCCCCCCAGCTGGCCCCCAGGAGCACCCACCCCAGCCCAGCCTTGGACCTGCAGTGGAAGGACGCAGCTGCCACACCCACCTCTAAACTGGCTGCCAGGCTCCACTGGGGACCCATTTCTCCAGAGACGGGGCTCTGAGCATCCGACTTTCAGGGTGAATTCCAGATTCCTTGGGGGCGGGAGAGGGGCTGAGGGTTGTCCGGAAGACTAAACAGCAGGAGGAAGAGGGCCCTGGAGCCCGCACCGCAGAGCTGGCGTCAGGGTGAGCACCACCCCCCAGCCCTGCACCCCCCAGCCCGCAACCTCAGGCCGAGTCCACACCTGGGGTCCCACCGGCAGAGTGGGCCCGAGGGCTTTCCCAGCCAGAGCCCAGGCACAGACCACCAGCCTCACCCCAGACGAGACCACTGATGTGCCCGGGCTGGCTCTGCCCATGTGGCTCAGGGCTGGCATCAGGGCGAGCCCCCCCATGACCCAGGCAGGACCACACCTGCAGGCGGCCACATCACCGTGGACGGGAGGGACCCTCACGTGGCAGGGGGCGGAGCAGGTCCCTGGCACAGACCGCGTCCAAGGGTCGCGTGTGAACTGGGACTGGAGGACCCGGGGCTGTGGACACACACGTTTCTTCACCACAAGTCCATGTGAATCTCCTGAATGGCCCCCTTTCCTAGACTGTCTGTCAGCAGTGACTGGGGCATGTCAGGAAAGCCATATAGTTTTTTGTTTGTAACTCATCAAATATCAGTGCTCTTGATGCACAATATAAAACAGGTCATCAGAATGTTTAATAAACCAGAAAAACCCGAGACCTCTCAATGTCCACTGACATCTCCAGCATCCCTTAAAGTGACTTAAATGCATGAAAGAAAGAATAAAGCTGCCCCTTCTCCCCTCTTTCCTGGAGGACGGTGACCTCCGTCTGCCCCCCGCCCCCTCGGGGCAGGGCTGTCTGGCTGAGCTTCCGACAAACCCTCCAAGCCCCGGGCAGGCGTGAAGACCGGAGGCCCGGGGCTCCATCCCTGCCTGACACGCTTGCCCAGCCCAGTGCTCTTAGAGCTGCCGGTGAGGACGACGACGAGGACGCAGTGGGGGCACCACGAGCCGGAAACCCTTGAGGGCTCAGTGGCCCGGACGCTTCACCCGCCAGCGGGCGCCACACGGACTCCAGGCTCTGCGAGGGTCACGAGAGCTCAAGGACCCGCTGCGCCTGGATGCGGCTGGCCGCGGTGAGGGCACAGCCACGTCAGGGCCGGCCTCCGAGGCTGTGTCACGCTGACCCCCTCTGAGTGTCCACGTGGCGTCCACTGAGGACTCGGGGTCCCGGTCTCCCCCGGGCCGCCCTCACCCAGGCCCTGACAGCCGTCACCAGTGGGGTCCAGGAGAGGCTCCTGGCCCACGTCTCCCTGGCCCCTCGCGTGTCAGGCAGCAGCCCCTCTGTGCCCCGCACCCCTCAGGCAGACCCCCCGAAGCTCCAGCCAAGTGCAGCTCTGGTCCTTAGAGTCTGAATCCAAGCTCTCCTTCAACAGTTTCCCCAGCGTCAGAACAGGATCCCCAAGACTTCAGGTGGCAAACTCAGCCAGCTGGGGTCCCCGTTTTCAGGAAAGCGAGTCTTCGCGTCCCTGACTCACTGACGGCAGGGTCTGGCCCTTCCTCTCACCGACCCGGCCTGTCCCCGCTGTTTCAGGGAGAAATCACCAGAACTGTTGAGGGACACCCCACCTGCTTCTTGTCTGACTGTAGTCCCTGCAGATGGAGCCTTCCAACACTGATCATGGCATTCCGATGCTTCAGGGACCTCCCGATGCTCAGAGGCCTTGCATGTGTGTGAGCGTCTAACCTCGGCTGTCCTGCAGGAAGCATCCTCTAAGCTCGAATAAGTCCTGAAGGAGAAGGGTCTTCCCTGATGGCTCAGCCAGTAGAGAATCCACCTGCAACGCAGGAGACACACGAGATGCAGGCTTGATCCCCAAGTTGGGAAGACCCCCTGGAAGAGGAGATGGCCACCCACTGCAGGATTCTTGCCTGGAGAATCCCTTGGACAGAGGAGCCTGGTGGGCTATAGTCCAAAGTATGCCTCAGGCTTGAATAAGTCCCAGAAGGAGAGAGGGGGAAAGAGGAGGAGAAAGATGATCTTCATGTACTGAAGAGAAAAGCTGCAAGACGCAAATGGGGACTGCAGAGGTTCAGAAGCTGACCCCACAATCTGGGAGACGCACTCCGTCCCCTCCCGGAAATGGGGCTGCGAGCTGGGTCATGGAGGACCATGCGCAGGGCTTCTTGGAGCGTCCGGCGCCCCTAAAGACCACGGTGCTCTTCATACGGAATTTAACGCAGGAAAGCCAGAGGGGACAGCGCCAGGGTTACCAGGGGGCCTGTTTGACTTGGTTCCTCCTTTCCCCACACGTACGCTCTTTCCCCTTCTTTCTGATTCCACGACCAGAGCCCCAACATCAGTGGGCCCAGGTGAGGTCGCACCTGCTCCGAGCCGCCAGCAGGCGGCACTCTGTGCCAACCCAGAGGCTAACGTCCAGCCGCCCCAGGGTCGGGAGCGGGTCCAGCTCGGTGACGTGGGTGGGAGGCAGAACCCAGAGTCGCTTTATAGGCGGGAGGCCAGGTCCCGGGACAGCCGGCCGAGTCCAGGGGTCGCCTGCCCTGCACGCCTGCCTCCAGGCTGAGCAGAGGAGAAGGTCAGGCCTCGGGACTTTGTATCTCTTTTTGCTGGGAGAAATCTGTCATGGAGACCTGCAGAGTGGTCAGAGGGAGGTGGTGGCTTGGGCTCAGGGCTCGTCTGGAGCTAGCTGGAGGAGAGACTGGGCGGACGAGGCGAGGTTTCCTGTGATCTCAGCGCAGAAGCACGGCCGGCAGGTGCGGCCAGGAGGGTCCGCAGTCAGCGGCCCCAGACACACTCTGGGCTCCACCTGGTTTCACAAAGTCTGTGGCCCGAAAATATCGACAGAAAGCCGGAGGTTAGGAACAGATATAGGTTAGGAAAAGGGAAACATTTGACGAGGAATCTTCTGCTTTGTCTTAACAACTCTGCAATTCTGAAATAGGTTTATAAGCAGGAAAAAGAAAGTTGTAGGAAACCCTATATCCATTTAGGAATTTTACTTACCTCTTTTCTAAAGGCTAAATTCCCTGTACTATTCTTTTTTTTTTTCACTAAGATGTGTTATAGTTTCCTATAGACGGTTGAGCAGGCGCGGCCGGTCCCTGCCTTGGCCAATCAGCCCCCAGAGTCAGACCCTGGCCGAGGGGGGCAGACAGGACGCAGGCATCCTTGCAGGGCTCCAGAGACAGGGCTCCCCGTGGGGGCGGCCTGACGTGTGCCTCCTCGCAGATGCGGGCGCGGGCCGTGCTGGGCGCGGTGCTGGCCATCACCTGCGCCGGAGCCGTCTTCTTGTTCCTGCTGAGACCCGGGGGCCTCTTTTGGGGTGAGTAGCGATAAATTACGGTCTTCCAAAATCATAAAGGAACTGCTTGCAGCTACCAGAGCAGAAAGCATCGTGAGTGCTCCAGAGTCAGGTAAGACCGCTTCAGTGTTTCTTTTGCTTTCCAAGAAAAGAACAATAATTCTTGAGTTTAGAAGGATTAAAACACAATTCTTTCTGAAAAATAACTGACTTTCTTATGATTACGCAACAGAAGATGTCAATTTTACCTGCTTGTATATTTTAAAACCATTTCTTGGGGAGTCATTGTGTTTTCCTTGACCACACAATCATTTCTCATTAAGTCACTCCTTTGTTGTATTTTCTGGAATCAGGGGGCTGCAATGCCAAATTCAGTTGAGAAAGGTACAGCTGTGCTGTGGTTAAAATCATCACAGCTCAAACTCTGCTTTTGTTTTGGTAAAAAGAAAAGAAAAAAGTCTCAAACACAGAGAAGGGATGTTCCTGGTGCTGGACACGGGAGGGCATCTCCGGGAGGCTCTCTGGCCGCCAGCGTCTGCTCCAGGGGCCTTGCCCGGCAGACTCGTCCTGCTGGGGTCTTCGGGGGTGGAGGCTCTGCTCCTCAGCCCCTCCTTGGAGACCCTGGTCATCCGCCGGCCCGGCGAGCCGCCCGAGTCCCCGAAGTCACCCTCAGCCCCAGGGAGCCTCCTGCTGGGAGCCCCACGTCTCCAGCGTCGCTGGGTACCGGCTCCGTGGCCACACGGACAGTTGCACCAAAGCCCTTGGTGGACTTAGATGCTCCTTGGGAAGCCGGCCTGGCCTTTGAGGCCGAGAGGAGGCCGGGCTGCCGCTCCGTCCCTGCCCGTTGCTGACGGGGCCACTTTCCTGTCTGCGAAACGGAGAAGGCTGGAGACCTCTCTACCGCAGTCCTATTTGTGAGTCCCCGAGATGCTCCGTTTAAAGTACTGAGCGCACGCGGTCTGGACAACACAAACGCCAGCTCCACCTTAAGTGTCCCCCATCCTCCACGCCCAGTAACCCAGCACCCCAAGACCCGGCACAGGGTGAGGTGCAGCAAATGCGTGTGAGCTGACCGGTCATTTCATTCCACACTGACCAAAGACCTAGCTCTACAAAGCCACAGTAACAGAGTCGTCACGGGCGAGATCTATTCGATAAAACACAGACGTACCCGCACACAAGAGCTCCAGTGTGAGAAGTCCTGCATTTTTTAGGAACTGGGAAAGACGGTAGTTACAGCTTTGCTAGAGCAACTGTTACTATTTCTCCATCTTGAAGAGGCTTTTTTCTTAAACTTTCAGTATATATATAAACAATATACAACACAGCATTTGATAAAAACACTTAACTTTGTATTAATCCATTGTTCATTAGAGTATTTCGAAGGTGACTACTTGTTTACTTTTGAAAATTACTTATTTAGAAAATATTATTAGTCATAGGGTTTAAAGTTTACAATCTTTAATACAATGATGTTTTTTCCAATTGACAAGTCATCAGTCATTTTAAACAAAACAATTACACGTTAACTCTTTATTTATTTTTAATGGAAGTATACTTGATTTAGGGCTTCCCAGGTGGTGCTAGTGGTAGAGAATCTGCCTGCCAACACAGGAGATGCAAGAGACGCAGGCTCAGTCCTTGGGTCGGGAAGATCCCCGGAGGAGGATGTGGCAACCCACTCCAGTATCCTTGGCCAGAAAACCCCACGGACAGAGGAGCCTGGCAGGCTGCAGTCCATGGGGCCACAGAGAGTCAGACAGGGCTGAGCGACTGGGCGCATAGTTGGCTCACGAGGTTGTGTTAGTTCTGGGCGTGCAGCGAGGGAATCAGTTACACGCGCGTGCTAAGCCGCTCAGTCGTGCCCGACTCTCTGCGACCCCGTGGACTGGAGCCCGCCAGGCTCCTCTGTCCACAGATTCTCCAGGCAGGGACACTGGAGTGGGCTGCCGTTTCCTCCTCCAGCGGAGCTTCCCGACCCAGGGATTCAGCCTGAGTCCCTTACGTCCCCTGCACGGGCAGGAAGCTTCTATACCCCAGTGCCGCCCAACTCAGAAACCCATACTTACATCTGTGTGTATATAGAGATTCATTCTTTTCTGATTCTTTCCCCTTCTAGGCTGTTACCGAATCCTGAGTATGTAGCTCCCTGTGTTCCACACTAGGTCCTGGCTGGTTAGCTGTCTCTCATACTGCAGGGTTGGGCTTTCTCTGACACATCGCCTTCATCAGTCACAGCCTCCATGACAAACCTCCAGCCCTCGTGTCTGAGCTGGGTTACATCACTCAGGCTCACAGACTGAGACATGAGCCGCCGGGGGCTCCCTGTCCCCCTCCAGAGCCCGCTGAGGGCACCAGGCCGGGGCCACGGTGTCCGTCGGGTGTCTGGGGGCGCCCCTCAGCGTGGGGTCTCTGCTGGGGGGGCTGCTCCTCCTCTGGGGTCTTAGAGCTGGCAGGGCTGTGGCCAGCCCCAAACCCGCCTCCCAGGGCTGCACGTGGACACCACACGCACGTGGGAGTCTGGCTGATAAACACTGAGGAACAGGTGCCCTTAGACCCACATCTGGTCTGTGAACCGTGGGACTGTCTGTGTATCAAGGCTTCACGTCCTTTCCCAAAAACTCCACACAGTGTTTACCGTGGAAATCACGTGCCTCCATCACCACGTGGATCGTGGTTCGTTTCTAGGGTTGGTGCAAAGTCGAGACGGAAATGCAAGGATGCTTACAGCAAATGTAGCTGTTAGGAGAGAATCAGATGCAAATGAACCAGGGGCAGTGGGGGCCCTGATGGAGGTGGGGCGGGGAGGGGAGGAAGGGAGGAAGGGGAGTGGTGAGCGGGTGGAGGCCCAGACCACCTGGCTGTCTCGGCATCAAGCTGGACTCGGGAGAGAAACCCAAGGGGGCGGAGGCTTGGTGAGCTTTGTGTTTGATCCTGTGATGCCCATTCGCAGGAGAGACCGAGGAGTCTCGGGTCAGGGGCATCGTGGAGGCAAGCAGGCTCCTGGTGGACAAGTCCATCTACGCTGCCATGAGAAGGTACGGTGCCCGGGGACGGGCGGTGGGGCGTCTGCAGGGATCTGCTGATCTTCATCTTCATGACGTCCCGCATTTTACAGATTAGGAGCTGAAGCTCACATGAGTTTATTCATGCTTCTAGGATCGTGTGCAAGCAACTGAGAACCTCATTCAGTCTCCAAGTTTCTCTCTTAGCAAAACAGAGCCAAGGGCAGTGACGCAGTGGGAATTCAGTATTTCCCGGTTCGAAAGGCAGAAGAGTGAGCCTGGCTCCTGGAAAACGGCCCGCAGACTGAGGCGGGAGGGGGTCCAGACACACAGATGTAACTTTACCTAGGAATGAAATCTGCCCACCAGTCTTTTTGAATCTTTAGGAAACACCTTAATTTTAAATAGAATCAACATTAAGGATATTATAGCCTCACATTTATTGTTGTTGTTAGTTGCTAAGTCATGTCTGACTCTTTTGCAACCCCATGGACTGCAGCCCGACACACTTCTCTGTCCATGGGATTTCTCAGGCAAGAATCCTGGAGTGGGTTGCCATTTCCTCTCCAAGCACAACAAACAAAAATCTAAAACGCAGGTTTTATCTTCACAAGTGTGCTATTTTGTTGGAAACTAAGCAATAATTGTATCAGCTCTCAAGACACAAAATATCACAAGTCAGTGGTCAATTTATTTCAAAATTTCTATTATTCCCACCAGAAAAAGCCTCTATTGTCCATATGAGCTGCAACCAAGTTTTATTTATTTTATAAAAATTTGAATCAAAGGGGAAAAAAGGAGAAAAGATATTTCCCATGAAGTCAGACAATGTTAGCATGTCCACAACCATGGTGTCAGCTCTCCATGAAGACAGGGCAAGGACCCTCCACGGGATGGGAAGGACTGCCCCTTCCTGCCCCTCGGTGACCGGCCTTCTCACGAGGGGAACTCACTGCTAACACACGGAGCTCACAAAATTTGTGGCCTGGGGGCTTTGTGTTAAATGCAAATGTTGAAACAAAGGCTACTTGCTTACTGTGCCAACAGTGGATTTTAGTAACAGCAGAAGAAAACCGCTAGAAACCTTGACAACAGGCTGCCCCCACTGAACCCAGAGCCCCGGACGGCTGAGTACCAGGCCTGTGGCTGCACCGAGCCGAGCCGCTCCGCTGAGAGCGTGCGTCCCGAGGGGTCACAGCCGCTGCGCCTCGGGGACTGGGACCAGGACGGCTGCTGGCTCTCAGAGCCCCTCCCGGTGGTGGGAACCCACACGTCCAGCCGGATTTTTTTCAAGTTACATCATTCACTTATTCACAGTGACATCCTCAGAAAGATTGGTTGGTGATTAAAATAGCCTCGTGTGCATGCGGGTGAAGTCGCCTCAGTGTCTGACTCTGTGACCCTGTGGACGGTAGCCTGCCAGGCTCCTCTGTCCATGAAACTTCCCAGGCCCGAATGCTGGAGTGGGTTACCATACCCTGCTCTTCCTGACCCAGGGATTGAACCCATGTCTCTTGCATCTCCTGAACTGGCAGGCGGGTTCTTCACCAGCAGACCTTAAAATATCCTTAAATAACACTAAACACCACTAGTTCACAGTAAGCTAGAAAAATGATCCAGATAAAATGTGAGATCACCTTATGGAAACAAAAAATGGAAGTCTACTACAAAGAGTGATGTGAATCAACGGCAGACACACACAGGAGCCACTGTCAAAAAGTGTCCTAAAAGCAACAGAATCTGTCTCCATGGTGATGCACAGTGAATGGACAGGCGATGAGCAAGTCCGTTTACCACCTGGATTTTGACGAGCAGGCTGACCCCACACAGCGGTGACAAGGATTAAGTGAGCTTGCTTGTGCAAGTCTGTCCGTCTCTTCGCCTTCCAGCAGACTGTCTGTACACGGACCTGTCCCTTCACTGAATCCCTGGTCCTCGTGGATGGGGTCCCTGAACCCCACCTGCCTGTCACTTATGATTCAGGCTCACATGACTGATTATTAAGTGGTCATCAAACACCATAAAAGAACAAATGACTTCACATCTCCTCTTTGTGTGCTCCCCAGGTGGCGCTAGTGGTCAAGAACCCTCCTGCCAGTGCAGGAGACATAAAGAGATGTGGGTTCAATCCCTGGGTCGGGAAGACCCCCCGGAGGCACCCCACTCCAGTATTCTTGCCTGGAGAAGCCCAGGGACAGAGGAGCCTGGCGGGCTACCATCCCTGGGGTCACAGAGAGTCGGACACGACTGAAGCGAATTACCTCACACGTGCTCACTCCTCTTTGTGCCTAGAAACCTCCACAAAAGGGAAGTTATTTCCCCATCGCAGCTTCTGTCATTTTCCAAACTCCCTGAGCCCACGAGCCGCGCCGCGTCCCGGGCGGCGGAGGTCATGGAGGCCTCAGTGCAGGAGGCGGTGAGACGGGGTCACCTGAGGTCTGGACAGTCCCAGCTGCCCACAGGTGAGTGCCCGGGGGCAGGGCTGAGCGCGGGGAGGTGGGGAGGGTCCTCGCAGGGCGCGAGGCCTGTGCCGCCGACGGCTCACGGGACAGGCGAGCAGTGCTTGAGACGCCGGTCAGGAGCCACGACGTCCTGGGTTTGCTGGGTGGGAAATCACTGTTTCTCTGCTGTCCAGGCTGAGTTTGGAGAGCCAGCTGAACAATCTCAGCGTCCTGCTCTATGGTCTGAAATAACTGGAGGGCTCTTCCAAGGCCCCCACCGACCCGGTTAAAACTTGGGGAAACAAGTTTCCGGGGGAGGCATCATGGTCCAGGGAGAATAGGACGGCCACCCCACTTCTGAGCAAACTGCCTCTGGGGACCTGCTGGGGCCTCTGGGGACGAACGTGCTCCCCCTGGAATGAGCAGTCGCCGTTGTGGTCCGCTCAGCTGGACGCCGGCAGACCAGTGAACCGGGGTCTGCGTCCCACCGAGGACTCTGCTGACCTAAGAATCCGAGTGGCGTTTAAGTGGAGTTCCATTCCACTTCAGAATGGAAGTGCTTTCGAATGTGAGGTACAGCGGTGAGCCCTAGGATGAGGAACTGAACAAAGACGACCAGCTCCAGTGAGCTTCTGCAGACTTCTCAGTGTGGAGCCATGGGCTCCTTAGTCACTGAGTCTCTCCTCCCAACTAGCTGCAGGTGAGTTTAATGCTGAGTTACTTTGGAATGAGACAGACTCAGCTAAACCGAGGTCAACCAGAATTCTCAGACACTGGGCTTAACACTTCAGTTTAACCAACGTTATAGCAACCAAGGACCCGTTTGAAAATGTTTTCGTTGAAGCAGTTGAAAATCATTTCTGAGGACTGTCGGTCCGCGGTCCTGTCCTGTGGCGACGACTGTGGCCCTAAATCCTCTGGCCTTGTGTTCACGCCGTAGACTCGCAAAGCCATTGCCCGAGTCTGCGGGTGCAGCTGTTTGTGGACCTTCAGTGCATGGGTTCAGCCCAGGCCAAGGTACAAAACTTAAGACCCCTGTAATCTGGGCTGTATTTTGTTATTCCCATCATCAGTGTAGTCTAGAAAATTCAGAATGTAACACCAGTGACAGGATCCAGATGCCCCCTACCGCCCCATCACCAGCGGGCATCTACAATCTAACGCTGGCACTCTCCCTCCCGGGTGCGTCTTAGTGTCGGTTCTGTATTGATGCAGCTATAATCGTGGTCCCTCGCATGAATTTCGTTTGTTAAACTTTTGCGTGTGCTTGAGCATCTCCTGGTATGGAGCATTTTTGCCTGTTTTGTTCAGGAATGCCTATTTCTCCATCAGCTGAACAAAATCGTGGCCTAAGCTTTATTCAGCTGTCCACAGTCATTCCACAGAGGTTGTACAGGGAACATTCATAATTGAGAAGCCGTTTTGTTCCTCCTCCCTTTGAAATCGGGATGCATGCCTTCCAGCGTTTTGCTAGTGGATCTTGTTTCCTTGGTATCTGGTCAGTTTTATGGCTTTGTCTTTGATGATTTATACGAACCATCTTGGAGAAACAACAATTTCTTCAACTAATAGTCCTTGCTTGTATTTGTCACAAATAGCAACAGAATCGGCAAAAAAACCAGAGTAGATTGTCTTCTGGGGCCCTAAAACTAGAAAGGTTTATAAGTAGGACCCAACATCAACATGAAGGGAAAAAGGAGGGTTTTGTAGAGGGACACTGGGGCGTTGTTAGGGAGCATCTGAGGCGGGTGAGCGCTGATCAAGGCCATGCGGTCAGTGTCTTCTGGGCTGGGGTGGCGGCCAACCCGGGGTTCTACATCCAGGCTCCCAGTGCTCATCTCTGGGGCCAGAGCGCTCAGAACTGCTTCTCTGAAAGAGCACAAAGCAAAGATAAACTTTTAAACCCCAGGTTCCTAGCAATGAGGACACTCAAGAAGGGTAAATGAGAAAGGGTTGATTTCAAGGAGAAGGAAGGGCTTCCCACCAAGAGGGACAAAGTCTCCGTGTGAATCCTGACGGCAGGGGTGGGGGCCAGGTTAGGACAGTCACTGGGCGGGCAGGCTGTCCTCGCTGCAGAGGGCTGATGCCGCGGGGCCTTCCCTCAGATGCTCTCTCAGAGGGGCTGCTGAGCGCGATCGCGAACCTGTCCGGATGCCTGCCTCACATGCTGCCGCCCAGATGTCCGGACACCTGCCTGGCCAACAAGTACAGGCTCATCACAGGCGCCTGCAACAACAGGTACTTCCCGGGGGCCTCATCTCACCTGCAAATTGGATTTGAATGTGACAGTCGCCATCAGGAGGGACTGTCCCTGGATCATCAGATTTTGCTAAAGAACGCGCCTAATACTGACTCTACACAGTGATAAGAAGCGGTCCAGCCTCGCCCTTACACCCACATCCCCAGCACTCCTGTGTGTGTCTTCAGTAAGACACAGGTCTCAAAGGTCTTCAGCTCCCCGTAGACAGGAGCCACTTTCACCAGGATGTTATCTATAAAACTCCCCGGCTTCTCTGGGGTCACCCCAGTTTTCTTCCATCTCTTTCTCTGCGTGTCTGCCGTGCACTCTCGGCTCGCTCCGTCCAGAGGTCAGTCCATTTAGGCAGCGCTCAGGTGTCCCAGGTGACCCCTCTGCCTCCAGAGCAACACCGTGAGCCCCACGGCCCGGTTCCAGGGAGACTGTACCTGCAGACGGGTATGGAGTCGCAGACGGCAGGACCAGGCCCCAGTCTCCTTTGCCCAGGGCTGCACTCTCTGCTGTCACCCCGACCCCGACGAGGGGCAGCCCAGCCTCCCTGCTGGTGGGCCCGAGTGGACGTGCCCTCCAGGGAAACGTGGGTGAAGTTAAGTCTGTCTCCTTCCATGGCGACAACTGTATCTTGCGTCCCAGTATTTACAGTAACCAGATCCAAGGACCAACAGGAACGTCACACTTTTTCTTCCGCCCAAATCATAAAACACCTGCCCAGAGACCTGGAGGGCCAGCGCCTTGAAGCCGGGTTTGCTGTCTTATAAATGAGCCGCTGGGGCCACTAGGCTGAGGGTCAGCCCCAAGGTCGCTGGTTCTCTGCAGGCTCAGACCTGCCTGCTCCAAACGAAAGTGTTCCCACATCCAGTTCTCATCAGAAGAGGCCCAGAGACTGTCAGGCTCCTGGTGCCCAGGAGAGAGGAGCTGATGCTCAGACAGATCCCAGGGAAGGGGGTCCCCTGTCTCCCTCCGAAACTCCCCTCCAGAGACGCCTCCCCCGCTGGCTGTCAGCTCTGCGACCATTCCCAGCAAGGTCACTAATGCAAAGATGCTAAAGGAACCACGTGCTGGGGAAGCTGACCCTCTGGGGACTGAGTTATCCCGCCCCAGCCAAGCAGCTTCCAAGAGCGGGGCCAGGAGCCTGGGGGGGGCCCAACCCAGGGGCCACGAGGCCCCCCACATGGCGCCCCGGGTCCTGCCCAGGAGGCTGGGCTCTGACCCCAGAGTGAGACGGTCACGGAGACCACCGGCCCTCCCAGGAGCTGCTGAAACCCGACAGTCAGTCAGCAAAAACCCTGTCGCCTGAGCAGTTAGGTAAACACTCGCATGATTCTTGAGTCAAAGAGCAGCGTTTTACGGGATTTCAATAAAGTCTGGCCGCTGTAACCGATCAGAACACCGCGTGAAGGCTGACTCACTGCAGCTGATGAAACGCGGCCCTAAACCAAGCCCCTCAGTGGTGCTGGAGAGCAGCAGAGGGTTGATGCTAGAATTCATGCCCACTCCCTGTCCTTCAGACAGAAGGGAGCGCCCCCACCTTCTGCTGCTCCTCACCCCTGAGCGCTGGGCTGGGTGGGAGTCGGGAGAAAGGAAGCGCCTTATTTCTAGGCTCAGGAGTCCCGGGCGGCCCTGCCTCAAACAGGCGCTTAGAGGCGGTCACAGTCCTCAGCGCACGGCTCCTCTCCCTCTCAGGCAGGATACCAAACAAGTCGCATTCACATAGGAACCATGGGTGGGTGTTACAGTCCACTGGTAATCAGTTAGTGCCAAAACCACTGATTTTTTAATTAATTTATTTTAATTGGAGGCTGATTACTGTACTGTGGTGGTTTTTGCCATACACTGACATGAATCAGCCACGGGTGACCACCCTCCCACATCCCTCCCCATCCCATCCCTCTGGGTCATCCCAGTGCACCGGCCCTAAGCACCCTGTCTCATGCATTGAACTTGGACTGGTGATCCATTTCACATGCGGTAATATACATGTTTCAATGGTATCCTCTCAAATCACCCTACCCTTGCCTTCTCCTGGAGTCCAAAAGTCTGTTCTTCACATCTGTGTCTCTGTTGTTGTCTTGCATATAGGGTCATCGTTACCATCTTTCTAAATTCCATATATATGTGTGTGTATTAATATACTGTATTGGTGCTTTTCTTTCTGACTTACTTCACTTTGTATAATAGGCTCCAGTTTCATCCACCTCATTAGAACTGATTCAAATGTATTGTTTTTAATGGCTAGGTAATATTCCATGGTGTATATGTACCACGGCTTTCTTATCCATTCATCTGCCAATGGACATCTAGGCTGCTTCCATGTCCTGGCTATATAAACAGTGCTGCAATGAACACTGGCGTTCACGTGTCTCAATTCTGAAAACCACTGATTTTTCAATATTTATATTTACAAATACTTTAAAAACCCTTAGCAGCTTGCCCCAATTCTTGTAGACTTCATTGCCTACATGTTCTAAGTGCCTACACGTCAGATGCAGGAAAGAAGCTTAGAAGTCTAGATCCTGACTTCTGACAGTCTTCTGTCTGACTGACAGATCCTGACAGTCTTCTCTGACTCAAGTGGCTCTGCCACATGACCTCAGAGAGCCCAGCACAGTTGTCTCCTGTTCACCTACAAACTCCAGCCTCACTCCTGTCTTTTTGGAAAACTCTGGAACCACCAAACACCCCAACGGCTATTACTGCCATAGGGCTGTGTTGATAAAGACCTAGGGACCTTGGATACCACAATTTTGAACCCAAAAATCCATTTTTATAGAGCAGAGCAAATTTTTCTCTAACAGAAAACTCCCATATTTTTTTTCTCTTTGAACAAACATTTCCATTCTAATTTGTCTGATTTTTTTCCTACATGTAGGATACTCTATGATGAAAAGTATTTTATTTTCTCCTTTATTTCTACATATGTTTTGTAGGTATTTTATCCTTATATTTTGTAAATGTTTTTATTTGTGTGTTTATTTTATATGTTTATGTATTTGATCACCTATGTATAGATTTACTATTCATATCTAATTTGCTCAAGGACTAGTTACCAATCATTAGTCTCTCATATTCTCATTGTGAGAAACATTTCTGGGACATATTGATTCTTCAGTTCAGTTCAGTTCAGTCGCTCAGTCATGTCTGACTCTGCGACTCCATGACTTGCAGCACGCCAGGCCTCCCTGTCCATCACCAACTCCCGGAATTTACCCAAACCCATGTCTATCAAGTCAGTGATGCCATCCAACCATTACATCCTCTGTTGTCCCCTTCTCCTCCCGCCTTCAATCTTTCCCAGCATCACAGTCTTTTCAAATGAGTCAGTTCTTCGCATCAGATGGCCAAAGTATTGGAGTTTCAGCCTCAGCATCAGTCCTTCCAATGAACACCCAGGACTGATCTCCTTTAGGATGGACTGGTTGGATCTCCTTGCTGTCCAAGGGACTCTCAAGAGTCTTCTCCAACACCACAGTTCAAAAGCATCAATTCTTCGGCACTCAGCTTTCTTCACCATCCAACTCTCACATCCATACATGACTACTGGGAAAACTATAGCTTTGACTAGATGGACCTTTGTTGGCAAAGTAACATCTGTGCTTTTTAAAATGCTATCTAGTTTGGTCATAGCTTTCCTTCCAAAGAGCAAGCATCTTTTAATTTCGTGGCTGCAGTCACCATTACAGTGATTTTGGAGCCCAAGAAAATAAAGTCTGTCACTGTTTCCATTGTTTCCTCATCTATTTGCCATGAAGTGATGGGACTGGATGCCACAGTCTTAGTTTTCTGAATGTCGAGTTTTAAGCCAGCTTTTTCACTCTCCTCTTTCACTTTCATCAAGAGGCTCTTTAGTTCTTCTTCACTTTCTGCCATAACGGTGGTGTCATCTGCATATCTGAGGTTATTGATAGTCCTCCTGGCAATCTTGATTCCAGCTTGTGCTTCATCCAGTCCAGCGTTTCTCATGATGTACTCTGCATATAAGTTAAATAAGCAGGGTGACAATATATAGCCTTGACGTACTCCTTTTCCTATTTGGAACCAGTCTGTTGTTTCATGTCCAGTTTTAACTGTTGCTTCCTGACCTGCATACAGATTTCTCAGGAGGCAGGTCAGGTGGTCTGGTATTCCCAGCTGTTTAAAGAACTTTCCAGACGTGATCCACCCAGTCAAAGGCTTTAGGGTAGTCAATAAAGCAGATTTTTTTTTTTGGAACTCTCTTGCTTTTTTGATGTTCTAATGGGTGTTGGCAATTTGATCTCTGGTTCCTCTGCCTTTTCTAAACCTAGCTTGAACATCTGGAAGTTCATAGTTCACGTACTGTAGAAGCCTGGCTTGGAGAATTTTGAGCATTACTTTGCTAGTGTGTGATGAGTGCATTTGTGCAGTAGTTTGAACACTCTTTGGCATTGCCTTTCTTTGGGACTGGAATGAAAACTGACCTTTTCCAGTTTGATTGATTCTTATCAATTGATTCTTATTACTACCTTAATGTTAATATTGATTCTTCTTAATACCTTTCTTCTTGAGGCATGTTCATGACACAAAAGGCAGGCTCAAAAGTCATTTGTAAAATCATAACGACATTAGGCAGAACTCTGTCTGAAGAGGAACTTTATGTTTTTGTCAATAAATCTTGACCAGTAGAACAAAACTACAGATCCGTCTAAGGAAAACATTCCCATCTTCCTCTTTGGCTGAGTCCATCTCGTTGTCTGATCCGCCAACCAAGTGACACTTCCTCTCTCTCAGACAAGGGCTGACTTATTTTTGATTCAGATAAATGTACGAATACAGCCGTCCCACTTCTGAACTGAGAGCGCTTCAGAAGTCAGCGACCTCACTTTCTAGCGGAAACTCTGTCCTCCAGGTAAACCCGGGCGACAGGAAAGGGCAGCTGCCCAGGCGGCTGCAGGGCGTCCTGAGGGCGGGTGCTCGGAGGAGAGGACTCGAGCGCGCCTCTGCGCGGGGCCCCGGGGTGCCTGTGGCGCCTCTGCGTTCCGGGGTGAGAGGCAGCCTCAGAGGAAGAGCGGGAGCTGGGCGGAGGGGGCGCCCGCACGCGGATGCGCAGCCCGCACCAGTTCAGGCGCTGGGCGAGGGGCACGTGCGGCTGCCGTGGAGGTCAGTTCTCGCGGGACCACCGCTGCCGCGCATCCGCCGAGCATCTCCGCCCCGCCGGGCGTGCGGCCCCCGCTGGACCAAAGGCTTCACCTCCGGTCCCCCCAGGGAGCAGCTGCACCTCGTGCCTTCACCCAGAGGCCGTGGCGCCAGGGCACAGCACCGGCCCGTCGCTGCCTCCCTCCGCCTGGACTCCAGCACAGCTCGCGCCCTTCTGTCTCCACAGAGACCACCCGCGCTGGGGAGCCTCCAACACAGCGCTGGCCAGATGGCTGCCCCCCGCCTACGAGGACGGCATCAGTGAGCCCCGAGGCTGGAACCCCCACCTCCTGCACAACGGCTTTCCCCTGCCCCCGGTCAGTGCCGCCGGAACAGGGCTGCAAGGGGTCTCAGAACTTGGCGAACCTCCCCTCCCCTGGGGGGGCCCAGCCTCTGATGGGACCTTGCTCCGCAGGGCAGGCCCTGCGGGTGCCCCTGTTGGGGGGGGGGGAGGGTGGGTACTTCCCTTGTACCCCGGGAACTGTGCTCTGACCAGCCAGAGAGTGGACCAACGCAGAGTCAAGTTACAATTATGAGCCCCGTTCAGAGATGCTCATAATTGATGAATTCACTCATTTATGCAAAGACGGCAATTTCTACCTACTCCCAGAGGCAAATCATTTGTCAGACTCACACCTAATCTGCTGATCCCTTGGGTCCAAAAGTGGGTCATCGGTCCCCAGCCTGACAGACTGCTTGGACGAATAAGGCAGTGGGTGGTTTCCACACTCCTTGGCTCATGGGCCCCCATGCCAGCAAGGCTGCATCTCTGTGCCTTTGCTCCAAAGTCGCATCTCCTGTGAGTCAGGGAAGGGTCTCAGGTTTTAAGGACCCATGTGGTTAGATCAGATCCCCCTGGAATCTAGGCTCGCCCCCAGCTCCAGGTCCTTACAGTCACCAAACCTGCCAAGTCCCGTGATGTTGCCATGGGCTCCAGGGATGCAGCCATGGACATCTCTGGGGGCCATCACCCTGCTATCAGTCCACCCTCGGATCCCAGAAATGTCAGACACAATCCATGTGCAAAACCCACCTACCTCATTCCAAGGCCCCCATCATCTCAGCCATCACAGCATCAACTCAGAATCCCAAATCTGATCTAACTCTCACCGTTTTCAGAGTCCCAAATCTCATCCTCTGAGTAATCTGAATCAGGGCTGGGGAAGCTCTGGGTGCGACCCCTCCTGGGGCAAAGCCTCCCTCCTTTGGGACCTGAGAAACCAGGAAGGAAGTCTGGCCCCAAAATGCAGTAGTGGGGCAAGCACAGGATAGCAGGCGTACCCGTACGGGGTCACAAACAGAGACGTGGAAAAAGAGCCACTGACACCAAACAGGTCTGAGCTCGGGCCAGGCAAACTCCACGGGCTTCAATGCTGGGGAGCAACCCTCGCCCTCACCCCCGGGCACCAGGCACCCCCTCTCAGCCATGGACGATCTGGAGCTAATCCCTGGAGGATTCAGTTTAATGTCCACGCCACTCCCGGAAGATGGATATTTTGTATTTTATTTACAAATGAAGAAACCAGTTGCTCAGTCGTGTCCGATTCTTTGTGACCTCAGGGACTGCAGCACGCCAGGTCTCCCTGTCCATCACCGACTCCCAGAGCTAACTCTCATATCTATCCAGTCAGTGATACCATCCAACCATCTCATCCTCTGTCGCCCCCTTCTCCTCCTGCCCTCTTGGCCCCAAATCAGCACAGAGCGATGAATCTTGAGGGGACAGTCGGGGGTCTCCAGGGCCCTAAGTGCGGCGTGGAGCCCCTGAGACGCAGGCTCGCCCTTGGCCCCTCACTGCCAGGTGCTGGCTTCCACACGCCCGCAGGCAGGTGGCTTCCGCACGTGACAGCTGGTCTGCCCCTCCAGGTCCGGGAGGTGACCCGACGCGTCCTACACGCCTCCAATGAGGCTGTGACGGACGACGACCAGTACTCCGACCTCCTGACGGCGTGGGGCCAGTACATCGACCACGACATTGCCTTCACGCCGCAGAGCACGGGCCCCTCTGCCCCCGGGGCGGGGGCTGACTGCCAGCTGACCTGCAAGCCCCAAAGCCCGTGCTTTCCCATACAGGTAGGATTTCTGAACGTCCCTCACTTTATTATGAAACTAACAGAAACCACGTTAAAATCTCAAACACGGGTCACTCTTTGTACTGTTCCCAGGTCGGGGGGGGGGGGCGGGTGTTTAGGGCTGTGATGAATTTCCTGTGTTTTCTGCCAGAAAGTATCTGCACATGTATGGGTATGAAATTATCTGTATGGGCATTTCCTGGTGGTACAGAGGCTAGAGTGCCAGTTCGGTCCTTGGTGGGGGAACTGAGACCCCACAGAGCCAGGAAAAAAAAAAAGAAATGAAAATTATCTGTGTGTGTGTGTTTATACCTTATTTGGTGGCTCAGTGGTTTATAAAGGATCCACCTGCCAGTGCAGGAGACACAGGTTTGATCCCAGGTCAGGAAGATCCCTTGGAGAAGGAAGGGCAACCCACTCCAGTATACTTGCCTGGAGAATCCCATGGACAGAGGAGCCTGGCGGGTTATGGTCCATGGGGCCACAAAGAGTCAGACACGACTGAGCATACACACACACCTTCCTCACATCTCTTGTGTCCTACTGCGTGCATGATGTGAACACGGCGTGAGCCGCTTACTAATAAACCTTACACACGGCTCCACGTCATCAAATGGACAGAAACTGGGCTGTTAAATGACCCTCATTACCCAACTGTGTTCAAATTACAACTTATTTAACCAGTTTGCTTATTGGTGAGCATTGGGGTTGGTTGCTTCCGCTTTGTGGCTATTGTCAGCTGTCACACGTAGCCAAGCAGAGAACAGCCCTGCCCTGAATCCTCAGCGCACCTGCCTTCCTAACAGACCCCTGGGATTCAACCGCTAGCTTTCAGGCAGGAGCCTAGGAACTTCTGACAGAGCTAGCAGAACCGTTCTCTGTTAATATTCTTCTGGTTTCCCCCCTGCCTGCAAGGAAGGAGATGTACAGGTAGGGTTTTTACTGTTCTTCTCCTACAGTGACTTCTCCTAAGAAAGAATCTCTGAGGCTGGCAAGGGACATTTCCTCCCCTTGAGCAAAGAATGCATGGGCTGGGAGTACTCACCCACATTTACTCCATAAACCTTAGCTCAGCAGCATTCCCCACTAGGAGCCCTGCGCTAGGAAGGGCTGGAGAGACGCGGGCCCCACCCAGGAGGAGCTTCCTGGTTGGGGGAGAGGCAAGGAGAGCCAGCAAATGGGCCGCTCCCCAAGCCTCACACCCACACTGCTGGAATCCGCAGGGGTGTCCCCCAGGGCGGGGCAAAACCAGAGGGAAGTTTGGGGCAGCGGGCGTCTGCGCAGCTGCGCGTCAGTCCGATACCCCTGACCTGGGGTAGGGCTGCGCACAGGCTGGCACAGAAAGGCCGATGCCGTCGGATCTGGGCAGCCCGAGCGCCTAGCGCCTCTGGGGAGGGACCCAGGACGCGCTAACCGGACTCCCGCTCTCCCAGCTCCCGGCGAACGCTGCGGGCCCCGTCTGTCTGCCCTTTTACCGCTCCACGGCCGCCTGCGGCACCGGGACCCAAGGCGCCTTATTCGGCAACCTGTCTTCCGCCAACCCGCGCCAGCAGATGAATGGGCTGACCTCGTTCCTGGACGCGTCCACCGTGTACGGCAGCTCCGCGGCCTCGGAGCGGCGGCTGCGGAACTGGACCAGCGCCGAGGGCCTGCTGCGCGTCAACGCGCGCTACCGGGACGCGGGACGCGCCTTCCTGCCCTTCGCGCCGCCGTCCGCGCCCCGCGCTTGCGCGCCCCAGCCCGGCGCCCCGGGAACCCGCGCACCTTGCTTCCTGGCCGGCGACGGCCGCGCCAGCGAGGTCCCCGCCCTGGCAGCCCTGCACACGCTGTGGCTGCGGGAGCACAACCGCCTGGCCGCGGCGCTCAAGGCCCTCAACGCGCACTGGAGCGCGGACACCGCCTACCAGGAGGCGCGCAAGGTGGTGGGCGCGCTGCACCAGGTGCGGGGGGGCCTTGTGAGCGCCGCGCCTGGGTGCGCGCGGGGCTGCGCGGGCCCCCGGGGCGAGATTTATACCCCCCCCCCAATTCTGAAACACTAAGGCCCGGGCGGCCCCGTGGAAGCCCCGCATCCCCTGGAAGGTCGGTTATCCCTCTGGCGGTGATCGTTCCGCAGGAGACCGCGGCCGCCGCAGCTGCAGTAATGCACGGCCCACCGGTGCTCCTCAGATGCCAAGGCCATTCTAAGTGCTGCGGGGGTTTTAACTCATTTAATCCTCGTGGAAACCCTTTGAGAGGGATTCCCCAATTACTGTGATTTATTTTGGAGATAATGGAGAAAATAAAAAGGGAAAGCAATCTGAATGAGATTCACAAATTAGCAAAAAGATGATTATGATATTTTAAACCTCAAATCAGAGGATGTTGAATGGAGTGTCAAGTTGGCCATTCTCAGTTGAGTGATGTTGGAAAAATTACTTGCACCCGACAGACACCATTACTGAGTCCACAGGTCTCACGGGGCTGATGGAGGGCCTTGTTTTAAGTCGGTGGTGTCCACTCACCGGTCTCTGATGTGGGCGCTCCTGCAGCAGACCCTGGACAGCAGCCCTTTAACCCCTGCGTGACCCTGTAGATCCTGTGTTACAAAGGAGGAAGGCGGGTCTTGTCCAGGTCCACATGGCGACCTCGAGATGGGATGGGCCTGCTCCTTGTCTGCCTTTGATCCAGGGAAGCCCAGGCACCGAGGGGTCAGAGCAGAGGCCGCTGAGCTCTGCTGGGCCAGGCCTGCTCAGAAGGCATCTGGAACTGTCTCTGACCCAACTCCACAAAGGCCGAGAACTCGGGAATTTATTTGGAACAGATAGAGCTCCTGTCTCCTCCTCCCCTGCCAGGTGGCATGATCCCCAAAGACAACTCCCGGGTGCGGCGGCCCCCGGGCTCGTGCAGGAAGAAACCCCTCCCCGTGGCCCAGGCCGGGACCCCGTGTCGGGCCGGCTCCCACCAGCGCTCCTCTGTCCACAGATCATCACGCTGCGCGATTACACCCCCAGAATCCTGGGCCCCGAGGCCTTTGGGCGGCATGTGGGCCCCTACAGGGGCTACGACCCCAGCGTGGACCCCACCGTCTCCAACGTGTTCTCCACGGCCGCCTTCCGCTTCGGCCACGCCACCATCCACCCGCTGGTGCGGCGGCTGGACGCCGGCTTCCAGGAGGGCCCGGGGCCCCGCCTGCTGCTGAGGGACGCTTTCTTCCGGCCCTGGCGGCTCCTCGAGGAAGGTGGGCCCGCCCTCGAGAAGAGGGGCCGGGTGGCATCCTGCCTGCTGGCTAGACGCCCTGGAGAGAAGCAGCACAGCCAAAGTGCTTTTTAAACGGCAAACCCTGTTCATCAGACTCTCCGGTGTTCCGGGTTTCTAGAACTCCCAGGCAGGGCCCTGGGCGCCTTCAGCCCTCTGGGCTTCCTTCACTGGTCTGCGCTTTAGACTCAGCGAGCGCTTCCTTCTGCTGTAAAGTTTCTGTGGCTCAGAAACGAGCACAACCGCCCTGCCCCTGAGACACCACCTGGTCCCTTCCGACGCACATCGTGGTCGGACTGTTGGGGTCCGGAAGGGGGACTCCATCATAAGGCAGCACCCTAAGGGCTGGGAGACTGGGATCCCTGGCGGGGGTGGTTCCTGAGCTCATGAGAGACGTTTGTTCCGAAGCAGCCAACTTTGCCATCGAGGCCTGTTCTGTTTCCCAGGACTCAGCTGAGGGTGCACCTTTCTTCTCTGTCACCTCCAGGCGGCGTGGACCCCGTCATGCGGGGCCTGCTGGCAAGACCAGCCAAGCTGCAGGTGCAGGACCAGCTGCTGAACGAGGAGCTGACAGAGAGGTTGTTCGTGCTCTCAGACGCAGGGACCCTGGACCTGGCATCCATCAACCTGCAGCGGGGCCGGGACCACGGGCTGCCAGGTGGGCCTCCATACGCAGCGAGTCAAACCTGCGGCTTTGCCCACATCCAAGAAGCGGCTTGTAAGGCACATTAGTCGTGAGACTGAAGGCCGTTCAGCTTTTCTCGGACACTGGAGCAGCCGATGTCCTGAGCGGCTGCTCGGGGAAGGGGCCCAGGTGTCCAGGGGGAGCGAGTCGGGGAAGCGAGGCTGTTTCCCGACACACAGCAGCAGGTCGGGCCCCAGGAAGCAGTGTCCACCTCCCCCGACCCTCTCTGACCCTCCTCGGGGCCAGTGGGCGCTACCCCAGTGCCTCCAGGCTGTCGCCGGTCCAGTCTCCTGGTCGCTGGGGAGAGTAAAGACCCTCTCGTCAGGCCTAGACTCTGTGATAAAGACACAACAGCGCTGAGTGCCCGGGGAGGGAGACAGGAGTCTACCAGGCGTCCCTGGCGGAGAGCAGGGATGCCCACTGCCCAGAGTGCGTGTCCCAGAGCCTGTCACAGCACTGGGCTGCGGCGGAGCCCTCCTGGGGGAACCGCCCAGGCCAGCAGCGAGCAGCAGGGCAGGACTCCCCGCTGGTCTGTGGCTAGGCTCCGGGAGACCCCGCCACCCCCAGGGCTGGAACCGTCTGGCCCGAGGTTTGCCGGACCAGGGGCCTAGAGGCGCTGCTGTGGCCAGGATCCTGCAGCGACAGCCGCAGCTGGCGGGCGGGCGGGGGGCGTCCAGACCCCGGGGACAGGCGGCCTTGGCCCTCTCCCCGCAGGGTACAACGAGTGGCGGCAGTTCTGCGGCTTGTCCAGGCTGGAGACCCGGGCTGACCTGGGCACGGCCACTGCCAACGAGAGCGTGGCGGACAGAATCCTGGACCTGTACGGGCACCCCGACAACATGGATGTGTGGCTGGGAGGCCTGGCGGAGAGCTTCCTTCCGGGGGCACGGACCGGTCCGCTGTTCGCCTGCCTCGTGGGAAAGCAGATGAAGGCCCTGAGGGATGGTGACCGGTAGGGGCCCCAACCAGCTCCCTCTGAGGGGCCAGGGCGGGCGGTGCAGAGGGCTCCCCTCGCAGGAAGGGGTTTCACACTACAGAGCGAGGGGCCCTCAGGTCTGGCTCTGGGCTCTGATGGCAGTGCGTTGTCTGGCGAGAAAGGGAGCCTATCTCCAGCACTGGGATTGCCCTGCAATCCGTCCATCGGGCTGGGGGAGGGCCCCAGGCAGATCCTGCAGGGCAGGCCCTGCTGAGGCTGCAGCCTGTCCTGAGGCTGCAGGCGCTCCTGAGGCTGCAGGCCCTCCTGAGGCTGCAGGCCCTCCGCCTCATCGTCACCACCTGGTAGGGCTGGCCCTGCCCCCGAGACCCCCGTCGGCCCGGCGCGGTGCCCTGTGGGGGGTCTCAGGCCACTGCGGGGGCAGTGTGGGCACCGGGTGGGCAGGCGTGGTCGGCGGCCCAGCCGGCGCTCTCACAGGAGTGTCCTCGCGCGTGTCCCCCGCAGGTTCTGGTGGGAGCACCGCGCAGTGTTCACGGAGGCCCAGCGGCGTGAGCTGGGCCAGCACTCGCTGTCCCGCGTCATCTGCGACAACACCGGCCTCACCCGCGTGCCCCGCGACGCCTTCCAGGTGGCGCAGTGGCCCCGGGACTTCGAGTCATGTGACCGCATCCCGGGCATGGACCTGCGCGCCTGGCGGGAGGCGCCCCCTCCAGGTACCGGAACCGCGAGCTTCTCTTCGGAGGTCACGGAAGGGGCCTGGGGGCGGGAGCCCCGTGTCTCGGAGGGGAGGGGAGGGGAGGCTTGGTCTGGGGGCGCTTCTTGCTCGGCTGCTCCCTGGGGCACAGCCCCTACCTGCCCAGGAGCCACTGCGGCTCCCAGCCTCAGAGGGTGGCCAGATGGCTGAGCCCCGTCCCCGCCATGCGCCATGTGGACTGTGGTCGCACTTGATTAACGGGGTTCCGGGGGGTGGGCGGGAAGCCTGGGCAAGGCTGATACAAGGGGAGGAGTTAGAGGCCTGACCGGGGCAGGGGGCGGCGGAGGGCCAGAGCTGGGCGGGGCCCGGAGCTGCGTCCTGCCTGGCGGAAGAAGACTGGGGACCTGATCCTGGGGGCTGGGGGGTGCAGCCCCGGAGGAGGGACCGGAAGGCGTGCTGCGCTGACTGTGGTCCCTGGCGCCCGGTCGCCCAGGCGACGCCTGCGGCTTCCCGGACACAGTGGAGAACGGGGGCTTCCTGCTCTGCGAGGAGTCTGGCCGGCGGGTCCTGGTGTTCTCCTGTCGTCACGGATTCCAGCTCCACGGGCCGGAGCAGATCACCTGCACGCCGCGCGGCTGGAACTCCCAGCCCCCGGTCTGTCGAGGTCAGTGGCTCAACGTGTGTGTCTCTGCAAGACTTGACTGCTGAGTCTGCATTTTCAAATAACTTGTAAAGTATCACAGTATAACATAATATACTGTTCATACTGTTCATGGGGTTCTCAAGGCAGGAATACTGAAGTGGTTTGCCATTCCCTTCTCCAGTGGGCCATATTTTGTCAGAACTCTCCACCAAGACCTGTCCGTCTCCGGTGGCCCTACATGGCATGGCTCATAGTTTCATTGAGTTACACAAGGCTGTGGTCCACGTGATTAGACTGATTAGTTTTCTGCGATTGTGGTTTTCAGTCTGTTTGCCCTCTGATGGAGAAGGATAGGAGGCTTATGGAAGCTTCCTGATGGGACAGACAGGTCGGTAGGTGCCCAGTATGCTCCTGGAGATCAGTGGGGAAATAACTGCAGAAAAAATGAAGAGACGGAGCCAAAGCAAGAACAACACCCAGTTGTGGATGTGACTGGTGATGGAAGCAAGGCTCGATGCTGTAAAGAGCAATATTGCATAGGAACCTGGAATGTTAGGTCCATGAATTAAGGCAAATTGGAAGTGGTCCAATAGGAGATGGCAAGAGTGAATGTCAACATTTTAGGAATCAGCAAACTAAAATGGACTGTAATGGGTGAATTTAACTCAGATGACAATTATATCTCCTACTGTGGGCAGGAACCCCTTAGAAGAAATGGAGTAGCCATCATAGTCAACAAAAGAGTCCGAAATGCAGTACTTGGATGTAATCTCAAAAATGACAGAATGATCTCAGTTCGTTTCCAAGGCAAACCATTCAATATCATGGTGATTCAAGTCTATGCCATGAGCAGTAATGCTGAAGAAGCTGATGTTGAACAGTTCTATGAACCTACAAGACTTTTTAGAACTAACACCCAGAAAAGATGTCCTTTTCATTACAAGGGACTGGAGTGCAAAAGGAGGAAGTTAAGAAACACCTGGAGAAACAGGCAAATTTGGCCTTGGAGTACAGAATGAAGCAGGTCAAAGGCTAATAGAGTTTTGGCAAGAGAACGCACTGGTCATAGCAAACACCCTTTTAAGCAACACAAGAGAAGACTCTACACATGGACATCACCAGATGGTCAACACCAAAATGAGATTGACTATATTCTTTGCAGCCAAAGATGGAGAAGCTCTATACAGTCAGCAAAACATGACCAGGAGCTGACTGTGGCTCAGATCATAAACTCCTTATTGCCAAATTCAGACTTAAATTGAAAAAGGTAGGGAAAACCACTAGACCATTCAAGTATGACCTAAATAAAATCCCTTAGGATTACAAAGTGTAACTGAAAAATAGATTTAAGGGACTAGATCTGAAAGAGTGCCTGAAGAACTATGGACGGAGGTTCGTGACATTGTACAGGAGACAGGGAGCAAGACCATCCCCAAGAAAAAGAAATGCAAAGAAGCAAAATGGCTGTCTGAGGAGGCCTTACAAATAGCTGTGAAAAGAAAAGTGAAAAGCAAAGGAGAAACGGAAAGATATACCCACTTGAGTGCAGAGTTCCAAAGAATAGCAAGAAGAGATAAGAAAGGCTTCCTTAGAGATCAATGCAAAGTAATAGAGGAAAACAACAGAATGGGAAAGACTAGAGATCTCTTCAAGAAAATTAGAGATACCAAGGGAACATTTCATGCAAATATGGGCTCAATAAAGGATAGAAATGGTATAGACCTAACAGAAGCAGAAGATATTAAGAAGAGGTGGCAAGAATACACAGAAGAAGTGTACAAAAAAGATCTTCATGACCCAGATAATCATGATGGTGTGATCACTCACCTAGAGCCAGAATCCCGGCTCCACTCACCGCATCCTGGAATGTGAAGTCAAGTGGGTCTTAGGAAGTATCACTATGAACAAAGCTAGTGGAGGTGATGGAATTCCAGTTGAGCTAGTTCAAATCCTAGAAGATGATGCTGTGAAAGTGCTGCATTCAATATGCCAGCAAATTTGGAAACTCAGCAGTGGCCACAGGATTGGAAAAGGTCAGTTTTCATTCCAATCCCTAAGAAAGGAAATGCCAAAGAACGTTCAAACTACCACACAGTTGCACTCATCTCACACACTAGTAAAGTAATGCTCAAAATTCTCCAGGCCAAGCTTCAACAATACATGAACCATGAACTTCCAGATGTTCAAGCTGGTTTTAGAAAAGGCAGAGGAACCAGAGATCAAATTGCCAACATCCACTGGATCATCGAAAAAGCAAGAGAATTCCAGGAAAACATCGATTTCTGCTTTATTGACTACGCCAAAGCCTTCGACTGTGTGGACCACAACAAACTGTGGAAAATTCTGAAAGAGATGGGAATACCAGACCACCTGACCTGCCTCTTGAGAAACCTGTGTGCAGGTCAGGAAGCAACAGTTAGAACTGGACATGGAACAACAGACTGGTTCCAAATAGGAAAAGGAATCTGCCAAGGCTGTATGTTGTCACCCTGCTTATTTAACTTATATGCAGAGTACATCATGAGAAACGCTGGGCTGGATGAAGCACAATTGGCAGTGGAATCAAAATTGCTGGGAGAAATATCAATAACCTCAGATATGCAGATGACACCACCCTTATGGCAGAAAACAAAAAGGAACTAAAAAGCTTCTTGATGAAAGTGAAAGAGGAGAGTGAAAAAGCTGGCTTAAAGCTCAACATTCAGAAAACTAAGATCATGGCATCTGGTCCCATCACTTCATGGGAAATAGATGGATAAACAGTGGAAACAGTGGCAGATTTGTTTTTTGGGGCTCCAAAATCACTGCAGATGGTGACTGCAGCCATGAAATAAAAAGATGCTTACTCCTTGGAAGAAAAGTCATGACCAACCTAGTTAGTTCAATTGCTCAGTCGTGTCTGACTCTTTGCAACCCCATGAACCCGGCCTCCCTGTTCATCACCAACTCCCCCGGAGTCCACCCAAACCCATATCCATTGAGTTGGTGATGCCATCCAACCATCTCATCCTCTGTTGTCCCCTTCTCCTCCTGCCCTCAATCTTTCCCAGCATCAGGGTCTTTTCCAATGAGTCAGCTCTTTGCATCAGGTGGCCAAAGTATTGGAGTTTCAGCTTCAACATCAGTCCTTCCAATGAACACCCAGGACTGATCTCCTTTGGGATGGACTGGTTGGATCTCTTTGCAGTCCAGGGGACTCTCAAGAGTCTTCTCCAACACCACAGTTCAAAAGCATCAATTCTTCAGTGCTCAGCTTTCTTTATAGTTCAACTCTCACATCCATACATGACCACTGGAAAAACCATAGCCTTGACTAGACAGACCTTTGTTGGCAAAGTAATGTCTCTGCTTTTTAATATGCTGTCTAGGTTGCTCATAACTTTCCTCCTAAGGAGCAAGCATCTTTTAATATCATGGCTGCAATCACCATCTGCAGTGATTTTGGAGCCAGAAAAATAAAGTCAGCCACTGTTTCCCCATCTATTTGCTGTGAAGTGATGGGACTGGATGCCATGATCTTAGTTTTCTGAATGTTGAGCTTTAAGCCAGCTTTTTCACTCTCCTCTTTCACTTTCATCAAGAAGCTTTTTAGTTCCTTTTCGTTTTCTGCCATAAGGGTGGTGTCATCTGCATATCTGAGGTTATTGATATTTCTCCCAGTAATCTTGATTCCAGCTGTGCTTCTTCCAGCCCAACGTTTCTCATGATGTACTCTGCATATAAGTTAAATAAGCATAGTGACAATATACAGCCTTGACGTACTCCTTTTCCTATTTGGAAGCAGTCTGCTTTTTCATGTCCAGTTCTGTTGCTTCCTGACCTGCACACAGGTTTCTCAAGAGGCAGGTCAGGTGGTCTGGTATTCCCATCTCTTTCAGAATTTCCCACAGTTTATTGTGATCCACACAGTCAAAGGCTTTGGCGTAGTCAATAAAGCAGAAATAGATATTTTTCTGGAATTCTCTTGCTTTTTTGATGATCCAGTGGATGTTGACAATTTGATCTCTGGTTCCTCTGCCTTTTCTAAAACCAGCTTGAACATCTGGAAGTTCATGGTTCACGTATTGCTGAACACTGGCTTGGAGAATTTTAAGCATCACTTCACTCGTGTGTGAGATGAGTGCAACTGTGCAGTAGTTTTGAGCATTCTTTGGCATTTCCTTTCTTAGGGATTGGAATGAAAACTGACCTTTTCCAATCCTGTGGCCACTGCTGAGTTTCCAAATTTGCTGGCATATTGAATGCAGCACTTTCACAGCATCATCTTCTAGGATTTGAACTAGCTCAACTGGAGTTCCATCACCAAACTAGACAGCATATTAAAAAGCAGAGACATTACTAACAAAGGTCCGACTAGTCAAGGCTATGGTTTCTCCAGTAGTCATGTATGGATGTGAGAGTTGGACTGTAAGGAAAGCTGAGCAGCAAAGAATTGATGCTTTTGAACTGTGGTGTTGGAGACGACCCTTTAGAGTCCCTTGGACTGCAAAGAGATCCAACCAGTCCATCCTAAAGGAGATCAGTCCTGAATATTCACTGGAAGGACTGATGTTGAAGCTGAAACTCCAATACTTTGGCCACCTGATGCAAAGAGCTGACTCATTTGACAAGACTGTGATGCTGGGAAAGATTGAGGGCGGGAGAAGGGGACGACACTCCGGGAGTTGGTGGACAGGGAAGCCTGGCGTGGTGCAGTCCATGGGGTCGCAAAGAGTCGGACAGGACTGAGCTACTGAAGTGAACTGAACTGAACATAATATAAATTATGTAATATAATTTGTGTGCAAGCATGCGTGCTAAGCCACTTCAGTCATATCTGACCCTTTGTGACCCCATGGACTGTTGCCCACGAGGTTCCTCTGTCCCTGGGGATTCTCCAGGCAGGAATAGTGGAGTGGGTTGCCATGGCTTCCTCCAGGGGATCTTCCCAACCCAGGGATCAAACCCTGCATCTCCTGCCCTGGTAGGAGGGTTCCTTACCACTAGCACCAGCCCATTATAACTTGTATAATATAGCATATCACATTATAATGTAAAATAACTTACATCATATGGTATAGCAGCTAACTTCAACTTAAAAAAAGAACTGAAAGCAAACCCCCAATGCATGCACACATAAGTGTAACTCACGCAGAAGTGCCTCTGGGTATCATTGCCTTCCAGGGACTGTTTGCCTGGATAAAGGATGCCCTCCCAGGGGCCCCCGTCCCTCAGTCATCTTTCTAGAAATGAAGCCCCAGGAGTCACCTCACAGTTGCTGACAGGGTGAATGACCCAGGAAGGACAGAGAAGGCAAAAGAGGCTGGAACCCAGGGAGGCTTGTGGGAGGGAGCTCGCAGGGCCAGTCCTGCAATGAAGCAGGTGTTTCCACTGGAAGCATCAACGGAGCGGAGTCCCCACTGGAGGTCGCCATTTCCCGGCGAGACCTCAGTCTCCTCTCGGCGGGGACCCAGTATTCCTGCTCGTGGAGGAACCCAGAGCCAACATCCCCTGGCAGAAGCAGGATGCCTCCCAGACTCCAGGAGAAGTGCCCCCACATCAACCGCGTTAGTAGGACCTTAGAGAAGTGGGAGGTGGACTCAGGCAAGAATCGGGCTGGTTCACAAGAAATGAAAGCAAGATCCAGTTTGCTCAGTTCTGGGAAGATGAAAACATCGAGAGATGCAGGGTGGTCCTAGCTGACGGCTTGTGAAGGTACCTAATTCGCCCAGAATGTGCCCTGAAAACAGGGAAGATGGTAATTGTCGTGTTCTGTACACGTCATCACGATACAAGATTTTCATTCCCATTCTGGGGATTCTAAAGTGTTGTCCCAGAAGGGCGCCGGCCTCTAGACTCTGCGTCATGGAGGGGGCGCCCAGGAGAGGCAGAGGGCAGCCGCAGGGAAGGTGCAGATGCTCCCTCCAGGTGCGAGAAGGATGACCAGGCAGCGAGATAGTGGCCCCGGGCGACGTCCAGGCTCAACCTGGAGCCGAGCCGACGGCACAGGGGGCTGCATGGAAACCGAGGGTGTGAGGGCATTTCTGCCTCGTCACGCGTCCAGATCTGCCCGGGAGGACGTGGGCGCGGCCGTGGCGGGCGCCCCGCCAGGTGAGGGCTAGGCCATGAGCGCAGTGGACTCGGGGAGGATGGCGGGCGAGGCCTCCCTCCCGGATTCCGTCAGAGCGTGGCCCCCCAGGAACCCGGCTGGGCTTAATGCGGCGACGTGTGGATGCCTCTGCTGTCTCCGTTGACCAGCTCTCCGGTAACCAGCTCTCCGTCACTCCCATACTCATGTCCCGCAGGTAACCCTTCGGGAGCGGAAGTCGTAGCCCTGCTTCCGGTTAGCGCTGCTTCCCGTTAGCGCTGGTGCGGAGCGGAAGTGCCCGCCTCGCCTCGGGTCGGCGGGGCCGGCACACACCTGCCCTGGGGCGCAAGCGCCGGCTCGCACCGGGCATGGCGTCGTGGGCGTGCCTTCCTCTGTTCCGCCTAAACCTCCCGGCCGTTCTTGCACCACGCTGGCTGTTTGCTTCGGGTGTCTGGGACCCCACAGCTCTAGTCCCAGGACCCGTGAGGGACAGTGAAGCAGGAAGAAAGCTCCGAACCAGGAGAGCAGAGGAGAGTCCGTGCCTTGAGCTCACCCCCGCCCAGAGTGTGCTCCGCCCCGGGGCCCCCGTCACACGGTCTCCCCGGGGAGGTCACACGGCCCCTCAGGGAGCCATCCGTCGCAGGGCAGCATCGCCCTTCCACACCCGGCGTCCTCATACCTCCCGCCTTTTCCTAACGTAAGGTTTCACACCTCGGGCTGACTGCTCCCCGGAGACGGGTGCAGGGTGGTATCGGGCTGACAGCGCTGAACAGGCTGGCTGCTCTGAGGTCCGAGTTACAGCCCGTCTCAGGGGTCCAGGGTGGGGGCGGGGGCTCGGTCAGCAAAGGCTGACCCCGGCTCACTTACGCCTCCAAGCGCAGGGCCCACAGAGAGTGTGGGGCAGTGTGTGTGGTCGTGGAGCGCGTGTGCAGGATGCGTCTTCTGTCTGCACGTCCTGCCCTAGCCCACGTCTCCTGGAATCGGCCGAATAGAGGGCTAGTTACTTAAGACACCGGAGCCTGGGGAACTGGCATGGTCATGGGTTCAGGCGGCAGACCGCGCACATGCTCCCCATTTTGGGGGCTCAGCTTGCGCCCCCGCCCTCAGGCCCGGGGGGCTGGTCTTGGCTCCCATTGCACAGCCAGCATTTCCTCCGCGGTGGACCCAGTGTGGACCGTGGGGCTGGACGCTGTAGCTTGGGGTGGGCTGACTCGATGGCGCCACTGTCTCCCAGGAAGGCAGAGTCTCTGCATCTGGGCAAGGCCCAGCGGCCTGCGTGGTCTGAGCCTCCAGGGGCCTGTCCCAGGACAACTGGGGGTCATGGGCCTGGTGGCCGCCGTGGAAGGGGCAGGCCTGGGGTGACGTCCCCCTGCTCCTAACGAGAGACAGGACGGGGAGGGGCTGGTCTCCTGGGGAGGAGCGAAGGGGCTGGGTACTGACCTCCCGTCGTGTGTGCAGACGTCAACGAGTGTGAGGACGAAGTGGACCCCCCCTGCCACGCGTCCGCGCGCTGCAAGAACACCAAGGGTGGCTTCCAGTGTGAGTGCAGCGACCCCCACGTGCCCGGCGAGGACGGCAGGACCTGTGTGGGTGAGACCACGGCCCCTGTGCCAGCCAGGGGTGTCTGTGCCAGCCGGGGGTGTCTGTGCTACACTCGGGGTGACCGCGGCCTCCCTGTGCCAGCCGGGGGTGTCTGTGCCAGCCGGGGGTGTCTGTGTGACACTCAGGGTTACTGCAGGTCGTCGTCTGGCCTTGCGTTTCCCCACTACCACGTCCTCTGACACTGGGTGGGAGCAGGGTGCCCGCAGGTTTGTGCCTGAGATAGAGGAGGCCATGAACCCCTGAGGGGGCGGTGCAGACCCTGTTGCAGATGCTTAGACAGTTTCAACCCCCCTGAACTGTCTGTGAGGGGGAAGCACGGTGTTTGAGCCCCACGTGCAGAACAGAGAAGATAAGCAGCTTGCTCGGGATCACGCAGCCTCACAGCTGCAGGTCTGGGATCTTAACTTGGCTTCCAGCTCCTGCACCAGCTCCTGTTACCAGGGCAAGACATTTCAGTAAAGCTCCCGCGAGAGGATCAGAGCTCAGCTCCAAGAGCAGCAGAGGCGAGCAGGGAATGGACGGCCAGCGGGACAGAACTTGCTGGGCTCCCAGGGTCGGCGTGCCCGGGCTGGGGTCGGGTGGGCAGGCTGGCCCTGGTCCTTGGCTGGCAGGCTCACTGACCGGCTACGCCCTTGTTCCAGACTCCGGGAGGCTCCCGCGGGCATCTGTGGTCTCCCTGGTGCTGGGCGCTGTGCTCATCTGCGGTCTGGCCGGCCTCACCTGGACAGTGGTTTGCAGGTGGTGAGTCCCCACTTCGCAGCGGCTCCCCGCCTTGGGCCCGGCTGTCCTGAAGCTGGTGGAGGTCGCGGCTGTCTGCACTGGCACCCATCTGTGTCTAGAGCCATTTGCCTTCCTGACTTGCCTTCAGCTCGAAATGATGAGGGTGGAGCGACCCTACACAGCAGAGGGTGTCCGCTGTTTGGATGGAGACTCGGTGATACCAGATTGTTGGTCAGATTAAGTGGTTGTGATGAATGATGAAGGTTCTTGATCTTATGAAGGTTTCTCAGAGAAGAGTGGTCTTCCCTGCATAGAACCTTATTCTTCATTCCTCTGCTTTCCCTCAAGAGCAGACTCCGGAGAAAGTGGGAAATTGGAAGGTGAACTTTTGTTACAAATGGCCAGGTCTGTGTGTTTCTGGGGGTGAGAGCCAAGTGCGAGGTTCCCCTAGGGGGCTGTGTCCACCCCTTGGGGGACTGGACCGCAGCCCCACCCCCAGCCCCCACCGCTGCTGTGGCCTCCCAGCTCCCGGCTCTGCTGCTGGGCGTCCAGTGTGCACTTAACAGACTGCGTGGCAGTCACCGTGTGGGCAGACTGGCCCAGGGCCCAGGCCCACCGCCCTGACGAGCCTCTGATGCCGGCTGACCTTCAGGTCAGCCGGGGGGCCAGCTCTCCACTGCTGGCTACAGGAGTCCTGCTTCAAAGACTCGGGTGCAGCACCCACCCCATGTCCACACGTCACACTGACCCTCTGCTCCCAGGGGCCTGTGCTGGGTGTCTTGTCTTCCTGAGAGCTCAGCGCCTCCCGCACACCGGTAGATGACTTACCCTGACTGCAGACCAGGAGTCTTAGAGGGGGATGGTATCAGGAAATGGTCCCTGTGTTTTCACAATCCCTTGGTCCTGAAAGTTTAGCTATTACCAGTTCTTAAAACACTTAGATACCGAGAAATCAATTAAGCAATGAAAATGAGACAGGCTGAGGCAAGCAGCCCCGATCAGCTGGCTCTGTAGCCAGCTACTAAACGCTCCCACTATGAAGCTGGTGTTACCATAGCTTAGCATTCGGGTGCAGTTTTGCGTTTGTAGACCTTGCAGTCAAACATCAGTCACCTATTATTATGAAGAATGCTCTGCCTCCAGTCCCCACTCTTGGGAGAAATAGCTGTTTTCTTTAAGATCATTAGCGTGGATGAATAAGTACCTCCCTGAGGGAGTCTGGGAGGGAAGCACCTGCCACACTTGACTGCAGACTCTGGAGCCTGGAGAAGTCCCTACAGACACAACTTTGGTTTTCCGACTGTCTCTTACCTGAGCCACCTGTCAGCCCGTGGCGGGGAGGGGAAGACTGCTGGCAGAGAGGGCAGAGGCAGGAGTTCTTTATGGGGACCACGCGGGCCTTTGCACATGGGCCCTGGTTACTCTGCATCCTCAGAGCCTTGATGGGAGGAGCCTAACCCACCGCTCCCCCTCCCAGAGGCTCCTCTGAGCCCCTGGGCATCTGCACACTGCAGCCCTGATGATTCCAGCCCCACGGAAGGGAGGGGGCTGATGGGCGAGACAGAGAGACAGAGAGGGAGACAGAGACAGAGAAGAGACAGAGAGACAAAGACAGAGACAATGGAGAGAAACAGAAAGAAAGATGGAGAGACAGACAGAGACAGACAGACACTTTTAGGGCACCTCTCAGGTGCTCTGGGGGCCTTGACCTTCCTTCTGTGTTGATTCTCTCCCCCCCCCCCCATTTATCCCTCCCCTACTATTTTGGATCTAAGCCTGTACATTTTGGGGTAATGACTATTAACATAATTATTTCAACCAGAAATATGCCAGCATTGACATGTTTCCACTGAAAGACTGATCAACAGTTAACTCCATCAAACCAACTGTCCAATCTGCTTTTTTCATGCAATGAAAACACACCACTGTTTACATTATCTCATTGAAATTATGTTCACCAAGATAAATATTTTTCTGTGCAACTTTTGCACGAAAAGCTTGATTTGTGATCGGTTGTCTGGGCCCATCCATCTTGCTGATCAGTCTCCAGTCCTGAGAGCTTCTCTGCCGAGTTACTCCTGCGGTCTGAACTTCTCAGGTCAACCCTTTCGGGGTAAATTTCATCCAGATTGCGTTTACCAGTCAGTCATCAGTCCGTCAGCAGGAATGGTGAGGCTTCCACCTCAGCTCCTCCCATGTGCTCTCATTTCATCATTGGTCCTGAGTTTAATTTCCCACCCTGAGTCTCAGGGCCTGAGGTTTAAGTCCTTAGAATCTCTTTGTTTAGGACAAGCCTTATCCTGTGCCTTAGGCAGCTGGCAGCTGCATTTTGTGCTATTTCTACTGGAATGCTATTGTAACTGGGGAGAGAAGGGTTAATTTGCGTGCTTCCCAGTTACCCTCAAGAAGCTGGGATGGGGCCCCAGGCGGGGCAGCCTCTCCTGGGCCCAAGGGCTAACCTTCCATGCACACACCTCGGGTCAGCGCACCTGCTTCCCCGTCCTGCCTCCTCCTTACAGGGAGGTGACCTGCTGGGAGGCTGGCCTCGCCCACTGTGCAGCCAGAGCCCAGAGCTGGCCTAAAGGGCACATTCCTCACGGCTGCAGACAGTGTACAGAGTGTTGTTTTGTTACTGTCAATTTTTTGCTGTTTATCAGTTTCTCTATGAGAAAAACATAGAGCTGTGTTCTTGTGTTAAGGGGCTGAGTAGAGGCAGTTTCAGCCCAGTTTTCCTGCCCCTCCATCCAGCGAGGGGACCCAGACTCAGGCGTCCTGCCCCGCCATCCAGGGAGGCTGGTGTCCCACGTGGCCCCTGGCCCAGCAGAGCCCATGACGCCGTGTTCCGTGGGTCCCGTCTCAGTTCCCCTGCTCCTTCCCTCCTTCCTACTCACAGGGCCCCAGGACCCCCTACCTGGGACCCAGCCCCTTCAGCACCCCGCCCTCCCCCCCACACCCTCCCCCAGGGTCGCTCAGAGCTGAAGGCTGATGGCCCACCCTGAGTCAGTCGTCCTCACACCTTTGGACGAGTTTCTGAAAGTCCCCACTGACTCAGCGTGAGCTTGTGTCTGAGAAGCAGTTGAGTTGCCCCCACTTCCACGCGTGACGTCTGCTGTCCTTCTGCTCTTCACTTGGGGGTGGTGCTGGGTTCCCTGAGGCAGAGCCTCTTCAGACGCTCCAGTGGGGCCCAGGCGTCTGCCTCCAGCCGCGCTCCACGGAGTTTCCAGTTTTGTTTTCTAAACCAAGATGTTGGCTTGAATCTAAAGCACGTCTCTGTGTTTGAGGAGTGAGCTGGTGCCACTGGGAGTGGCCCTTGGAGGCTTCCCGACACGGGCCCCTCTAGGTGACGACCGCTGAGAGGGCACGTTTATCCACAGGACGCTCGCTGACCCCAAGTCCTCGCTGCCGCCCATGGAGGAAGAGGGAGAAGGACCCCAAGACGTGAGCGCTCCACCACCGGACGATTCCGTGGGGCTTGCAGAGCAGGTGGGTTCACAGTGAGCCTTCGTGAGGTTTGCAACCTCACGGGTGTCTGTCAAGACCCAGAGAGTCAGTGGAGGTACTGGGGCTGCAGGCCATCAGCCTGGCCCCTCCTGAGTTTCCCTCTGACGCCAGCTCCACCCCCCAGGGCACCTTCCCTCTGCCCGGTTCCTTCTACGAACTGCATTCATGGGAGCTGCTAATTTGTCAAAGTGTTAACCTACTTTTTTAAAAAGTAGAGGCACATTGGAATCAATGACCTGGAGGGAAAGGACTGGAAATGCCTTTCATTTGTACGAAAGGCTACCATCCCAAGGGTCCCTTCAGGCTTCAGCATCCAGTCTCAAGTACCAGCTGACGCTGCCTGCAGAGGAGCCAGAGGCTGAAAGAAAGTGTCAACTTTTACAGTGCGCTTCTTAAAAAAGGAAACAGTTATAATCAATGTGAAAAGATCAGTCGAAACTAGCTTTTCACTATTTTTACCTTATAAGCATGAATGACCCCAATGGGGTTATATTTTAAAAGTCATTACTATTCCCCCGGGGCCTGCTTGGAATTCACGGCCAGGTGGTGTTCAGAGCTAAAACGATCCCGTCCTTGGAGGCGGAGTGGAATCAGCCTTGGCACCTGCCGGCAAGCCTGGAACCAAGAATACTGACCCCTCCCCAGAGCGAGTAGAGGCCAGGCGGCCGGCGACCAGGTCTTTGTAGGCACTTCGCCAACCTCCGGGGGCGGCACGTGGCTCCCCGTTGGTCTGAAGCTCCCCAGGGCTTCTCTCCCTAGGGCCCGGCCTGTGGATCCCAAGTCCTCCTCTGCAAGTAGGAGCCCCCGTGTGGGGCGTGTGCGCTGCTCTCCGGCCAGAGTCAGACAGCGCTCACATCCGCCTGGACACCTGGGGCGCAGCGAGCGGACCCTCGCACGCTGCCCACCGCCTGATCAGGACACGCTGACCGGCCCGGGTGAATAAATCCCACCACCGTACAGGCGTCTGGCTCCTTTTGTAAGCACACCAGAAGGGGCCCTCCTGGAGGGGGGTGCCATGAGAATGTATTTACATATTATGCATATTTGTGTTTTGTAAACACACTGGATGGGTGCCTCCCGGAGGGGGGCGGGGCAAGAGAATGTATTTGCATATCATACATACTTATATTTTGTAAGCACACGGATGGGTCCCTGAGGGGGGCGCTGTGAGAAGGTATTTACAATGTTACATATTTATGAGCCTTCCCCTCCGCCCAGAGGAAGGAAGATTGTGTCCCCGCCCCCACACCGGCCTCACTGTCTCACATGCGTTCTGCTCCCTCTTCCACGACCCCGTGCCGCCACCTGGGTTTCCTCCCGGCCCCGCCTCTCCTCCGCTGATTCTCTGGACTCACTGCGAGCCCAGGGCCCCCTCATCCGTCACTGCGGGCACCTGGACCCGCGTCCCTCCTCCCTCCTGTCCTCCCCCACGGCTGAGGCTGGGAGAGGGTCAGCGAGTCGTCCAGTCATCTGGGAACCTGCCGACGGACTCTGGAGTCCAGGCCCCACTTCCCAGCCCCCTCCCCACAGCTCCGAGCGACCTCTGCCCCTCCTGTCCCTCGCTCAGCTGGATCATCTTCCAAGGGACCCCAGTGGGCTCGTGGGGAGCCCCCCCACCGCCGCCGCCGCCGCCCCGCTGGGTCCTTGCTTCCCCAGGACACAGGGAGCCTCCTCCTGGTTGCAAGGAGGGAGCCGGCCGGGAACGCGACGGTTTGTTCTGCATGTTAAGGTGTTGCGCTGAGAAGCAGGTGTTACTCTTTGTAACCTGAAAATACCGCTTCTCGTAGGTCCTGCGTCAGCCTGTCCCATGATCTTAAGTTCTTATTGTTGATATAAGACCCGTTAATGACAACGACTAGGCCACCACAGGAGACCCCACCACCACCACCCTCCATTCTCGCCTGGGGAGAGGAAGCTGGTCCCTGGGGGGAGCCTAGATTGTCCCGCGGAGGGGAAGCAGTGACACAGCAGACCCGTGCTCCCTGCGCAGCTGCGGGGGGTAAGGAGTGGCCGCCCCGGAGGACTCCTGCTGAGGAGGCGGAGGGACAGACGGGCAGGCGGTGGGCAGCCCTGATCCGCGGCCTCTGGGCCCCCAGCGGGCGCCGCCCCCTGGCACCGCCAGTCCGCTGGGACCTCAGCCTCTGGGACCTCCTTACGCTTCTCCGTGTGCGTCAGCCCCCGGTGCTGGACCTGGGCCCCCGAGCCTTGTGAACGCAGGACCGGAAGAGAGCACCCCCTCCAGCACACGTCCGCCCCCCAGGGCTCCCTGAGCGCCAGGCTGCCCGCTCTGTGGGTGGACGGCACCACCTGCTGGGGGACCGGGGCAGCTCTGGCCGCGGCTCTCTGCCGGACTAGCCAGGGCTTCCACTGAGAGGACTGCCTCTTTGGGGTCAGTTCAGTTGCTCAGTCGTGTCCAACTCTCTGTGACGCCATGAACTGCAGCACACCAGGCCTCCCTGTCCGTCACCAACTCCTGGAGTCTACCCAAACTCACGTCCATTGCCTCGGTGATGCCATCCAACCATCTCATCCTCTGTCGTCCCCTTCTGCTCCTGCCTTCAATCTTTCCCAGCATCAGGGTCTTTTCCAATTTGTGCCTCAAACACGGGCAGCCTCTGCCTCTACCTGCTTCCTCACCTGGGAGTCCAATGTCACCACTGCCCCTGTCGGCTGTCACCCCGAGGGGTCGGGTCCCATTGGGGTCACAGCACAGTGGGCCGGCAGGTCGTGAGGTGAGGTGATGGGGAAGGAATAGCAGCTTTACTTAGAAGCCAGCAGACAGAGGAAGGTGGACCGGCATCCTGAAGAACCATCTGAACTTGGGGTGGAATTCAGTCTTGTCTGTACAAGGGAAGGGGAAGTGGAGGGTTCAGGATTGGGTGTGAATGTGCGGGGCAGGTTCTTAGAGCCCCAGCCTAAAGGACGCACAGCATGTCCGTGTCCTTCTGCTTTTCCTGTGGGCTGGTCCAAGGTTCCCGCAAGTCCTTGTGTTGTTAGCACTTCACACTTACCTCTGCTTATTCACAAGGCTTCTAGGCTGAAAGCGAACTTATCCACAATGAGTTTCAGCCATGAAATGTGTCCCTGGACACAGCGGCGTATCTCTAACATTTGGGTCTTGAAGAGCAGGGCTCAAGTGACAGGAGACAGGCCCAGAGAATGGGGTGGGGTATCAGTGCGTGTCAGCACCCTTCTGCTCTGCTCCAACCCCCCTCCCTCCCACCCAGGCCTCTGGGGACCCCACAGGCATGCGCCCACCATGAGGGCCACCCTGCCAGGACCGAGGTGCCCCAACTTTGGGACAAAACACACTTCCCGTGGAGGGAGAGTTCTCAGAAATTCCTGTGGCAGTCAGAGAGTTTGTTTCACTGCAAACGTTCTCAGGGTCGTTTTTAATCAGTGATGAACTTCCGGAGGCACCTCACCTGATGATCTGAAGACAAAATGAAATACTGCAATACTCGCGAGTGTCCCTTTCTGCACGAAGCCTTCCTACCCCCGGCCTCCCCCGCAGGTGAAGGGGGATCTGTGTCCAGGTACCCTCTGCAGTGAGATACACTCAGCTTGGTTGGTACTGAACTCATGAGACGAAAAAGAAAAAAACAGTTAATATACAGCAGAATATTACCCTGCTTATTTAACTTATATGCAGAGTACATCATGAGAAACGCTGGGCTGGAAGAAGCACAGCTGGAATCAAGATTGCCGGGAGAAACATCAATAACCTCAGATATGCAGATGACACTACCCTTATGGCAGAAAGTGAAGAAGAACTAAAGAGCCTCTTGATGAAAGTGAAAGAGGAGAGTGAAAAAGTTGGCTTAAAGCTCAACATTCAGAAAACTAAGATCATGGCATCCAGCCCCATCACTTCACAGCAAATAGATGGGAAAACAGTGGAAACAGTGGCTGACTTTATTTTTCTGGCTCCAAAATCACTGCAGATGGTGATTGCAGCCATGAAGTTAAAAGACACTTACTCCTTGGAAGGAAAGTTATGAGCAACCTAGACAGCATATTAAAAAGCAGAGACATTACTTTGTCAACAAAGGTCTGTCTAGTCAAAGCTATAGTTTTTCCACTAGTCATGTATGCATTTGAGAGTTGGACTATAAAGAAAGCTGAGTGCTGAAGAATTGACGCTTTTGAATTGTGGTGCTGAGGACTCTTGAGAGTCCCTTGGATTTCGAGGAGATCCAACCAGTCCATCCTAAAGGAGATCAGTCCTGGGTGTTCACTGGAAGGACTGAGGTTGAAGCTGAAACTCCAATACTTTGGCCACCTGATGCGAAAAGCTGACTCATTGGAAAAGACCCTGATGCTGAGAAAGATTGAGGGCAGGAGCAGAAGGGGACAACAGAGGATGAGATGGTTGGATGGCATCACCAACTCGATGGATATGAGTTTGGGTGGATTCCGGGAGTTGGTGATGGACAGGGAGGCCTGCTGTGCTGCGGTTCATGGGGTCGCAAAGAGCCAGACACCACTGAGCGACTGAACTGAACTGAACACAGCAGAATCGAGACTGGGTGGAAACTTGCCTCAAAATACACAAGAATGAAAGTGGGGACTCCCCGGGGCTCTGTCCCAGCTCCCCCTCAAGGCTGTGGGGCGGGAGAGAGGGTGGCCACTCATCCCCCAAACCCGGCAGGGACTCGGCGGTGGAGCGCGGTGGAGGGGCGCCACTCGGTGTGGACGGCGCAGGCTTGACCGCATCGGCCAGCGGCACCCCTGTCAGCCCACAGACCCCCAGGCTGGCCTGCTGGGGAACCAGAGACGGCCCCTCAGCCCTGGCCCTGCTGCTGCTGCTGTAGAAACCTCAGCTGGGAAACCTATTTTCTTAGCGGGCGGAGGCACTCCTCGAGATGTTTTCCGCAGACGTAAGGAAGCGGGTTCCAGCTTCCGGAACTTGTTTTGGGGCCAGGCCACGGCGCTTTGATCCGGAGCGCAGCCGGCCCGCCCCGTGGGCGCCGGCAGACTGCGATGTGGAACCATGTGGGCTGCGGCCTCTCTGGGGCTCCCATTCGCTGCGGCCTCTCCCGGCCTGGCCCCGGGGTGCGCTGCGTCAGGACCCAGCCTCTGGTGCGCTGAAGGCCACCAGAGGAACGGCCAGCGTGCCCTCCCGGGGCGAGCGGGCAGCCCCACGGGGCACGGCCCCCGGGTGCCGCTGTGTCCTCTGGCCACGGCCCCCCGGCCCCTCGGGGCACCACCGTGCCCTCGGGCGGCACCCAGGGGGGTCTCCCCGTCCGGCCTGTGCTCGGGGGGCCTGCCCTCCCGGCCCGCGTCCGGGACCCGGCCTCCCTGACCGTCCGCCGTCTGCACTCCCGAGGCAGACGGCAGTCGGCGGCTGCTCGGGGCAGCTCGTCGTCAGGGGGCACATGGTACTGTTCCTAAGAAATGCTTCCTTCAGAAGCTTCCATTGCCAGGGCGACCACAGAAATTCAGAGGAAGGGGAGGAGGCTGAGGCCGTGACAATCTACGCCAGAAAACCAAGGTTTGGGGGAAAATAGGAGGGTGGGGTGTTGAGCTTGGCAGCGGCTCACGTCTTTGCCAGAGAGGAGAGACGATTTGTGCAGTTTCACCATGCGCGCCAGCCAGAATCCTCTCTGCAGATTCATAAATGACTTTCCTCTCATATTACAGACCCGTCCGGGAGCTGAGAGGGTCACTTACATTTGCGGTTGTGTGTTACTAAACTTTATGAGGAAAATTACCCGGTCTGGTGGACTCAGAGTCTCAGAGCCGCTCCCCCGGCGAGTGGGAGTCTGGGGTCCCCGGATCGCCCTCCAGGGTCCACACCAGCCCTCTGCCGGGCCCCAGTCCTCATCAGTGGGGCCAGGCTGACCTCCTGCAAGGCCTGCCTGCGGTCAGCAGCCCAGGCACTTCAGCAACTGCTTCTGTCCGGCTGAGCACAGGCTCAGTACAGACGGACAGACCTGATCTGCCAGTGCCTGCGGGAACCAGGAGCCCCGGGTCGGCCAGGTGTGCAGAGAGGCCCCGGCCAGCGAACCTTGGGGGTGTCACAGGAAGTGAAATTGAGGGGGCCGCTTAAGTGACGGCAGCAAACTTCACTCAGCTCGGCTCCAAGCAGAGAGCCTGCTTTGGGAGAGCCGGCAGAGGGGTAGGGTGGGGGGCAGGAAACTTTTGCAGGGCAAAAATAGACTGAGGAAGAGAAGTAGAAACCACGTCTGGGGCACCCGCCAGCCCTGTTTGGGGTGAGGAGTCCAGTGGCTTGGCGCGTGGGGTGTGTGCCAGCCACGGTGCTGGGCCTGGGGGCCACGGAGCCTCTGCAGGGACATGGACGCTCCTGAGGGTCCTAGGAGGAGCAACTCCATCTAGGGCCTGGGAGGTTATTTCAGGACAGGGAACTTGCTGTTTCACCCCCCAAAGTTCACAAACCTGCAGATCCACTGGGGAAGGGAACAGGGGGTGTCAGGCTTCACAGGAGCCTTCCAGCTGCTTCCGGGAGCTCGGCACTGAAGGCAGACAGCAGGTGGGCAGTCGAGGGTCTGGAGCAGACAGCAGCCGGTCCCAGTGAGCCCTACTGCCCTGGGACGCTCAGAGCAGCCTGCCTGCACACCGCTGCCATCTCTGAGCCTGGGTGTCCCGCGCGGGGCCCAGACTCCGCCCCCTCCAGCCGCCTGGGTCGCTCTCGGGCTCAGTGGGACTGCAGTGATGACAGTGATCATAAACTTGACGAGACACACGCAGCGCAGTGTCCACAATGGCCAGGACGCGGGAGCAGCCTGTGTCCATCACCAGGGGAGTGGGGAGCCAAGATGCGCTAGGTACAGGCAGCTAGGTTCAGGGCCCGGGGCTGACTCAGCCATAAAAAAAAATGAAATTATGCTATTTGCATAGATGGACCTAGAGATTATCATACCAAGTGAAGGAAGTCAAGCAGAGAAGGACAAATATCATGTGATATCACTTACATGTAAAATCTTTTTTAAAAAGGGGGTACAAATGAATTTATTTACAAAAAGAAGCAGACTCAGACCAGAGAACACAAGTGTATGGTTACCAGGGGGGAAACTGAGGGAGGAATAAATTTGCAGTTTGCGATTAACATATACATACTACTGTATAAAATAGATGAACAAGGACATACCACATAGCACAGGGAACTATATTCAACATCTTGTGACAACGTATAATGGAAAACAATGAAAAAGGAATATAAATAAATGTACACATGTACATATATAAAGCTGAATCACTGCTGTACTTATGAAAGCAATACAGTATGGTAAATCAACTATATGCCAATATAAAATCATTGATTAATTAGTGATAATGGCAACTCTGGGGGTCCTGACGTGAGTCTCAGTGCAGGTGGGCCCAGCTTGCTGGTGGGCTTGTGATAGATTCTCATTTCTCTTTTCTACAAACACCTCAGACGCTGAGCACAAGCTCATTCAAATCTCTCAAAAGTCAGGCTCTGGGCTGTAAAAATCCTTCTTGAGAAAATAGAGTTGTCTCAAACTGCCATGTGAACTATTTTTTATTGGCAGTGTTTAAATCCACTTTTCTCCAACCCCCAAACTGGAAAAACAATTTTCGTTTGGAAACGCCTGGGCTGACATGATTGTCGAGACTGATCTTTCCCGGGGTTTGTGGTTTCGCCCAGGGGAGTGCTTCCATGTGTGTGTGGAGCGCTGACTGGGTTTGCTCGTTTCCAGCCAAAATGTATGCGCTTCCTGCTCCGACTCAGAGTGTGAGGCGCAGGGAGGTGGACGGTCCACCCCAGAGGGCCTGGGGGGCAGTCATCCCTGCGGCTGCTCCGTGGGAAAATGGGAGCTTCTGAGTCAGATCAGGGAGCATGGACCTGCTTCTGGGGGACGTGCCAGGTCCCTGGCCCCTCAGATGCTGGGGAGCTCATGGGCCCTCTGCCCCAGGTGAACTGTCCTCCATGGAGCCGGCCAAGCAGGGGGCTGGGGGCTGTGACCGGAGCCACAGGGCCCAGCAGGGCGGCTCCTTCAGATGAAGTGGGAGCTGGAGATGCACACCCCGCACTCGGCTCCCATGCGGAGGGGACAGGGCCAGCTGGGGTGCCAAACTTGGCCGGGACCACCGCCCCCTGACGGAGCCAGCCGGGATGCCAAACTCGGCCAGGACCACCGCCCCCTGACGGAGCCAGCCAGGGTGCCAACTCAGCCGGGACCACCGCCCCTGACGGAGCCAGCCGGGGTGTCAAACTGGGCCGGGACCACCGCCCCCTGACGGAGCCAGCCGGGGTGTCAAACTGGGCCGGGACCACCACCCCCTGACGGAGCCAGCCGGGGTGTCAAACTGGGCCGGGACCACCGCCCCCTGACGGAGCCAGCCGGGGTGCCAAACTGGGCTGGGACCACCGCCCCCTGACGGAGCCAGCCGGGGTGCCAAACTCTGCCGGGACCACCGCCCCCTGACGGAGCCAGCCGGGGTGCCAAACTCTGCCGGGACCACCGCCCCCTGCCCCCACGTGGCCAGCCGCCTCCCTCCTTGGTCTCCTCCACGTCTGCAAATCACCTATTCTCTGAGACGCATTCATGACCCTGAATCAAGACTCAGAGCATCTTGAGGTCACCGACGGGCGCTGTGCCCAGCTGAGGTCCCACCGCGGCCTCTGCTCCCGCTGGCCTGGGTACTGGGGCTCCCTCACCCCCGCTGGGTGCTGTCATCGTTCTGTGCTCGGGGCGATGTCTCTATTTAAAGTGGTCCAACCACAGCGCCGCAGGGCGGCCTGGGGGCCCACAGTCCAGGAGGCAGTGACGCGCCTCAGGAGCAAACACACGTCAGCTGAGCGTCCTGCGGGTGCCGGGCTGCTGGCCGAGAGGGCACGGCCCCTCAGCCGTCTGTGTTAATATGGCGTCCTTAGACAGACGCACAGGACGAGGCTGTGTTCCTCTGCTGAGCAGAGTGACCCTAGGCTGCCCCCGGGTCAGCTGGAGCAGGACCACGAACCTCTGTTTCATCAGCTCCCAGAGCCATGTCCGGGTTTCTGCAGCACCCGGCCTGAAGGTCGGAGCAGGTCCATCTGCCCGGAGGGTCTGGGCAGCCCCGCAGCAGCCAGCCTGCCTTCAGCAGCTCTGAGGGTCCGTCCTCTGCCCTCACGGCCCCCAGCCCGTGGGCTGTCCCCAGGGTGTGTCCAGGGCTGGTCACGCCACCCTGACAGTCATTCTCAGTTGCGTCTGCAGGGCCAAGGAGAACAAGGAAACCATGACTTGAGCCCTTCAGTCTCAAGGAATCGCACCCCTGGGAGCAGAGTCAGCCATCCACCCATTGGGGTGCACGCCCAACCCTGCTGACCTCCTGCTGGGTCAGAGTGCTTTGCAAGCTGTTCCCTGAGCAGCCAACCTTCCTGACAGCAGTGACCACCTCGGGGCCCGCCCCTTGTCCTTGTTTTGAAGGCTCCCACAATGACTCAAACACCCTCTGTCTGGGCGAGGCAAGAAGCAGAAACAGAACAACAAGGCGCATCCCCCCACCCACGGGCCCCGAGACTCTGCCCCTTACTCCACGATCCACCCTCTACCACCAGGAGAGTGAAGCTGAGTGTTTCCAGACAGAGGCCACTTGCCAAGTCAGGGCTGCGCTTGCTTGGCTGGACGAGAATCAGGGAGACAAGGAGCCGAGCCTGTGCAGCTCCCACACCAGGTTGGAGGCTCACCCGCTCCCTGGCCCCCACCCCGTCCTGCGCCGGGCACTCAGCCACGGGCAGAAAGCAGGCTGCACCCTTCCAGACAAGTCTGATGATTCTGCGCAGGCGACTCTACCGCCCCGTTCAGACCGTGACACTAACCGGGGCCCCCAGACTGAGCCTCGTTGTTACCCAGACAGCTAGTGTTAACACAAAGGACGCCATCGGGATGGTCCAGGCTTAACAGTCCAGCAATACAAGCAAAAAACTATCATTTGTGAACTTTTGACATTTTGAACCATGAAATTGCTCAATTAGATAATTTGGTGCAGTTACATGTTGCAAAAGTAGTATCTTCAAAGGGGCATAAAGAAGGCAGAAAAGCAATCTCAAGGTTACTGTAACAATTAGATTCAAAAATTCTCAAACAACAAGCTGTTCCTGAGTACCAACTCTATTTATGCAAAAAAAAAGAGGTTGACCACCTACAAATCACCATCCTGGCTGTGAACACGCCGGGCACCCAGTGCCATAGAAGATGGGAAGGAAACAAACAGAACTGTCCGTATTTAAAAAAAAAAAAAGAAAAAGAAAAAGATTGGATGTGTAGAAAATCCAAATTATTTTTAAAAAGTTATTAGGATTAATAACTGCACTTATACAGATTGTTGGATACAAGGTCAAAATCCAAAATTCACTTGCATTTTTATGCACGAACAACACACAGCTGGAAAGTGAGTTAAAAACAAATGGTGTTTACAGCAGCATGAAACAATAGTTTGTTGTTTAGCCGCTAAGTCATGTCTGACTCTTTTTGACTCCATGGACTGTAGCCCGCCAGGCTCCTCTGTCGATGGGATTCTCTAGGCAGGAACATTGGAGTGGGTTCCCATTTCCTTCTCCAGGGGATCTTCTAACCCAGAGACTGAACCCACATCTCCTACAGGGGTAGGTGGATTCTTTAGCACTGAGTCACCTGGGAACACAAAACAGTAACAAGAAGCAAACCTAAGAAAAATGTGCAGAACCTTTGGGGAAGACCATAAATCCTTGCCAAAACCCATTAAAGAAGCCGTTTAAAAATGTAGGAATGTGTCATGTTTATGAATGGGAAGATAAAGTGTTTACAAAGTCAACTGAACTCAGAATGAATTCTAGATTCAATGCGATACCAACCAAAACCCCTGCAGGGAGTCAACAGGCTGAAACCAAAACACGCTGGGAAAGGCCAGGACCCCGTGGACACAGAGGGTCCTGCAGAAGAGATGCTGCTGGACCACTTCTGTCGAGAAGACGCTCACACCCCTGCACCAGCTCGGACAGTGGGCGCTGGCGCAGGCTGCAGCAAAGAGACGCAGCACAGACCCAGAGACACTCACGCGGCGGCAGCCCCCCAGTCAAAGTGGCCGCCCGCGTGGTGGGGAAGGAGGGGCCTCCCCATGGCACAAGGGCCGCACCACCAGGACGGCGCAGCAGAGAGGGGGACTGGTGCCGCCCAGCTCCAGAGGCGCCCATCTGTGGGAGAACGTGCCCCTAGCTTAGGTCCCTGCTGCCCGAATGCACCCGGGCTTCCCCGGTGGCTCAGCTGGTAAAGAATCCGGCTGCCATGCGGGAGACCTGGGTTCGATCCCTGGGTTGGGAAGATCCCCTGGAGAAGGGAAAGGCTACCCGCTCTAGTATTCTGGCCTGGAGAACTCCATGGACTGTACAGTCCATAGGGTCAGAGTCAGACACGGCTGAGCGGCTTTGCTTCAGCGATGCGCTCGTACTGGGAACCCAGCGGGCGGACCCAGTCACCAGGACCCAGGCACGAACCAGGGAGACGCGCAGGGGGATGTCAGTGCGACGGGAACCGATGGAGACGAGCCCGGGCCGGAAGAAGACGCTCTGGATCCGAAGGTCGAGGCAGGTCGAGCTGGGATGCACGCGACGCCGGGACCCAGCACGCGGGCCCGCCTCCAGGCGCAGGCAGAGGCCGCGGCCAGCGTCACGGAAGCGGGGCTGACTGACAGCCCCGAGTGCGGGGCGGCGGTGGGCGGGGCTTCCGGGTCACCGAGAAGGTCACGGAGCTGAGCGCAGGGCAAGCAGAGGCCCCGAGGGTGTTCAGGGGAGACTGGAGATTCACCCAGGTCTCCGCGCAGCCTGGGGTCTGCTGCCCGGGAGCCGGGTGGGACGGCCGGCGCCTCCCCGCCAAGGTGCTCCTGTTCCCAAGTTCAGAGCCGACGCGCTGCCATCCTGGACGGAGCGGACAGGGCCAGAGAGGGGGCGGGGCCAGAGAGGGGCGGGGCGGAGGCGCGAGTCCCCGGGGGGCGGGGCCTGAAATCACGGACTGACGTGGCGGCTGTGAAATAAGGGCTCCGCCGGCCTGCCCCCCGCGCAGGCCTGGACACGCGTCCGTCCGGCGGTCAGTTTTCCCGCTGCAGGGAGTTCAGGATGCGGGGTGAGGACCCAGCAAACGCAGCCCAGCTCTGCCTGGAGCAGCCTCTGTGGCTCTGTGTCCGGGGAGCGGGAATCCCTGCGGGAAGAAGCCTCGGGCTGGGGCAGCACGTGTACCGGAAGGCTGGGGAGGGGGGGGGGGGTCAGGAGGCTCCGTCTGCCGAGCAGAAAGCACCCGGCAAGGTCAGGCTCAGCAGGCACCGGCGGCTCTGGGGCTAATCTTCAGCGCCAACAGCTCCAACTCCAGCCAAACACCAGGGACGCCTCCCAGAGCCCCAGCGCACAGCCTCCTGACGAACCGCACCACAATCCGGTGGCCCCGGCTGGGCGATCCCAGAAGCCTGCGTGGGACCGAAGCCATCGCTCCCGGTTTATGGACAATCCAGGTTGCTAATGGTTTCCTGCGCATCAGTGACCACAAGAATGCCAGGAAACCAGCTTCCCACGAGGGCACCGCAGGCCGATCTGCAGGAAACACATTGAGTTTCCTAAGATCCACTGACCGCGGGCCTGAGATGAGAAACCCCAACAGAGGGCGAGGTGACGGACGGCTGCCAGCCATCCCGAGAACAGACGCCTGATCGCACTGTTTCCTGCCAAGGACGTCGGCTCCCTTGTAGTTAAAGCCGTGATTTGCCCGTGAGGGACTCAAACATGGCCATGATGACAGCTGGCACCGCGGCTCTGAGTGTGGCCAGCATGACCACCCCCTCCCCAAAGACCCCCTATTGCTGGAGGGCGGCTTGCTCCCCAGGAGGGTTTTTGCACGTGAGGGGCCATGTCCTTAGCCCACGGGGGCGGCCCCGGCGGCAAGCACTGCCGCCAGCCACCCGATCACAGCCGTTTCCCAGGCCGTGAACGGGGCCTGGTGAGGCGGGACAGAGCTCGTCTTTCTGGGGGAGCAGACGACAGGACCCTGGAGGCCACCGAGATCCATGTCTTCCGCTGAGAGTCAGGGCAGCTGTGAGAGGGCACACGGCCAGCCTCCTTGAGTGCGGTCGCTTTCCCACAGGCCTCCCAGGGAAGTTCATGTCCCCTCCGTGGGCTGAGCTACATGCTCATCATTGGCAGCGAGATTCTGACGGCTCTAGGCTGTAATGCTGGGACTCCATGCTCACCTTCTGCGTTTCAGCCAGAGGGTGTCAGCTCAGCCTCTGAAACATCTCCTGGCGTCAACAAGACTCGGTGTCTGTCTCCAGGGGTGGAAGCGAAGAGGAAATCCACACCCAGTGACGTCTCACTGTGCGGGGAAGGCGCTCTTTGTCCCATTCCACATGAAGAGAAAGGGAACCCGGAGAGGTCAGGCCAGGCCAAGCCGAAAGTGAGGCAGGTGGGATGGAGGTGTCAGGGAAAGAACTCAGAGCAGGCTGACTTCCACCCAGCACACTGACTTGCAACAAACAAGGAGGAAATCAGAGAAACTCTCAGAGCCCAGAGATGAAGGGGTGATGCTTGAGACACCCTTGTGTTATTTAGTCACTCAGTTGTGTCTGTCTCTTTGTGACCCCGTGGACTGTAGCCCTGCACGCTCCTCTGTCCATGGGATTCTCCAGCCAAGAATACTGGAGTGGGTTGCCTTTTCCTTCTCAGGGGATCTTCCTGACCCAGGGATTGAGCCCATCGTTCCTGCACTGGCAGGCGGATTTTGTACCACTGAGCCACCAGGGATGTCCTTGAAATACCCAAACCACAGGGAGAGCCTAGATCGTCCCCAAGAGCCGGTCTCCTTCCTGTTCTCTGACCCCTCAAGGCTGCAGCAGTGCTGGCCGTGGGTGAGTCACAGGAGAGAAGGACCCAGAGGCCAAGAGCACCTGGGCTCCCTCGGGCCCTGCAGGGTCTTGCCAAGGGTAGGAAGGGGCTTATGGACGGTCCGCAGAGCTGGACCAGACCGAGACCTGGACAGTCACACTCTCCATGGTCCCCGCGTGCGGACCCGGTCCGGCTGCCTCCCCAGCTCCCACGGATCTGCAGGTCTGGAGCCCCGTGTGCCCCAGAAGGCCAGCTGAGGGCCTGACTCCAGGGGACGTGCCTGGTCGTCCAATGGGTAGGTCGGAGTTTAGAGCGGACTCGTTGTTTTATAAGATTTAGACAAGACATCAAGTTTATAGGGCTTTTCCTAGACCTGAAAACATAAAGTTTAAGGAGAACGGATGGTGGGGCTGTTTCAACTCATTCTTAGGAAAATCGGGGAGGCCGCATGAGACCTCCCTGGGGTCTCTCTTCTCCAGGGCTCCGTCTCCATGGCCAAGAGGAAGCGGGAAGGAAGCGTGTCCCTCATCCTCCTCTCAAGGAGGGCTGCAGGCGTCAGGGGCTCAAGCCGCGAGGGCACCGTCCCATCCCACGGGCCAGGACGGCGGCCGCAGTGACCACAGGGAGCGCCATGGCCGCGTGGCAGCTGGCAGTGGGGTCCCTGCTCCCCACACCCAGGCCTGCAGCCTCTAACCCTGTCCAGCGACCTCGTCGACTTGCCTGTCTTCAGATATATTATTTGCAAAAACAAGATCGTCACTATCAGCCTCCAAGTGAAGCTCTTCACCTTGAAGAGCAGAATCAGCAGTGACTTTGTAAATTCAATTTTTATGTTATGCAGAGGTAGGCCGGGAAGATCCCCGGGAGGAGGGGCCTAGCAACCCACTCCAGCGTTCTTGCCTAGAGAATCCCATGGGCAGAGGAGCGTGGCGGGCTCCAGTCCGCGGAGTTGCAGAGTCGGACACGACTGAAGTGACCTAGCATGCAGGCAGGCATAGTTGATTTACATACTGTGTGTAGCTAAGTGAGTCAATTGTACACAATACTTAGGCCTCACACAGTTCCGGCAGCCTCATCGTCTCGCCTGCAGGGCATCTGGGCCGCTTTCCGATACGGGCCATTACCGCGTGTTGAGTAGAGCTCCCTGTGCTATCCCGTAGGGCCTTGTTAGTTTTCTCTTTTATATACAGTAGTGCGTGCAGGTTAATCCCCGGCTCCTGGCTTAGCCCTCCCCACAACCTCTCCCCTTTGGCAACCCTGAGTTTGCTTTCTGTGTCGTGGGTGAGTCTGTTTTCTCTTTTGTAAGTAAGTCCACTTGTGTTGTTTTTAGATCCCACATGTAAATGCCATCATGTGGTATCTGTCTTTGTCTGACTTCCTTCTCTCAGGACAGCCGTCTCCAGGTCCCCCTTTGCTGCGGCCAATGGCCTCGTCGCCTCCTTTCTTACGGCTGGGGAACGGTCGCTAGCGTGTCTGTGCCAAGTAAGAACTCGTGGAGACAGAGGGGGGGTCCCTAGGGAGTCCGATCTGGCCGGGGCATAAGCGCTCAGGAGACATGTGGCGAGTCAGGGCCGCGCAGCGCACTTTTCCGCAGGGGTCGGTTGCCAGGGGCTCAGGCGGGGAGCAGAGTCCCAGGAGTGGCTCAGGTAATGAGTGCAGGCAAGGGCAGATGCAAACGCAGGACATGGCGGGGGGGGGCCCGGGACTCAGTCCCACGGCCAGGAGGCTGGGGCGGAGGCTGCGTCCAGGTGTATCCCCCCACCCCGGCGAGAGCTGGAAGTCCACTGTCAGCCTCCCACTTCCAGTCACTCTGAGTCAAACCGGGAGATTTCTTCATTAAAACTCCATTGCCTTTCAATTCAAGCAGCCTCTGAAATATTTCAGCATCCTCTCCCTTTCCTGTTTGCAGGAAAACACAAGTCAGCACTGACTGCTATTTTAAGAACTAACTGTGGGACGGGGGTAGGTCTCTAAGCCCAGGGAATCCAGGAGTGTGGCTGTGCACTCTTGGCCAGAGGGGAGCCACACTCAAGTGTGCGTTAGAGCCTGGGCCGTGCCAGGCGCTCAGCCTGAACCCCCACTGTCTGCACAGCAAGGACAGGTGGTGTGGAATTAGACTATATCGATAAACGGCCCGAGCACAACGTCCTGGTAAGCTAATAGAAACGAAGCTACAAGTGCTGCTGCTGCTGCTAAGTCGCTTCAGTCGTGTCCGACTCTGTGCGACCCCATAGACGGCAGCCCACCAGGCTCTGCCGTCCCTGGGATTCTCCAGGCAAGAACACTGGAGTGGGCTGCCATTTCCTTCTCCCGTGCATGAAAGTGAAAAGGGAAAGTGAAGTCGCTCAGTCGTGTCCGACTCCTAGCGACCCCATGGACTACAGCCTACCAGGCTCCTCATTCCATGGGATTTTCCAGGCAAGAGGACTGGAGTGGGGTGCCATTGCCTTCTCCAGCTGCAACTGCAGTTGAGTACAAATCAGAGGTCACATCTCAAGCATCCAGCCTCCCCAAGTTACAGAACTGCGATGTCTGCGGAGCACGCAGGGAACTCGGAGCTTCTGGAGGCATCTGGGGTGATGCGTGACAGGAAGTCGAGTGTTAGCATACGTGCTCATATTCCCCAAGTCTGCTGAGATGAAGAGCTCTGGCCTCAGTGTCACAAGAAGCGGCTTTGAGTCTCGGGTCCCCAGTTCCCAACATCTGTGAGTGTCGGGGGTCTCGGGCGCAGGGGGTAACCCAGCCTGGTGGAGACGCTCTGGACAAGAGGCCAGGGTGGTACCACGTCCCAGGCCCTGTGATTCCACGGACACTGAAGCACGTTTACGAGAAATGATGACCCTGGCTATTCTCTGCGTTAATCTCTGGTGCCGTAATTTCTAAGGAACGCAAGCAGCAATGTTTTCCAGGAACTTCCTGTGAGAACAGCTGCAAACCAAGTCACCCAGCAGCGGCTCCGTCGCGGCCCCGCTTTGTTTTGCTCGAAGAGGACAAAACAACAGGAGAGTGGCTCTGTGCTGGGAAGGGTGAGGGTGATGGGAAGGCGAGCGAGCTGGTGTCTCACAGCTCGGCAACGGGGCTTCCATCCGAGCCCGTGCCAGAGCGATTCGGCCTGGATAAAACACACAGCTCGGAAACGGGGCTTTCAATCCGAGCCCGTGCCAGAGAGATTCGGCCTGGATAAAACACACAGCTCGGAAACCTGGGGCTTGCAATCCGAGCCCGTGACAGAGAGATTCGGCTTCGGTAAACCACATCCAGCAGGACTTTTTCTATAATGCCTGAGATGATGCTGGGAGTGGGAAAAGGGAGATTACAATGGAGATCAGACCACCCCACACCCTCCCCCTCCCCAAACTTCCAGGACAGGGAGGCCACCGGGGCTCCGGCTTCCACCCTCGGACCCGTCCGTGCCAGCGACAAAGGACGGTCTCCTCCCCTCCCCGGCCCCGCCCCACCCCCAGTGACACCGCAGGCCCACAGAGCAGCTGTTCCTGGCACACAGGCTTCCTGGCAGCCGTGACTGGGCCAGCACTGGGCTGACGGGCAGAGTTACAAAGGGGAAAGCCCCGACTCCAAGGCCGCTCTGTTAAGTTACAACACCAAGCAGAGCTGTTTAGGGAACGAGCCTGAGACCGGAGGGCTTCCTGCCTCTGAACAAAGAACTTCAGACGCTGAAGGAGAAAATAAGACTGAGTCACTTTTAGCAAATTTCACAGACATTAAAATAGGCACCTCTGGAGTTTCTGGAACCTCCCAAATTAAAACATGTGACCTCACTGACAATGCTCAAGGTTTGGGTTTGAGAGTCTCTGTTACCATAAACATAAAAGGTGGAGGACACACAAGATTTCAAGCAGAAGGCGTAACCCTCCACACCTGCAGAAGCAAGAGCGTGTCTGCCCAGGGCCTGCGGCACAGGAGCTGCATTCAAGAAGCAGGATGGTTCCCAAAGGGGCGCCCCCAAGGGAGGGAACGCTTTCTGAGAGGAGCCGATGGGGCAGGGCAGACGTGGACTAGGACAGACACGAGACAGGACAGACAGACATGGGACAGACAGACACGGGACAGACAGACACGGGACGGGACAAACAGACAGACATGGGACACACAGGCAGACACGGGACAGGACAGACAGACACGGGACAGGACAGACAGACAGACACGGGACAGACAGACAGACACGGGACAGGACAGACAGACACGGGACAGACAGACAGACACGGGACAGGACAGACAGACACGGGACAGGACAGACAGACAGACAGACACGGGACAGACAGAGATGGGACAGGACAGACACGGGACAGGACAGACTAGACACAGGACAGGACAGACAGACAGACAGACACGGGACACGACAGACAGACACGGGACAGACAGACACGGGACAGAACAGACACAGGACAGATAGACACGGGACAGACAGACACGGGACAGGACAGACAGACACGGGACAGACAGACACGAGACAGACAGAAATGGGACAGGACAAACAGACACGGGACGGGCAGACGGGACAGGACAGACACAGGACAGATAGACAGGGGACAGACAGACACAAGACAGGACAGACAGACACGGCACAGACATGGGATAGACGGACACGGGACAGGATGGACAGACACGGGACAGACAGACACGGGACAGGACGGACACGGGACAGACAGACACGGGACAGACGGACACGGGACAGGATGGACAGACACGGGACAGACAGACACGGGACAGGACGGACACGGGACAGACAGACACGGGACAGACAGACAGACATGGGACACACATACACAGGACAGGACAGACAGACACGGGACAGACACGGGATAGACGGACACGGGACAGACAGACACGGGACGGGACGGACACGGGACAGACACGGGACAGACAGACACAGGACGGGACAGACACGGGATAGACACGGGACAGACAGACACGGGACGGGATGGACGGGGGGAGGACAGGCTCGGGGCAGCCTGCAGGGAGCCAGGTGGGCTCAGATCTGTCTCCCCCCGGGCCCCTCCCCGTGGGGGGACCTGGAGCCCGCGCCCCCGCCTGCTGCCCACTCTCTCCGCTGCACTTACAGGCCGACCGGTGCACTGTTGAAGCCAAGGCTCCCACCGCCCACAGTGGGGACCCCAGGGAGTTCCAGGCCCTGGCAGGTTTGGGGGGAGGCCACCCCAACCCCCGCCCTGCGCCCTCATTTCCTGTCTCAAAGGTCCTGGGGAGCTGTGGCTACAGCTGCGGGAGGTGACGAGGGCGTAAAACCAGAGAAACTTTCCCCCCTAAATACATTTAAAATGCGCTCTGGTAATTCCGGCAGATGGAACACAACGGTTTGTCACTGCATGTGTGCTCAGCCACTGTCGTGTCCGACTCTCTGCGGCCCCGTGGACTGTAGCCCGCCAGCCTCCCGTCCATGGGCTTCTCCAGGCAAGAACACTGGAGTGGGTTGCCCTCCTCCAGGGGACCTTCCCGACTCAGGGATCAAACCTGCGTCTCCTGCACTGGCCGGCGGATTCTTTACAAGTGAGACACCTGGGAAGCCCCATTTATGGCCCTGAGCACACATTTTTCCCCACAGGAAATAGCTGCAAATATTTTAAGAAGGCACTAGGTATGTTTCCATACATTCTCCTTTTTCTTTAAATGAAGACCTTATATTTTAAGGGAGATGTTGGGCTTATAAGAAAATTGAAAGTACAGAGACATCCCTGCTCCCCAGTTGTTGAAATTGCTGAAAACTGCAGTCTTTCTAATGACTTCAGATTTTTATTACGAAATAAAATATGCAAAAAATGCCTAAAAGTGAATTGACAGCTTAATAAATTATTATAAAGAAACTCATGAAAACCACCAAGATCAGGAAGTTAGATGTTGTCATAATAATCTCAAGGATAAAGGAAAAGGGCTATCGTGGTGGCTCAGATTGTACAGAATCTGCCTTCAGTGCAGGAGATCCAGGTTCCATTCCTGGGTGGGGAAGATCTCCTGGAGAAGGGAATGGCAACTCACTCCAGTCTTCTGGCCTGGAGAATCCCACGGACAGAGGAGCCTGGCGGGCTACAATCCACAGGGTCGCACAGAGTTGGACACAACTGAGTGAGTAGCACTTTCACTGTTTCACTTTTCATGATCATCTAAAAAGCCCTTCATGTGCCTCTTTCCGATTTCCGCCTGTAATCTAATCTCCCTGTTGGTTTTTTTATATCAATCTCTCTCCTTATTTTCTAAAGCAAGATACAAAAAATAAAAATAAAGCAAGACACGAATGACTTTTGCTGATTTTACAGCATCCACCTTCTTTCCGTTAAAATGGCACATGGCGCTCGGCTCTGCGTCAACCACTGACCAGGCAGGGGCCTGATCTGTCTCCTGGTGACTGCCAGGTGGGGAGATGCTGAGCTCAGCTGGGCCAGTGAGCTGACCCCCTATCGCGCAGGCACCAGCCTCGGGCTGAGGTAGCTTCCAGGCGAGCGGCGTGGACCGTGAAACCCAGATGCCCCACGCCCCGGGGTGGGAGCCGCGCCCCACCACTGGGCTTGCTCAGAACCGGGCCGAAGGCGGCTCTTCCCTCACCCCCCAGCTCAGCCTGCTGTCCTTCCAGGGCCAGGGCCTCAGCCCTGGCCGCGTTGGGGCGGCGGGCACGCGGCTGGCACGGGGCTGGTCTTGGGGAAGCGAGGGGACGTCCGCCCAGGTGGGCTCCAGGCCCACAGTCCAGCCCCCGCGTCCCCCTCGACCAGCGTTTGTCAACCTTTCACCCACACGCCCTTCTGCAGCCACCCAACCCGAGTCTCGGGGCTCCAGCTCCTGGCGATCCTGAAACACCCAAGCGCACGTGCAGGGAAGTATATTCACCTCACACAGAAACGTCACGTGACATCTGTCACTGGAACAAAGAGCTGAGCCCTCTCCCCACCCCCCTCTATGACCCATGAGACCCCAGGAGACCATCAGTGACGCGGGCTCAGCGCGACTATGAAAGTTCAAGGGGTCTTCTTAAAGCTCTGAAAGATTTGGCAACTTTAAAAATGTCAATCTTCCCCTGATCTATTTTTTTTCTCATATTTCCATGAATGGTCAGGATGTTCCTGTAAAGACCCCTCATGTGACTTCCAGGTCCCTTCAGGACCCCATCCTGTATCCCGCCTGGGCCCAGGGCACCACGGGCCAGACAGCTGTCCACAACCACGAACTTCCAGCCACAGAGCCAGAAACGTCGGGGGGTGGGGCAGGGGCTGCAGCCTTCTCCTGGGAGCTCACCCCGACCCGCTCGAGACTCTCAGCAAGGAGGCCAGCTCTGTCCCCAGGACAGCACCCAGCTAGGGGAGGAGAGATGAGTCCTCTTTGAGTATCCCCGAGTTCCCCTCCCCCTTTCCCGATTCTCTACGAAGGGCCCAGCCCCTCGGGGACCTGCCTCCCGATCGGCTCACAAAAGGAAGACCCATGCTCTGTTTGGAAATGTGGCCCGTTTATTGGAACTGAAAGGCATTGTTACATAGTGCAAACGTCTCTTTGGTGACGGGCTGATTACAATGAACAGAAGAAAGGCACTTGCCGCTGGCAAACATCTGGTTAGGAGGGCCAGTGAGTATGTACACACTGCGTCCTCCGCGGGGGCCGCTGGAGGGCGCGGACGGTCCACCCCCAGCCGCAGAGCTTCCCGGTGACTCAAACGGCCACCCGGCGCGTTAGGCAAAGCCACCCCAGTCCCCGCGTCCTCTGCGCCAGGCCGCCGCTCAACCTCGGGCGCCTTCAGACTCCACACGCTCCAGAATGTGGGATCTCATACCTGAGCAACTTACGTAACCATCCACCTCAGACAAAGTGAACCATTTCCTGTCTGCAGAGATGGGTGCCAAGGCCTGATTATCTACCCCGTCTGCCCTGCTATGTGAAGAGAACTCCTGTGCCCGGGAACACTGGAGCTTGTACTGATCCGATCACCAGTGATGTGTGCTCACAAGTCCAGCCGCCCGTGTGGAAAGCCGCCGCCAGCCCCCCGGCTGGAATGCAGCCCCGCAGGCACTGGGGTCTCCTGCTGTGGGGAGGAGGAGGGCTGGGCCGGAACCCAGCTTTCAAAGTGCCCGGCACCTGCTGGACGCCGCCTGGAGACCTGCCTCCTCTTCCCCGCCCATGAGAGGCTCCACACGGTACCACCAACTCTGGACTCGCCCACATGGACAGAGGCGGCCGGGGTCCCAGAGGGTCTCCCGTAGGAAGCGCGGGCGGGCACCATGCCTGCGCCAAGCACAGGGCCCGGCTCTCGCTGGACACTCAGTTCCGAGAACAGAGCAGGAGATCCAGGGATCTGTTTTCCAGAACACAGACCATTTGCATTTGGAACCAAACAGGAGGTTCCGGTCGAGTAAAAAGACAGAGGCCATGAGGTATGGAAGTTGTTTCTCACTGAGCCCTACAGGAACTTGAGCGGCGTGGGCATGCTGTTTCTGCCATATCCAAAGCTAAAACATACATGAAATTTCATCAAACATCACACGCGGCAGAGATACGAATGAGGTATACGGACCGGCTGCTTTTTTTGAACGGACTCTCACAACCTGAAGTCAGAAAGTCCCCGACACGTGCGTTCCTCCCGTCGGAACAGGGATCGAGAGCGTGGTGGCTCGTCCGTGGACTCCGGCGGGTGAAGCCGGGCGGCAGAGCAGGGCGGGCGTGGCCGTGGGCGATGCTGGTGCGGATGGGGCGCCGTCCTGCCTGGTCCACACCCGGCAGCGTGTGCGCCGGTCATGGGGGAGCGCAGCGGCTTCAAACCTTCCGGGCCGCGTGGAGTCGGGGGTCACAGGTGGCGGGGCACGGCAGGGCCTGCGGAGCGGCAGGGGCCAAGGGAGGGGGCGCGGGGGCCCATGCTGGCCGCCCGCACTGCCGCCCCACGTCCGTGCAGACTGTTCTGTTTGCCAGGGACGGATTCTCTTTCAAATCCTGCGTCCCTCCGCCGCCGGCTCCGCTCTGCAGGCTCCTGGCGCCGGAACCTAGCGGGACTAACTTTCAGTTGAGAAGAAACGGTGATACTAGGTGAAATCAATTAGGAGCCTAAATGATTGAACTGTGCAATTTAATAGTAGCACCAATTTTTCATTAAAAAAATTAAATAGAAACCTGAGAAACCTTAAGATCGAGTCAGGACACGTGTCTGCCCCGCGGTCTGCCGGTGAACGCCCAGGCCGGTGAACATTCAGGCTGGGGGTCCCCGGGCGAGCTTGCACGGCCCCGAGCCGTGGCCCCCGCGTCCCAGCCTCGCCGCCCCCGCCCCTGCGCGGCCTAGCTCCCGGGGCCAGGAGAAGCTCCAGGCTCGTGGACGCTCAGGGCTGCTTCCCCGTGGAGTCTCCGGAGCACACGGGGCAGCAGGCTCCGCTGACCCTGGCGGGCGCTGGGCAGTCGGCTGGCTGGCAAGTCTCCACGAAGCAGGTGACCTGTCCATCCTGGAGGGGAGAGCACAGAGCCATCAGCCCTGGGAGCTGCCCTGGCTGTGCCTGGCCCGCTGGGCTGGCCTCCTGGGGGGTTCTGGGGTTAAACGGCGACTGACTGTCCTCCACAACGGACACCCTGCTCCTTCCGCAGGCTCCCCTGCCATCCCCAGGCCCCAGGCTGTCAGCCCCCTGCACAGCCTCGCCTCGGGGGCCCCGGGGATCACGTCCCTGCATGTTGACCAGGCTGCCTATGGAGGAGGGTGGCAGGGCTGTGTCCAAACCAGGGATGCCGAACTGCTGCTCTGCCCGCCCAGGGGGACAGACCCGTCCCCAGCTGGCTCCCAACTCTACTGCGAAGCTCCTCTAGGGCAGGGCCACCCCCAGGCCTGCCCCCGAGGCCCCCACTGCCCACTCCATCCACTCACTTGGAGACAGGGATCTGCCCCTCCTCACTCGTGTGGACACTCCCGTGCTGAGCAGGTGGAGCGGGGTCCCCATCAACCTTTACGTACAGTTCTGGGGGGAGAGTCCCGGCTCCCAAGGGAAGAGGGAGGGGATCCCACAGCTGAGAGTTCCGATCCCTGGGGCCTGCCCGGGCGCACACTCACGCGGCATTCACAGGTGGTGCAGGGATCCCGCGTCCACTCAGCCCCGTCCGCGTACGAGCTGCCGTCTGCATCCACGCAGTCTGTGCCGAGCCGAGACTCGAGTTTCTTTATCTGCAGCAAAGCAGATGCCCGGGGCGCTCGGACGCAGCTCAGCGCCCACTCCCACTCCGCCACTTGAGATGACGTCTCAGGACGGACAAGAGAGACCCCATACCCGAAAGAGACGATGGGGCCGAGAGAGACCCCAAAGTCCCTTCCTGGAGCTTTAAGTGTGTCCCAAACCTGCATGACAACCGCCTGAGGCCCCCACCACCCCCGTGTCTGAGGCCAGGAGTGCCTGGGCTGGAAATGTGGTTTAGCAGTGCCTAAAGAGGAGGAGAGGACCCGCAGGCAGGAGCAAAGAGGAGGTGGGCGCAGGTATGGGCAACAGAAACATTCTCAGCGGCTTCTCAAAGCAGTGCTGGGCTGAGACCGCTCTGGAGCCTGACGGCGCATCGGCCCTCCTGGGGGCAGCGCTGAGGGGCTGACGGAGGCTGGGGGCCCTTGGGCCCTGGTCGTGACTGCCGAACAGCCCCGCCTGTCTCCCTCGGGGGCACCTGAGAGGGGAGAGCCCCACCCGACCGACCACTAAGACCGAGGCCCAGGACAGGCGCTGGGGTGGGGGCGGCTCTCACCGCCCCGCCCGCCTCCTTCCTGTCCTTGGGCAGCCCGAGGCGTCTGAGCAGAGTGGTCTGACCCCCGCCCTGCCCGCCGCCCCCTCCCGGGGGTTGGGGGTCCAGCCGCAAGGATGCAGGCACCAATCCTGTGGTGGGTGCAGCCCCCACGGCTGGGCCCTCGGGACGGCCTGTGCCATCGGCTCAGGGGGTTTGGGTTTGCGTCTCCGGCTCCAGGCACAGGGGGTGCTTCCTGCCCAGGCCGCAGCCAGCACCCAGGGCCCCCCCCCGCCGCCCCGGGCAGAGGAGACGCCGCAGGGCAGACACACAGCGGCTGCGGGGGCTGAACAGAAGACGCTGCGTCCCCCGAGCTGAGGATGGAAGCTCCCACAGGCGGGAGGGGCCTCCAACATCAGAAACCCCCCTCAGCATGACCTTCTGAGATCTGTGGACGTCTCAGCCTGACACCTCACTTCCCACTCCCGCCACCTGAACGCACACGGAGGCCCCCGCGTGTGCCCTGGCGTGGGTGGTGTCGCCGTCTGCAGACCCCGGGGACGGGCCCAGGACCCTCCCGTTGATGTGCAGCTGCTCCCCACCCCACCATCCACGGGGACCTGACCTCCGTCAAACCCCACGCCTCTGGGAGCAGGGGTCTAACTGGCATCCCTGGGGGGCAGCTCTGGGCAGGACTCAAGGCGTGAATTCTGCACGGCCCTGACGGTGAGCCGCGAGCGGAGTGTGGGCTCCGTGGCTGCTCTAGGCAGCGTCCTAGGGGACCCTGCGCCCCTTCTCATGCCGAGGACCCCCAGTCCTGGAAGCCCAAGAGCAGCTCCGTGGGGCCTGGCCAGAGCCACACCGAAAGCAGAGAGAGAAACGTGGCCTCGCTGAGGCTCCAGGGCTGAGGACGAAGGGCTGCCCCAACATCACTCTCCTCACAGTCACGGAGGGAGACACGCAGGCTGGACTGGAGGGTGGGGGTCGGGGCCGGGGGGTGGGGTCGGGAGTTGCCCACCTGCTTCCTGAGGTCCGTGATGGTCTTCTGCATCTCCAGGACAAACTCCCGGAAGTCGCTGGTCCCCAGCCCCTGCGGCTGCTCCAAGGAGGCATCCGTGGCGTTACTGGGAGGTGCCCGGGGCTTCCCGGCTCTGCTAGGAGAAGCAAGGGGCGCTCAGGGATGAAGCCGCTGGCGTGGGCTCCCGGGCTGCAGGGAGGGGCGCGTGGGCGGGCAGATGCACAGGGCGCCCCGCACGCCCGAGGGCCAGCTAGGGGCTCAGACGTACCTTGGCACCTTCCCGGGCCCTGTCTCCCTGGCTGGCTCATCCTCCTGGTAGCTGAACTCAAGAGACCGCCTGCCTCGGAAGTGGTAGGAGAAGGCGTTGAACTGGCCCCGGGTTCTGCAGTCTGTGAACAAAACGTACACACGTCAGGGTCGGCGACTCTCACGAAGGACATCAAGGACGTCTGGGCAAGAACATCCGTCCCGAAGGACACTAGAGGCGCTCACACTGCAGCGGGTGGAGGCGCCTCGCGCTCGCCTCCCCACTGCCCTGGGCGAGGGGCCTGGAGCCCGTGACCCCCTTGCTCCCCCAGCACAGCCCAGCCCCCCAGTGGAGCACACTCGTGCCGTCCTCCCCGCCCAGGAGACCTTGGTACTGTTTCAGTAACTTCTACAATTATTTCAAAATGGAACACGGGTGTGTATTCGTCTCTATGACTCATCAGCCCACAGAGAAGCTGAAATTCATCACTTTGATCGAAAGGAAAAGATGTTCCCAGATGGAGCTTCTTGGGTTTCCCACACGCGCTAGTTCCATATTTGGACTAAACAAAAACATGACTGAGAGACGCAGCTCAAAGCTGTGTCGAGCGGCCCTTTCACACTCAGGGAAGTGAAACCTCAACAGCAATCTACATCTGGTCCTGTCAAACTGAACTCTTTTTCCTGCTACTTTTTAGGTATGACTTTTGGACTAAAAAAAAACAGATAAAGCTGGTAAAGCAGTTCTTCAAGTTGTGTCACCTCAGGGCTATGCTAGATAGCTAAGAGGAGAAGAATCCAGATAAAAGGAGGGCAGAGCTACGTCAAGCACCTCCATCTCTGCCTGTCCAGCTGAAGAGGCTTGGGGACGGACAGAGGACAAGTCTGGATCAGGGTTCAGGCTCTCAGAGGACTTGGGTTTGGGGGCAAAAAAACAGCAAAGCTGAATTCATTCCTTCCTCGACAGCCTCAGGGAGTCTGCTAAAGCTTCATCAGAAAATGGAGTTTCTGTATCTGAAAAGAACTGACTTTTCCCTATGATTTTCAAATAGAACTGCTTTCTGCAAACACAAAAATGAAATTCTTTGCCATATATGTGGAAAACTGTTGCAACCTTAATAAACCAGTCAAAGAAGTTTTTTTTAAGAAAGAAAAACAAGTTCCCAAGTTCCCAAGAGCTATAAAAATAAGAATTAAATGCTTTGCAAACTTGGGCATATACAGAGCAAAACTTCAAATTTTAAGTGAATTCTACAACATTGTAAATCACATTTGTCACATACATATATATTTAGCACATTATATATTATGCATTATACGTACATCGTATACAGGCAGAGAGGAGAAGCCACAAAGACTCCCATCACACCCACACACAGAGTGTGTATCAACCCAGATTTCAATACTTACTAACGAAAAGAACAGCGAATTAAGACCAGTTACTAATGACAGTGACCTAGCTAGGACTTTTTCAGGAAGAAGACACGGAAGAGCAAACTGGATTCCGCATCTGGCGTCCACCAGCATGGCGGGCCACAGGCCGGGGCTCAGGGCCACCTCGTCCATGGCTGCGTGACCCGTGGCCACCCCAGGCTTGCGGCCCCGTGATCTCACCTCAGGAATGGGCCCGCAGAGTTTCCCCGCTGCAACGGTTCCTGGGCCTCTGATCACAGTTTGAATAAAGCCAAAACTATGTTCAAACGAGAATGTGCAGTCAAGGTTAGCCACGACCCAGAATGCAGAGCAGGAGGCTTGCAGGGGGACAGTGGCCCCTGAGCAACCTGGACCGCACATCCAGAAACGGGCTTCTCGGGCTCCCAGAGGCCTGCGGGTGCCTGCCATCGCCCCTCGCTTCCTCAGAAGTGTTTACAGCACCTCTCTCTGCACACACAAGTTACTCTAGGCATTTAGGACACACAGCACCCATTTAAAAAACTCAACGTGTGTCTGACGCGCTTTCACATGCTTCTTGTTCATCTTTTATCTGCAGGCTCAGATATCGCACTGTTTAGTCGCTAAGTCGTGTCCAACTGTGTCGCGACCCCCTGGGCCACAGGCACCAGGCCAGGCTCCTCTGTCCACGGGACCCCCAGGCAGGAACACTGGAGCGGGCAGCCGATTCCGTCTCCGGGGGGTCTTCCCAACCCAGGGATCCAACCAGAGTCTCCTGCACTGCAGGCGGACTCTCTACCACGGAGCCACCACAGAAGCCGCAGGTACGAATAACAGGCAGGCTGTCAAACGCAGACACGCGGGCGGTTTCCAGGGAAACAGGGCACTTAATGCATCAACGTTCTGCTTTCCGTCTCTCTGACTGAGCACCTTAGCCCTCACACTACCTCCTGTCTCGTGGCTTCACAGACTCGTCGCCGTCACTCACCGATTTCAGGGTCCACAGCACTGCCCAGTGGATGCTCAGGGCTGACCGCCTTCCCCCGCCGGGGCCCCCCCGTCTCCGCCTGCTTCCCCGGCCATGCTGACCCCAGCCCGCGCTCCATCCAGCCGTCAGGGGCGGACGGGCACCCGAGCCCACCTTCACAGCAGTCCTGCCACACTCGGAGGTCCACCCGGGGGATCTCGTCGCAGCTGCTGTAGCCGTGGGGGAACTCGGCCACGCGGAACACGTCCCTCTGCACACGCGTGATGTTGTCGGCGTTGTCGCACACGATGCGGGCCAGCGAGCCCTGCTTGATCTGGGTGAGCTGGGCAGGAGTGAAGACCCCCGGGTTCTCGTACCACAGCCTGCGTCCCCGGGGCGAGAGCGAGGTCAGAGAGAGCCAGCGAGGCCGCAGCCCCAGGGGCCGGTTAAGACCATCCTCACGCTCAGCTCCACTCACTACACAGACGTGAGCGTCACGTGCTGTGGTGACAGTGCTCTGAGCGACCCAAAACGCAGAGACGAGAAGTCCACACCCAGAGCAGCAGCGTCACTGCCGCGCCAGCACTGCCGCTGTCCGGGACACCCCTGCACGGGGCACCCGCCGAGCTCCTGGGGCCTTACCTGTCCCCGTCCCGGAGGCGCCTGAACTGCGTGCTCAGCAGACACATCAGGGTGGGTCCCAGGCGGCTGCCAGGCACCAGGTCCTCCACCATGAGGGCCGGGAACAGGTCGATGTTGAGCGGGGAGCCGTACAGCCTGCGAGATGGAGCGGAGGTTCAGACTCAGCGCCGGGGCCCGGGGAGCGCCAGGCGCATGGTTGCGTCCGACCCTCTGCGACCCCGTGGACTGCAGCCCACCAGGCTCCTCTGTCCATGAGATTCTCCAGATAAGGATACTGGAGTGGGTTGCCGTTCCCTTCTTTAGCTAGTCGCTTTAGTCGTGTCTGACCTTCTGCGACCCCGTGGACTGCAGCCCACCAGGCTCCTCTGTCCGTGGGGTTCTCCAGGCAAGGACCCTGCAGTGGGTTGCCATGCCCTCCTCCAGGGGATCTCCCCAACCCAGAGACCAACTTCTGCACCTTCTGACTGACTCCCCGCGTCTCCTGCATCTCCTGCGCTGCAGGCAAATCCTTTACTGCTGAGTCACCCGAAAGCCCAGACCGGGCTTCCACCCTCCCCCAAACCTGCACGCTAGAGCCCTAAGTGATGGTGTTTGGAGTTGGGGTCTATGGGAGGTCCCGAGTGCAGGAGGCATAGCCCCGACGATGGGACCAGTCCCCTTATGAGAAGACATGAGAGACAGACAGACAGACAGGGAAAGCACCCAGGGAGATAGCAGGACAGCGAGGCCCTCCTTCCCGAGAGGACTTGGTCAGAAGGTGGTGCTGGTGGCTTAGTAGCGCAGTCCTGTCTGACTCCTGCGACCCCATGGACTGCAGCCCGCCAGGCTCCTCTGTCCATGAGATTCTCCAGGCAAGGATACTGGAGTGGGTTGCCATTCCCTCCTCTAGCTAGTCGCTTTAGTCGTGTCTGACCTTCTGCGACCCCAGGCTCCTGTGTCCACGGGATTCTCCAGGCAAGGACACTGGAGCGGGTTGCCATGCCCTCCTCCATGGCATCTTCCCAACCCAGGATCGAACCTGGGACTGACTCCCACATGGCAGAGAGATCTGTTACCGTGTAAGCCACCAGGGAAGCCCAAGACGCATGTTGTCAGGAGTGGGATTAGAACACACACCTCCAGGGGAGGCTGTGACCGAAGCAGCGCCCTGGACTGCCCGGCCATCCTGACGTGGTGGGGAGCACGGCAAGAATGGAAAAGGCCTCATGCTGTTCTCCATCACGATTTGACGTGATTCAGACCTTCATTTAACTATGACAATCCAGCTCTTTCTTTAAAGCATCTGTCAGTCGTGTATTAAAGAAACATTCCTGCTTCCTGTTTATACACACATGATAAAATACACACACGAGATATTTATCATACAAAGTTTAGAGAAGCCCAGAAAACACAGGGAAGGAAATGAAAACCAAACCTTCCTGACCACTCAGAGACAACCTGACGTCTCAGAGTAAACCTTCCAAAGTTCCCGTCGTAGATGCACGGGAAGACGAAGCTACGAACAGCTGAAGACACACACTCAAAGATGCTGGCATTCTACCCAACACTGAAAATGTATTTCCTGTGAGGAAACCACTTACGAATGCACACTGTACAAAAGACGAAGTCAGCAAGGTTTAAACAGTCAAGAACAAGCTCTCTCGCCAACCTCTTCCAAGTCCTACGCGTCCTATAACTGAGACGCCTCTTTCACCTCCTCGGACCCGGGATGCTGACCTTGGGCAAGGGCGGGCAGGGCCATCTGCAGAGCCGCTCGTGGTCTCGGGAGTGGGGTCAGTGTGAGGCCGCCCTCACGGCCCCAAGTTCAAGGACCTTCACACTGAACTTCGGTTCAGATGGAAATCGTCAGACAGAGCCAGGCGAGTTTGTTCTCTGCCTGAGGGGGGTTTTCTCAGAGGGGACACCCTGTTCCTAGGTGGAGTTCCCCCGTCTGTCCCCACCTGAACGATCGGGCTGCACGGGAGGCCCCCACGCTGGGGGCGCAGACCCAGAGACAGGGCACCTGCCCGATCACAGCCCGCAGCCCAGGTCGCTCTCCACTCACTCCAGGCTGCTGGAGGTAGATCTGATCAGACGCCACTATCACAGCTGGGAGCACTCGCTCCTGAAGCTCCGTCTATAGCCCCCACTTTCCCGACGGGCTCGTGGGCTGAGGCTGGGACGCACTGTCCTGCGTCATCTCTCCTCTGGGACACCCCTCTCTCTCCCACTCTGAGTCGGGCCTGACGCGGGGGAGGGGAGACTTGGGACCCCCGGGTGGGCGGGTCACGCACTTGGCCCGGGTCCCCCGACCCCCAGCAGGGCCGGGCTGGAGAGCAGGTCCTTCGCGTGGCGGTGATGTAAGCTGGGCAAGGGACAGACACTGGGAAAGCGACCTTGTCCGTCTGGACGAGAACAACAGAGGATGCTCAAGCGTGAAAGGCACAGACCATCCACATCCCCGAGCTGAGCAGCCCTGTGACGCAAGGTCTTGGACAGGAGTGTGTTTGTCTGCGAACCCGGCCACCTGACAGTGTGATTTAAACCAAGGCTGGAACGCGTTGAGCTTAGCAGATGACGATGCCCAGTTACTCACAACCTGCAGCGAATCGTGAGTAAGGCGCCACTTTGCCCCGAAGGCACCAGCCCAGCCCCAGAGGAGCACGGCTGAGCCTCAGGGTTAAGCGTGTGACTTAGGAGCCAGCGGCCCAGCAGCCCAGCTTCTACGGAACAGGAGAGTCCGGAGCGCACCCAGAGTGAGCCTTTTCAACAAAGTATCTTTTTTTCTTTCTAAAACGACTCTTTCAAACCTGAGAGAACCTACTGCACACGCAGTGACCAGCGGACCAGCGGCTACGAGGGGTCCCTGTGGGTGGTCACCTCCACTAGAGACCAGCTCAGAAACGCCGAAATGAACGACACGAAACAGGACTGGAGGAGCCAGGTGGACACCAGCAGAGAGGGTGGTGGTTCTGCAGAGCTCGGTCACTGCACCGTCTGGACGCAGAGGGCCTGGGGAGCAGGGCGGCACGGCGGGAAGCCCCTCTCTGCAGGCCTGACGAGGCCAAGCTGGGCCGCTGCTTTGCCCCCGGGAGGACGGGCTGCCCAGGGCTTCCCGGGGACCCTGCCCCGTGCAGCACGTCTCCTCACACTTCTGTCCCCCCAGCCCGGCGACGTCTCTCCTGGGAAGGGCTGAAGCTGCCCCCTGACGGTGGGCAGGGACCCTGGGGACGTGGACAAGCCTCAGGGCTCAGGACTCATCGTCCTGCCAGCACCTGGGGCCGGTGCGTGCAGTCAGCAGCCCCCCATCTCTAGCTCCAGACTCCACCCCACCCTCCCGGGCTCGGCCGGCAGGGACGGAACCTCGGCTCCCGAGAGCTCGCCCCCCGCCCCCGCGGCCCCCACACCCACCGCTGCAGCTTCTCCCGGATCTCAGGGCTCTTGATCTCGTTCTTCAGGTCCTCGAAAGTGTGGGGGGCCGACAGGTTGCAGTAGACGCGGTACTCGTGGTAGGGCGGGATGCCGTGGTCGCGGCCGCGCTGGATGTTGATGGCGGCCAGGTCCAGTGCCACCGTGTGCGCCATGGAGAACAGCCGCTCCGTGAGCTCCGTGTTGAGCAGCTGGGACGGCACGCGCATCTTGCCGGGCACGCCGAACAGGCCGCGGAGCAGCGGGTCAATGCCGCCCTCGTTGACGATGCGGAAGGGGGAGAAGAAGGCCTTGTGCAGCGGCACGTGGCCCAGCGCCAGCGGCCGGAAGTCCTCGTCCAGCCGCTGCAGCAGGGGGTTGACGAGCGTGTGGCCGAAGCGGAAGGCGGCCGTGGCGAAGGCGTTGACGATGCCGGCGTTGACGCCCGGGTCGTAGCCGCGGTATTCACCCAGCATCTTCATGCCCGCCTCGCCCAGCACCTTGGGCAGCCAGTGCCGGTAGGTGATGTGCTGCATCTGGGCACCCACCAGCTTGCGGGCCTCGTGGTAGACCGTGTCGCCGTCCCAGTGCGGGTTCAGCGCCAGCAGCTCGGCGGCCACGCGGTTGTGTTCGCGGAACCACAGCGTGTGCATGCTGGTGAGGCCCAGCTGCTCGTTGGCGCGGTGGTCGCCGGCCAGGAAGCAGGGGATGGGGCTCTCGTTCTCGTCCCGCATGCATTCGGTGGGCGGCCCAGTGGCGAAGGGCAGCAGCGGCTTGCCGGAGCGCTGCACGATGCCCTGTCGCAGCAGCCCGCGCTGGCTGGCCAGGTCGCGGACCGCGCGGGCCTCGTGCTCGGAGCTGCCGTACACGTTGGAGCCGTCGATGTAGGACGTGAGCTGGTTGATCTGCTCGCGGGGGTACACAGAGTTCATGAGCAGCGACGTCATGCCACTGCCGCACACGGGGCTGGAGCGCACGAAGAACATGCAGCGCGCCCCGCTGCGCGCCCGCGGGTCGTCGGGCGGCAGGGCCACAGAGAAGCAGGGCGGGTCGTTGCTGCAGGCCGAGCTGCAGTGCTGCCCGTCGGAGAAGCGGGCCTGGCTCAGGGCCACCACCGTGGAGTCCAGGTCGTGGTCCAGGAACTGGCCCCACTGCATGAGCATGTGCGTGAACTGCTCATCCGGGGTGACGACCTCCGAGCCGATGAGGGCCGTGGACACCAGGCGGGGCATGGGCAGCGGGTGCCCGTGGTAGCGCCGGCCCGGGTCGATGCCCCGCGGCGTGTTGAAGCCGTTCTCGTACACGGCCTTGAGCAGGCGCTCGAAGGCGGTGAGCGAGGCACCCCACATGGGGTGCTGCAGGTTGTTGCAGGTGCCGTCGTGCGTGCGGTACTTCTGGTGGAAGCACATGTCCGAGCAGTTGTTGACGCGCCGGTGGGCCGTGCAGCCCGACAGGTTGGCGATCAGGCTCAGGTACTGCGGGGACACGAGGTCGTTGTAGTGGTAACCTGGTCGGGGGGGCGGGAGACGCGGCTCAGCGACCCGGGGCTGGGCCTGCTGGACCCGACTCCTGCGGGGGCCCAGGAGGGGAAAGGCAGGGAGGTGAGCAGGTTCCAGCAGGAGCGGACCTGACGCACCAGCGCCTGCTCCTGCCGCAGGCCCTCCCGGGCCAGACGCCCAGGGCTGCATGCTCACCCACGCTCCCCACACGGCTGGACACATCCAGAGCATCTCAGAGCCCAGCAGAATTGACTAGACCTGGACTTACAGGAAAGGGGAGCCAGAGCCCCTCTGCAGAGGACAGGGTCCTAAACACCCACACAAAGGGCAGGGAAGACCCGGGGGTGAGTCTGTTCGGGCTGGGGGAGAGGCGATCAGATGCTCGGGGAGCTGGGCTGCGCCAGAGGAGCTTTGAAGGGACAGGGCGCTGGGCTCCCAGAGCCAGCTGGCATCCGGCATTGGGCTCAGACCCCAAAGTCTGGCAGCTCCTGCCTCCCAGAGAGAAGGCTAGGGTGGCCCCGGCTCGGTCACAGCTGCCCTGAGGAAGCCCAGTCCTGAGCCCAAGAGCCAGCCTGGGAAGCGCTGCCTTCCACACGCTGCCTGGGTGCTCACCCCCTCGGGTCCCACAGAGCCTCACGGGGCGGGGGGCATGCCAGGGGCAGGGGCAGGGTGGCGTGACTCCCCGCGTCCACGCAGCACCTGCTGAGGCTCCACCAGCGTCCTTCCTAGCTCCCCTCACCGGGACCCGGGGCCTCCCGGGGCTCCCCCCTGCCCAGAGGACCTGACGATCGGAGCGCAGGGCCAGCAGGCCCCCCGAGCTGAGCACACACCACGTCCCCAACGGCTCTCCCACCAGACCTGTGAGAACCACAGCACCGTCCCCGCTCAGGCCGACCGCGGTGACGATGCTCGCCACAGACGCGGGGCCAGGCGGGCTGGACCTGCCCGGGAAGGGGCCGTGGGGGTGGCGCCGCGGGTACTGACTGGTTCCGTTGAGGTCCACCATCAGGCCGTGCTGCACGTGCTCCTGGATCAGCTGCAGCGTCCGCTCAAAGATCTCCCCGGCCCGGGCCTGCTCCACCGTGTAGGGGTCCCGTGGATACCGGAACAGGGCCAGCAGGTCGTTCGGGGAGCGAGGGCGGCTGGCGGGCGGGCGGGGCGAGGAGGCAAGAGTGGGACAGACGACCGAGAACAAACGTCACTCAAGAATCACCGCGGTTACCTGTTTCTACGGCTACATTTCTAGGGACACGAAGCGCCGTACCTTACTTATTCCGTGGAAGGCAACAAAGCAAAGGAACAAAACCAAAAGATGCTAAACATGAATAATTCATTACGTCAACTGAAAAAACACTGATAATCTATTTTAACTCAAACACAGCAAAAACACTTGGGGGTTGCCAAGATGAGCAAACGCATGAATGGCTTAAGAAATACTTTGTTTTTGCCAACTCACTGAGTAACAAGCCCAAGGAATGAGTCAAAAGTTTTCTGAAATGTTCTATTTGTGAATCACAGCTCAGCTTCTGCTTGGAAAGGACACACCTTTCTGTTATCTCAGCCCCCAGAGAAGTTAACACAACGCTGTTCATGATTCTCAAATTAAAACACTGCTTTAAGGACAGAAGACACGTAAGAACTTGGTGCAGAATTGCACGCCCTCTGTAAACCCAGCCCACGCGTGGGTCACAGCTCTGACTGCTTTTGCACGTACCTGTCAAACAAGTGTGTCCGCGTGGAGTTGATGGCTCTGTCCACAGTCGCAATGGCTTCAACGATGGACGTGGCCACAAACGGGTCCCCGTTCCGACTGACATCAGGAACTAGGAGGCAGGAGGTTGTGGGTTAACCAGCAAACACGCACACGGGTCAGAGAACAAAGACCAGACCCCGCAACGCGGACGCTGCTCCAGAGCTGTTTCTGCTTTTCCCTCTAAACTTAAGCTTCTTTATCACAAGCTCTACCAGAACTCTGCATGAAAGATGCTTTAAAATCACGGGATTCCCCACAAAGGGTCAAAGAAGCTGCAACTGAAAACTCCGAACTTCTTCTAGCAAAATATCAGCTGATGGGGAGGCCGATTCAGGTCCACTGAGCAGCCGCCCTGCCCTGCTGGGCTTTATCCACCGGTGGGTGGATGCTGCGATGCCTCCTGCCGAGGGACAGACAGGCCGCCCGCGGCTGGACCTCGGCCCACTCGCCTCCAGAGGCTCTGCTGCCCCTCGTCCTGACCCTCACAGAAGGATCAGACATCCTACAGCCAGCCTGTGTGCAAGCACGCTGTGCTCACACACACGACACAACACGTGCACACACACGTGCACACACACACGTGTGCGCACACGCGCGCACACACACGGCTCCTGAACCTGCTTCCTCTGAAGTTACAGCTCCCTTCCCACTGTCCTCTCTTCACTCCTTTTTCACTTAGTAGCATTTCACTTTTCTAGCATTTAGTTTGCTAAATAAGTTTTGTTCCAACCAAGCTTTTATCTTTAAAAATGCCTCAGGACATGTCACCCACAACATGCACTTTAACAAACTCAACAGTAAATTTTTCCATCAGAATACACAAGCCTTCTAGAAAACTCAACATGGCTGAAAATGCCCTTGGTGAGATGCTGCCTTCACGCGGTTGGCGCACCCCTCCTCCGGGCACACCCCCTCTCCGGGCGCACCCCCTCCTCGGGGTGTACCCCCTCCTGGCACTGATCTCAAATAGAGCCTGAATTGGATTTTGTATTGTAGTACAGCTTATTAACAATGTGTGGGGGGAAAAAAAAAAAAAAACCAATGTGTGGTAGTTTCAGGTGGACAAAATGGGATTCAGTCATACATATGTATCCATTCTCCTCCAAACTCCCCTCCCATCCAGGCTGCCACATAACATTGAGCAGATGCCTGAAAAACAGCATTCTCAATACAGTATTTTTTCATATTCTCAGAATTGGAATAGAAGTTTCAAGTCTCATTCAAATACTTTTAAATCACTAATCACTTTTAGCAGTAATACTAGAGGCCAAAATACACGGAGCTGTATCAAAGTTTCTGAGTGAATATAAATTAGAAATCTGCATTCTCTTCATACGAAGTCAAATGAGTCGAATCAAAATGTCATAATTTTTTCAGCTAGGCAAAAACTCATGAATTTTCCAAAACAAATACTATATTAACATAATATACATATACACAAAAGCTTTTCTAGTATGCTTCATAAAGGCTTGAGCGAGAACGACGGCCAAAAAAAAAAAACAGCAGACGGAAAAAGTGAAGAAGTGTAAGCTGACTGAAGCGGGGGCGCTGACCGTGAAACAGGAAAAGGGAGACAAACGAGGTAAAGTGAAAGCCCAGTCCAGCTGCTCACCAGTATCACACCGAGCCCTGGAGAAGAGCCACGATACTGGGCATTTGCAGTTTCCAAAAAACTCCAAGATAATTCCGTTACGCATCTGAATTTTAAAAAGTGATTAATCTTGGGCTTCCCTTGTGACTCAGCTGGTAAAGAATCCACCTGCAATTCGGGAGACCTGGGTTCGATCGCTGGGTTGGGAAGATCCTGTGGAGAAGGGAAAGGCTACCCACTCTAGTATTCTGTCCTGGAGAATCCCATGCACTGTATAGTCCATGGGGTCACAAACAGTCAGACACGACTGAGTGACTTTCACTTTCAGAAGTTTCCCTATTAAATGGTAGTTTCAGTGATATAGAATTCTATTATTTTCTGTGGACCAGTTGTGATATAATTACTGTAAAAAGCAAAAATATAATAGCAACAAATGTTTATCGGTTTTCACAATCAACAGTCAGACAAAAAACAAAAGATAACTATAATTGCAAGTCCTAAAGGAAACATGATCAACCTAACAATATAAAAACTGCACAGGGTTTAGGGTTAAGTAGCATGATGCAGAAGTGCATCTGTGCGCACGTCCTCAGCCGCCCAGCCAGCCTGGTGCCTTTAATCCATTTACGGTTAAGGCAATTATCGGTACATGTGACAATCAATGCATAACATGACCACGTTCTTAATTGTTTGGGCTCTACTTTGTGTGGGTCTTTTTCCTTCTCTTGTGTTTCCTGCCTACAGAAATCCCTTTGGCATTTGTTTCACAGCTGGTTTGGTACAGATGTATTCTCTTAACTTTCGCTTGTCTGGAAAGCTTTTGATTTCTCCATCAAATCTGACTGAGAGTCTTTCTGGGTAGAGTATTCTTGGTTGCAGGTTCTTCTCTTTCATCACTTTAAATATATCATGCCATTCCCTCTGGCTTGTAGAGCTTCTGTTGAGAAATCTGCTGACAGCCTGATGGGAGTTCCCCATCTGTTATCTGTCATTTTCCCTTGCTGCTTTTCACATTTTACCTTTATCTTTGGTTTCTGTCAGTTTGACTACTGTGTGTCTCGGTGTGTTCCTCCTTGGGTTGAGCCTGCCTGGGACTCCGTGCTTCCTGGACTTGGTTGACTATTTCCTTTCCCACATTAGGGAATTTTTCAGCTATTTCTTCAAATATTTTCTCAGGTCCTTTCTCTCTCTCTTCTCCTTCTGGGACCGCTATAATGCAAATGTTGGTGCATTTACTGTCACAGAGGTCTCAGGCTGTCTTCATTTCTTTTCATTCCTTCTTCTGTGTTCTGTCCTGTGGCAGTGATTCCACCATTCTGTCCTCCAGGTCACTTATCTGTTCTTCCGCCTCAGTTAATCTGCTACTGATTCCTTCCAGAGCACTCTTCATCTCTGTTTGTTCTTTAATTCCTCTAGGTCTTTGGGAAACATTTTTTGCATCTTTTCCATTATGTTTCTGAGATCCTGGATCATCTTCAGTATCATTATTCTAAATTCTTTTTCTGGAAGGTTGCCTATCTACAATTCATTTGGTTGCTTTTCTGGGGTTTTATCTTATCCCTTCATCTGGGATGGAACCTTTCCATCACGGTTACCTTTCTGTGATGTGGTTTTGGTCCTAGCTGCTCCGGGACTGCGGTTCTTCTTGCTGCTTCCGTCTGCCCTCTGGTGGGTGAGGCTACGAGGCGCATATAAGCTTCCTGATGGGAGGGACTGGTGCTGGGAAAAACTGGGTCTTGCTCAGTGAAAATGTAATCCAGTTACCCACTGACCCCGCCTTGTGAGCCGAGCGGCCTGGGGTCTACAGGCTCTATGGTAGGGTCAGTGGTGACCTCCATGGGGACTGGCGCCAAGGGGTCCCTTCCAGGACAGTTGCTGCCAGGACCCCCGTCCCTGAGAGGAGCCCCTGCTGACCCACGCCTCCACAGGAGACCCTGCAACACTGGCCGGCAGCCTGGGTCAGGCTCCTGTGGGGTCCCTGCTCCATTTGCTCGGATCCTGGCACAGACAACATTCTGTGTGTGACCTCGAGGACTAGACTCTGTCTCCCCCAGTCCTGTAACCAAATCCTGCTGGCCTCAGGGCCAGGCTCCCGGGGACACCCAGTCCCTTTGTCAGACCCCCAGGCCGGGAAGCCTGACGTGAGGCTCAGCGTCTTCCCAACAGCGGGAGAACTTCTCTGTATCATTGTTCTCCATGCTGTGGGTCGCCCACCTTGCAGGCATGGGATTTGATCTGATTGTGTTTGCATCCCTCCTACCATCTCGCTGTGGCTTTTTCGTCTTTGGACACAGGGTATCTTTTCTGGGGGGTTCCAGTGTTCTCCTGTCAATGGCTGTTCAACAGCTAGTTGTGATTCTGGTGTCCTCACAGGAGACGAGCCCACATCTTTCTACACGTCCTTCTACTCTGCCATCTTGAACCAGAAGCCCCCCGAATTAGGCAATTTTTAGAACCTAATATTTTTATAGGTTTTATGTATCTAATGCCACATGTCAGACAAACAGACAGGACAATCTTACATAATTTTATCACCTAACATTTCGTTATTACCAGCAACTTAAGTTGAATTTGTTTTTAAATCAGGAAATCCACTGATTTAATTTATAATCACCCCAGTCTAATATAATGGGAAAATAAGGTCATTTAACATTAAAAAAAAGAAAAAAGAAAAAAAAAAAGAGACGTGCAGATGTGCCCATATGCTCAAGGAACCACCTGGGGCATTCATGTATAAAATGGTGGTTTTCCCATTTCTTTTATACTTGAAAAATAACATTGCTTTACCATGAATTAGTTACACATGAAATATAAAAATAACCTTCCACCCACAATCTCCAAAATAACCACATTTTAGTGAATTTTCTTTACCCTTTTTTTTAAGTTACATGAATGTGTTTTTGAATTACTTTTCTATGACTATTGCTTGGGAAAAAAAAAATTCCACTTGCCAAGTGCAGGTCCGGGTGGAGCTGTAAGACCTATGAAAAGCCACAGGCCTGCATTTTACCCTGTTTGCTCAGAACCGAGGGGCACATCTGAGGTTTGCAGCTCTGGGATGGTGGAGGAGCACTCCCAGTCAGCACAGAGTGGGCCCGCCAGGCCCTGGGGCAGGACCAGGGAAGGGGACGGTCCCTGCCCTCGCGGGGGTTTCAGATGGAGAGTGAGCACGCCCCAGGGCCGCACGAGGCCACATGCGCTCAGGACAGACAAAACAGAACGAAGAGCCCCGACTCCTTCAGAGCAGGAGCTGCATCTGCGCTTCTGCCAAACGGTGGCTGCAAATTACATGGTGCAGAACTCCGGAGGGCGTGGGCGACCACGAAACCAGCTACAAAACCAGCGGGAGGAGGCCCTCCAAGCGTGCAGCCACAGAGTTCTCAGAGCCTGGGGCGGGGCGGGGGGGGCGGGGCAGCTGTGCCTCTGGGCCACGCCGACCTTTCTGCAAAGTGGATGTGCCCTGTCCTCTAACGGCCTCCGACCTCGCGGGGCGTCCACTCCGCGGCCTCACCGTTCACGCTGAGCACCATGCTGACCGACGCCTGCCCGATCGTGTTCCGTGCCACACACTCATAGCGGCCAGCGTCTGCGGTCCCAACGTCACGGATGGTGAGGAACCCCTCGGGGCTGATGTGAAATTTCCCACTTTCCGTCACCTGAACCCCATCCTGGAGCAAAATAAACGGAGAGGATGCAGAATCAGACCAAGGACCCGAGGGGTCTCTCTTGGGGGCGGGGCACCACGTGCTGGGGCCTCGCGAATGGAGCCCTCCTGACGGCTGTTCTCAGACCCCCCAGACACTGGGACGATCCTGCCCGCTGCAGATTCAAGGGCGGGAACCCCTCCTGCCTGCTGCAAAAGACCCAGAAAGCTTAAGACACAAACCTCGCTCTGTGGGACTTTGCAGGATCCCGGGGCACCAAAGGTGACCTTCGTGGGACGTGTGCTGGGCTGGGGGTGCAGAGCGGGGCACCCAGCGTGTGGGAGCAGCCAGGGCAGGTGTGTCACCAAGGAAGGCAGGGGACCTCCCAGGGCGAGGAGGAAGCGAGGGAGGCAGAGGCGTCAAGGCCCCGAGGACCCCGCCTCCCTCCCAGGGAACCACTTCACGACCTCCAGGAACGTGTCTTGTATTAAACAACTTGTTTATAGTTAAACGCAGACTAGCGTTTCTGTGCTGGGCTCAGTAAGAACACCACAGTGAAATGGGACACCGGAAAATCTCTCAGTGATTGCAGGACCAAGGACCTAACAAGAGGGACGCTTTCGCTTCTGTCACCAAGAAGGACACGTACGGGCGAATGTCCCGAGTCTGTCTTGTTCAGGTTGGCTCTCTGCCCGCGCCGGCAGGCCTGGACGCCTCAGCCCTTACCTTGTTCCAGGTGACGGCGGGCTCCGGCTCGCCCTGGGGACGGCAGGGCAGCTGCACGTTGCTGCCCACCTCCACCGTCATGTCCCTGGGGACGCTGGTGAACACTGGGGTAACTGCAAGGCAGGAACGGGGGCTGACACGCGCAGAACCCAGGCAGCCCAAGGTCCGCAGCAGAGGCCCCGCCCCCGGTCAGGGCAGGTCCGGGGCACCGAGCGCCCTCGCTGGGGCCAGGCCGTGCGCGACCTCGTTTCCTGCCGAGGAGCCAGACAGGACCTCTGGGCTGCCAGCCTCCCCGTGAGCAGCAGCCTCAGGGCAGCGGCCCGCCTGTCCACGTGGCTCCTGCCCTGCATGTGAGTCCAAGGCCTCAACCCCCAGGAGCCGGTGATGAGGCAGCGGGGAGGGGACCAGCTAACAGCCCCACTCACGGGCCACCCACCGTCCTGCCCCTCAGGGCTGGAAGGGAACCCTGGGCCCGTCGGCCGATCAGACCAGGCCCCCACGCCCCATCGACGCTCTGCAGGCAGAGCCTCCGGCCCCGTCCCCCAGGCCAGGGGAAGAAATTAGCAGGGGAAGACGGCCCACTGAACTGTCGGAGCCCGCCAGGCCCGCGCCCCCAGGACCAGGCCCCACAGCGGGCATGGACGATTCGGGCTAGACTAAGGTCTCAGGATGTGAGTCCAGGGCTGGTCCCCTGGGGGAGGGTGGGGACCGCCGCCTACCTCGGGGCTGGACGGTCAGGTGCGCGGCGACACTCTGGGAGCCGATGATGTTCACGGCCTGGCACTCGTACTGGCCCTGGTCGTGCAGGGCGACGGCCAAGATCCTCAGCGTCCCCGACGACAGGACCAGGTGGCGCCTGTCCACCGACAGCTGGCTCCCTGCAAGACGGGGACACGCTCTCAGCGACAGGTACGCAGGCGCAGGAGCCTGGCCTTCCTTGGGGTGGCAGATGGAGCCTCGGGGCCAGGCAGAGGCCTGACTGAGGGACGGAAGGATCCAGCAGCTTGCTATCCCCGGGTCCAGCCTGGAGCCACTGGCCCCAAGGCCTGCCGCCCTGGTCCTCGGTGAGGACAGGTCCACCCGGACACGCCACGGCACTGGGTCACGTTCTGATTCCACTGCTGTGGCCTGCCCAGGGCACTGTGCCCCAGGGAGCGAGGGGAGGCAGCGCGGGTCGCTGCCCTGGTGGCCACTCACCTCCCTTCGTCCAGGCGATGACGGGCTGCGGGTAGCCCTTTGCCTCGCAGTGGAACTCAACCGTCTGGCCCTCGATGACAGCTCTGTCCTGGGGCGTCACGGTGAACTGAGGAAGCGCTTACAGAGGAAAAGACGCGGAAACGAGGCATTCAGGGGACAGCTCTGGGTGCAAAGTCAGTCTCCTTCCCGGAGTGAGCCCTCCCCCTTCACCCAGGGCCCATCAGGACCCCCCTGCTGGTGCAGCATCCCAGGGAGGGAGGAAGAGGCCAGAGAATGAAAGGATGCAGAGCAGGAAGAAGACCACGCCTCGGGTGCTTCTCAGCATCACACGCTCATGTGTGCGGAGACTATTAATCTAACAGCACAGAACTCCCTAACGACCAGCCTTGCTTCCTGCAAAGGGCCCAGGTTCATCTCCTCAGCCTAAACCAAATATATTTGCAAATGGGTAAAATGTTATCTAGTGCAACTGTGTGCGGTGACAGGAGTCATGCTATTATTATTGGGTGAAAAAGACAAAAATAAATTACAGAATAAATATATCCAATATAATTCCATTTTTATAAAAGCAACAAGCCAACTTCCCAGGTGGCGCTAGTGGTAAAGAAATGGCCTGCCGATGCAGGAGACGCCGGAGACAGGGGCTCAATCCCTGGGTCAGGAAGATCCCCTGGAGGAGTGTGTGGCAACCCCCTCCAGGATTCTGGCCTGGAGAATTCCATTGACAGAGGACCTGGCAGGCTAGAGTCCATGGGGTCACAGAGAGTCAGGCACAACTGAAGGAACTTAGCACACACAACAGCCACAACCAAAACCAAACAACATGACTGCACAGTCACACGTGCAAAGAGCAAGCCAGAGGACAGAGTAAAAGGCACCAACTTTAGTGACTCTGCTTCCGCCGGAGGCTGGAAAAGCTGATGGGGAGACAGGAGGGAAAACTCTTTTTCTGCATTCACACTTCTGTGCCGTCCTAGCACTTGTCAACCAAAGTCCCACTTTGCAATTAAACTTTAAAACTATTCATAAACTCATTCTAGCCAGTTAAGGACTTTGAAAATACACAATGTTAAGTCTTAGAACTACATATACTCTCAGACTCAGAGTTCAAAAATCAACCCTAAGGAAATTCCAAGATGTGTGCCAAACTTCTAGACAGCAGTGAATTGGCACGCACACCCACATTCACATGGAGAACACAGCAGAGAAATAGAGCCCTGACGGCCTGATGCCTGCAGGCGGAAAATAAACGTGTCTCCAGTCCCACGGAGGGTCCTCGGGGACAGGAGAAGGTTCGGCAGGCTCGGGGACGGGAGAAGACGCACGGGCTCTGGGATGGGGGGATCGGCGGAGCTCCAGGGCCGCTCTAGGGCAGGCCAGGGGGGTCAGGGAGCCGGGGCTCCACGCGGACTGGCCTCACCTTGGACGATGATGAACGCCGTGGCGTGGATGCTGTCCACAGTGTTGGAGGCGAAGCAGGTGTACTCCCCGCTGTCCTCCTGCTCCACGTTCTGGATGTAGAGGCCACCGGACGGGGTGATGCTCACCCGGGGGTCCGCGGGCACGGGGCTGCGGTCGCCCCTGGTCCAGGTGATCTGCGGTGGGGGGTGGCCCGTGGCGCTGCACTCCAAGGTCACACTCTCCCCCACCAGCACCTCTGTGTTCTGGGGCTGGATCACAAACGCCGGGCGAGCTGCCGCGGGAGACAGATTCGGAATCAACATCCTCCAGCCTAGCAGACGGTTCTGCTTGGGTTTTCTACTCGTTCTGCCTATTGACGTCTAAAATAAGTAGAACCAATTCAATCCGACTGCACGCTTTGTCTCCTTTCCTTTTTAAAGAAACGTGCAGACCATAAAGATGGTGCACGGCCTTAGGTTAAGCCAGCAGCAGCAGTGCTGACCAGTTAGAACTGGTTGCTTTTTCAAACATGGACTGAATTCTGGCCCAGTCTCACTTCTGATGATTCTAAAAGCACTGTCAGTCTTGTTAGCAGGTAAACCTTGCTAGTAGTTCTTACTAGTTATAAAACACTGTTTTCAAAGGGTATTTAGAATATACAGAAATAACAAATTTCCCTCCAGGAAGGAAAATACAAATGAATAGTATGACAATAGTTTCTGACTCTAAATCCAGAAAAAAAAATCCACATATTTATTATTGAGCTCTTCAGATGAGTATGTACAGAAACAAAACATGTTTCTAACACGTCAGGAACACAAACCACCCTGGTCTACCAGGACAGAAATTCGGCCATGTAGATCAAAACTGGACATTCACTCACCCTTCTGCTCAGAAATTACTCTGCTAGGACTTTACCCCGTAGGCATTTAAATAGGCTTATAGAACAGTACACGTTTTTAAAAAAGGACTTATTACTGTGCTGTTTCTTAGGGCTGACAACCTTATCCACAATTTTCTAACCCAAAAAGCTCCAAAAATAAGTAATCTTTTTGTAACTTCTTTGTTTACAAACCTTGATCCATTTAGCACAAAGCTACTTACAGTCATCATCTATTCCACTTACCGAACACTCATAGGACTGAATAGGACTTTATATTATTGATAATGATGTTATCTGAGATTCTGTGACAGTTTAAAGCAGAGCAAAATGGTGGGAAACGTACAGGTGATAAAAACTAATTAAAAGAAAACTGGTTGCCTCTGTATAAAATCAAATCAATCTTAAGGCAAAAAATATTGATAGAGGCGAAAGTGTTAAATTTTAAAGTGTTAAAGTTTAATTCATGAGGAAGATAAAAACTGCGGACTAATATGCCCCTAATAACAGAGCTTCAAAATAAAGTACATTTACCCCTTTGTGACTCATGGAAACTTACAAATGGGTCCATCATCATCATCTACATCATAGGATTGACAGACTTCCATAAAGGGGCTCAGTGCATATATTTTGGGCTTTTTACGCCATAAATCTTTCAGTGTGATTATGTTCCAAAAAGACTTAATCAACAGACACTGAAATCTGAACTTAATTTCATTATCATGTATTCTAAAATGCTATTCTTAAGTTCCTCAATTGCATAAAAAAGGTAAAACACATTCTAAGTGTAAACATCTAAAACCAGGCAGTGGTCCAGGCTGGGCAGCCCCCGGTCCAAGCTGAGTGGCTGCCCCCTGGATCTGCAGTGACCTTCCCATCCCCCTGTAGGAGACCCTTCACGTGCATTTCTGGGAGCAAGGCCAACAACCTCAGACTGGTGTACTAAGGAAGGCTCTCGTCCCTGAGAAACAAACGAAACTTCAGATCAAAAGAGGTTAGATTTGGAACTCTCGGGCCAGAGGGAGGCTCTACTGTTCCCGTCGAGGGATCACCCGCCCGTCATCACAGCAGCTGCGCCAGGACTCGCACTGTTCACGTCCTGCTACTCCCTCTGTCCTGACGTGTCCCTCCAGCACGGCGCCACTGTGACGCCACGGGCTTCCCTGGTCCTCACAAACCAAGCACAAGCTCCTTAGCGGCCGGCAGCCCTGTCTTCTCTGGCAGACTCACAGCCGTGTGGCTCTGCAGAGATCCTGGACACCTGGTTCCACATGGGGAACCTGGGATTAAAGGGGTTTGACTTGGCTGCAGTTATCTGCCCTGCACATTCCTCTGAACTGGTGTTTGAGAGCTGGGGATTCTCATTCATCAGTAAATCTGGACTATGTCTCTGCCAGGATATACTGAGGCATACAAAGTTCTCATAGTGAGACTCTAAACAAAGAACCACAGAAATCATTCATCCTGCCGCCGAGGGTGTTGCAAGGCCCTGAATCACACAGCACGAGAGAAACACAAACTCAGGACCACTCACACGAGGACGACCAGAACCGTGGCGGCACCGCGGCCAGCAGTGCTGTGTCCAGCGACCCTGGGGCCAGGGTCACCCCCAGGCTCTTCTCTAAGGGCCAGCTCCTCTTCTGGCCAAAGTCCCAAGGGTCAACACTTGGACAAGAGTGGGGTTTGTAACCTGCTGTGACCCAGGCCAATCCAAGGACGTAGCTGTGCTTCCTTTGGCTCCAACTATCTTTTCAGATCAGGTATCAATACTTTAGACATGGGAATTTTGCATCAAAATTCGGATTTTGGATTTCTTTTAAAGTTGCCAAGGCCTATAGCACAAGAGCAAGCCCACTGCCAGGGGGCAGCCAGTGAGATGCCCTCGGGACCACCGCAAGCGGAGGTACTGGGCAGGGACACTTGTCTCCCCAGGTGTCCACAGCCCTCTGGACAGTGACCCCAGCAGCGGCTACCCACGGCCACTCTGAGTGACCACCTGGATGAAGGGTTGGCGGTGGACCAGAGCAATGGTCGGGGGTCACGCGTGACCCTGAGCCAACCCTGCTGCTGGTGCTTCAGCTGGGACACTAGTGTCTGTCTCTCACCACCAGGGGCAAAGAGAGAAGGGAGCGACGGGGAGAAGGAGATTCGGGAAGGGCTGAGTGTCGAGGAGCTCTGTGCCTACCTGGAGACCGGAAGTACCTGAGGGTCACCTCCTGCGTCTTCACCTCCCCGGCCACGTTCTTCGCCATGCACTGGTAGATGCCCTGGTCCGTCTCCCGCGTGTTCTGGATCATGAGGGTCCCGTCATCCAGCAAGTTCAAGCGGGAATCCGTCTTCATGCTCAGCTCATTGCTGTAACGACAGACCCGGCTGGCTCAGGCCCCCAAAACACAGGAAATATCCAGTCATCCCCGTGCGTCTGGTCCCAGCCCAGGGATCCTGGCCTCGAGGCGCGGACCACCCGAGGTGACAGAGAAACGTCTCCTCCTCTTTGCGTTCCCTCCAGGGAGGAGCAGGAAGGGCCGGGTGGGAGGAGGAGGAAAGGTCAGGGTGGGCAGGCAACCTGGAGCTCCTGGGGTACCGGGACGGCTGGGACCCGGCGCCCAGCACCCGTCCGATGTCTAGGATCCAGCGCCCCCAACACCCCATCTGATGTCTAGGACCCGGCGCCCCCAGCACCCTGTCCAGTACCCCCAGCACCCCGTCTGATGGCTGGGACCCACAGCCCAGCACCCCTGACGGTTGGGACCTGGGGCCCCCAGCACCCCGTCAGATGTCTAGGACCCGGCGCCCAGCACCCCGTCCGTAAGCACTCACTTGTTCCGCAACCAGATGATCTCGGGCTTGGGGTTGCCCTCGGCCCTGCAGGTGAAGAAGACGGTGTTGCCCAGGGTGACGTCGGCGTCCTGCGGCTCCGACGTGATCCGCGGCCTTTCTGCGCCAAAAGGAAAGCAGACCCTCTTGTCTTGGTCCTAAACCACCGTGCGAACAGGAGCCCAGAGTGAGCCCCTTTGGTTCGAGAGAAAATCGCACATGTCCAAACCAAAAACACTCCTGTGGGGACAGCCAGCGGAGAACAGCTTCTCCATGGAGAAGACAGTGCCAGAGCCAAACCACAGCATTTCCAGGACCTCACGCCCACCGCGCGACCCCTGCCACCAAACCAGCTCTCACGGGCGAGGGCAGGACACAGAGAGACCACAGGGCCGCCCGGGGCTGAAGTCAGTCACCCGCACACGCGAGGGGCCAGGACCCCGTCCACAAAGGGATGGTGATGAAAGGTCACAAGTGGTGACCAGCAAGGGACTGAACTGCTGCATTACCAGGAAACGGAGTGACTTTCAACTGCAGTCGATTCTGTTTTTAATATATGAATATAAACATGATGCCTTGGAAAAGCCAGTTTTCCCACTCCAACAGCGTGCTAAGCCGATGAGCTGAGTTCCTCGGCATTTACGAATATGGGAGATTCTGCCCTGCAGGGTCTGACTGTTATCTGTGGTGAGGGGTCACGCGCCTGTAGGCAGCGCACAGGTGAATCAGCTGGACGAACCCAGCCTCGTCCACCCCTCGTGGCCACCGCCCAGATCCAGACACAGGAGGTGGCCAGCTCCCAGCCGGCAGCCCCAAGCCCTCCCCCAGGAGCTGCCCCCTCCCTCCACGGGCCCCGCCGCCCGGCAGCTGCAGCCTCTAAAGGCAGAGGGTTGGAAGGAGCAACAGAGGACCTGATGCATTTCATGTTGCTATTTTTTTTTTTTGCAGGGAAACCTGACAATAAAACCCACATTTACTACCAAATAGTTTCCTACAGGTACTGCAGAGACAGACTCTGCAGCAGGGACCCGGTGAGGCTCACCCAGACTCGCTTCATGGGATCCCCGGGGACAGATGGACACGGGGCTGCACACGCTCCACCCTCCAGACGCACTCACCACAGTCCAGCTCCTCCGGGGTGATGGTGGCCACGGACCGGCCCTGGATGCGCCTGGGATACTCACAGGTGGCCGCAGCCTGCGCATTTCCTGACCGCGCGTAGCCCTTCAGCAGGTCTGCCAGCCACAGGATCTCACAGTCACAGCGAAGCGCGTTGGAGTCCAGGCGCCTGCAAGGAGGAGGCTGTGGGTGAGGACATGAGACGCGGATGCACAGGGCTGATCCAGCCCAGTCGAACCCGCAGTGCGGGGGCTGCAGACGACGGAGTCTGAACGGGTCCTGCCTGACCCGACCCGGCAGGACCCACACTCGGCAGAACCAGAGCTGGGGAGCAGGGAGCCCAAGCGACACTGTAAAGGGTGGTGCTGAGTGATCAAAGGCGTGAGACGCAGGGTGGAAGCAGGACCTACGTGGGCTGGCGGAGTCGGCGCAGGACGAGAGCCTGCGTGAGACGGACAACGCAGGAATCCCCAGACAAAGCACCACCCCTGCCACCCACCCTCTTCCAGGATTATCTCCCGTGACCCTGACACCCCCGAGAGGCACCTCTCAGGGGCTGAATGATCCCGCAAGCCCCCAGGGGGCCCGTGAAGGTGGACTTAACCCTCCCAACAAGAGGAATAGGCAAGGTGTCGCCTCTGCCCTCGGGACAATGGCTGTTTATGTGGCAAAGCCCAAGGTGAGGGGTGTAACGGGTGGACCAGAAACCACAGCTGCCTGACCTGACACATGCTGGCAAGAGGCCGGAAACCAGCTCTGCTCAGATCCAAGGAGGCAGCTGCAGGCCGGCCACGCTGGGCAGGGCCCCCCACCCCGGGACCAGAGCCAAGGGCCTGCCCGCAGGCATCCACTCAGCTCCCCCAACGGGCCAGGGCTCCCTGGGAGGCAAGCCCAACATCAGACCTCCTGCCTGCATCTCTCTGAGGCTGGCTCAGGGTGGCAGGAGCGGCAGGTAGGGCTGGCCCCTCTCCAGATGGTCAGCTCTGATGAGTGTGGCTGGCGGGGTCTACAGGGCTCCACGCAGACCCACCAGAGCTCCCCCCGCCTCGGGGACCTGCCTGGCGCCTGCTGGCCCCTCAGCCCCGCTGGGAAAACCCCAGGACCTCTGTGCTTAGGACCGGCCCCAGGGACAGAGGGTGGGCAGGCGGGCCCAAGTGGGTGACACTGGCCGGAAGTCCCCAGCTGCACGCTCCCTTGGCCATCCCGGGGTTGGGGGACCTTGATGGGGCCAAGAAGTCTGAGGAGTAGCAGATGGGCAGAGGCCACGACGCAGACGCGGGGCAGAAAGAAGGCAGGGACAGAGCCCTGCCGGCCTGTTCTGGTCTCAAGGAGGCCCCGTCTGCCCTGACTGTCCAGGTATCGCCTGGCAACCTCATTCCTGCTTTCTTATCTGTTGAAGAGGCAGCAGTTATCTTATCTGCCACCTAGCTTGACATTTGGCTAGAGATTTATCTTCTTTATCCTAAAGAAAAAGATTGTAAGTAGTGAGGAAAGCTTGTGCCTTATTCACTGAGGAGAAAAACAAAAGTTCACTCTGGGTCCAGGCTCGGCAATCTGACTTTTCTGTCTCTCTCTTAAGTCTAGTTCATTGTTCATACTCAGTAATGCCTAACTGAGAAACAATGGCCTTCAAGACCTCAGAGAAAAACACACAGAAGACGTGAGACAGCGTCTTCCACCAGCACCAGAACACCTCGGTTCTGTCAGAACACCTCGGTTCTGTCATTGGTCCTGTCAGAACACCTCAGTTCTGTCATCGGTTCTGTCAAAACATCTTGGTTCTGTCAGAACAACTTGGTTCTGTCACTGGTCTTGTCAGATCACCTCAGTTCTGTCATCAGTTCTGTTAGAATTCCTCAGTTCTGTCAGAACACCTCGGTTCTGTCATCAGTTCTGTCAGAACACCTCAGTTCTGTCAGAATACCTTGTTTCTGTCATCGGTTCTGTCAGAACACCTCGGTTCTGTCATCAGTTCTGTCAGAACAGCTCGGTTCTGTCGTCGGTTCTGTTAGAATTCCTCAGTTCTGTCAGAACACCTCGGTTCTGTCATCAGTTCTGTCAGAACAGCTCGGTTCTGTCGTCGGTTCTGTTAGAATTCCTCAGTTCTGTCAGAACACCTCGGTTCTGTCATCAGTTCTGTCAGAACAGCTCGGTTCTGTCGTCGGTTCTGTTAGAATTCCTCAGTTCTGTCAGAACACCTCGGTTCTGTCATCAGTTCTGTCAGAACACCTCGGTTCTGTCATCAGTTCTGTCAGAACAGCTCGGTTCTGTCGTCGGTTCTGTTAGAATTCCTCAGTTCTGTCAGAACACCTCAGTTCTGTCAGAACACCTCCATTCTGTCATCAGTTCTGTCAGAACACCTTGGTTCTGTCATCAGTTCTGTCAGAATACCTCGGTTCTGTCATCAGTTCTGTCAGAACACCTCGCTTCTATCATCGGTTCTGTCAGAACAGCTCGGTTCTGTCGTCGGTTCTGTTAGAATTCCTCAGTTCTGTCAGAACACCTCAACTCTGTCAGAACACCTCCATTCTGTCATCAGTTCTGTCAGAACACCTCGGTTCTGTCATCAGTTCTGTCAGAATACCTCGGTTCTGTCATCAGTTCTGTCAGAACACCTCGCTTCTATCATCGGTTCTGTCAGAACAGCTCGGTTCTGTCGTCGGTTCTGTTAGAATTCCTCAGTTCTGTCAGAACACCTCAACTCTGTCAGAACACCTCCATTCTGTCATCAGTTCTGTCAGAACACCTCAGTTCTGTCATCGGTTCTGTCAGAAGTGATCAGTGTGAAGATAGCTTCTTTTCAGAGACCTGAAAATGGACAGAATTCAGTTGTGTGCACGCCTAAAGAAAAGGAATGCAATACAGCTTAGAGATTCTTTCTAGGCCGATTTTATTTCCACCAGTAAAATATGTTAACATGGAATTAAAAACTAAATTGAAGAATTTAAAATTGGTTTTTAAAAAAGTCTTACTTGCCTAGTGTGTTAACCTGAGGCCACATTTCCTGAGTCAGCTAGGCCCGGGTTGTGGCTCTGATGGTTTAATCCACCCTCCCTTCCTAAGTCACATCCAGAATGGAATGAAATCCTTGAAATACCCCGTGAACAGGGAGGTAAATGAAAAGCATGGAGAAGCTGTCTTTGCTGGAAAGACAGCATAAAGGTCAGTATACTTACAATCTTTTCATAGATTCCAAGTGATTAAATGTCCCTGGAACCAAATGTGTAATTCGGTTGTTATGTAAAAACCTGTTGAAAGAGATAATAAAACAAAGAGATTCTTTAAAATACTTCTTAGACATGTAGCAAGGAGTAAACGCAGTCAAATAAATCAGCCTTTAAGACTGCGTTTAATCTCCAAGACTGCGTTTAATACAAATGAACTTGAGAACAACGCTATTGAGTAGAGAAAATAACTACATTTCCCCCCATCTTATCGCTACTCCCACTCCTGGACTGTCAGGGGAGCAGCTCAGATTCCCTGCTGAGATATCCCAGAGTTTGACAGGTGAGGTGCTCTTTCTGTTACAGGGGAGGGACCGAGTCGGGAGCCCCAGAACCGTGGGTGGAGAAGGGGACCAGGAGGCAGAGAGGACTTACAGCCGCTCCAGCTTCGGCAGATGCTGAAATGACTCTGGGTCCAAAGTTTCTATCTGATTGAAGTGCAGGTATCTAGAGAAGTTTTCAAAAGAGGGGACAAGAAACAAGTTGTAAGCAATTCTGTGTTTCTACAGAGCTAGAGTTTCACTGAACACGTGTTTTCTCTGAGTCATTTGAATCCACACACCAATAGGTAACTCTCTAGAGCGCCTACACTGTATGCAGATCAAATGAGGTCATCCAGCAGGAAGATTCAGGACCGTGGAGAACTGGGCGCAGACTTCAAGTGCGGACGGAGCGGTGTGAGGAAGGGTCTGGCTCACCCACCGGGCCTCTTCCCCACCCGTGGGCGCGGGACCAGGGGTGCCCAGCTCCACAGACACGGACCTTTCTAGAAAACCCAACAGAATCTTCACCTCACCACACACGCAGCTACGTGAACGCCTTCGTTCCAACCGTCTAACTCACAGGTGGATTTAGGAGCCTAACGGACACTTCAAAGGGACGCTGGGGACGACGTTTCTCAGCTGCAGAAACAACGACCACACAGGTAACAGAAGAAACTGCCCGAGTTAAGTGAACACTGCACCTCCTCAGACGTCCTTGGGCTAATTACACAGAGCATCAGCGCTCAGACGCTTCCATGTAAGATGGGTCCTTGCTTTCTATGAAGGACACGGTTTCCGTAAAACTAAGTTCTGGTTTTCCTGAATACTGCTCCTCTCGCTGTGAAGCCCGGAGGGTTCTCCCCTCAGAAGAACGGCTTAGTCACCTTCTGACGGCTGTCTGCACAGGGGCCCCTCCTGACACCCCGGCCCGCCGGGTCCGCTCTCCCTGGGCCAGACGCTGGGAAGACACGCAGGACGGCGCGGGTGCCTGGCTGCTGGGCCGCCTCCCCGCGGCAGCCTGGTGGGGCTGGGCTGTGCCCAGCACCCTACCCGCCTGCGAGGGGGCCTCAGGGCAGGGTGGCCGGGCAGGAGCGGGAGGAGAGCTCCGCCCTGACTACGGAGGATGCGCGCGCCCAGCAGTCAGTGTGGGCGGCCCAGCCGGGCTGATCGGGGGCCCGCCTGCTGGCCAGGCCCAGGGTGAGTCCTGGGCGAGCACAACGGGGAAGAAAAGGCATGACACGGCAGCTGCGACCTGATGCTGGGTTTAAAAACCCACGAGCCGGCCCCGCAGGCAGCCAGACGTGGGTGCTGCCTCGAGGCCAACCCCTGACAGAGAGGAAACGGGCCCAGGGAGGAGAGGGGGCCCACCCGGCTCAGTGCCTGACACCAGCCTGCAGGCTCCAGGGAGCCCGGGGCGGCTCCAACAGAGGGGCAGAGAGCAGCCCGAAGGACAGCAGGCAGCCGGCGACCTCAGGCCGCAGCCCCTCACGAGGTTCCCCGCTCTGCGTGTGCACCGGCTCCACGGCCTCGCCCAGCCCGGGAGCGGGGTGGGGGGCCACATCAGTGAGGCCCCCCTGCACGAGCCTCGCCCAGGCCAGGAGCAAGGTGGGGAGCGTGTGCACACAGCCCATTAGTGAGACCCCCCAATCGATTCACTCAAACAAAGTCTAAACACTCGCACTGGCCTGCCCTCCTCCTTAAAGGCTTGAGGCAGAGATGCTGGGCAGACAGGGCCTCGGCCTCCTCCGACCCCCACCCCGCACCAGCCCCGCCTCTAGCTGGGCACAAGCTCCCGCAGGGTGTGGAGGCCCCGGGATGGGCACTCATGGGTGGCGGACCTGGGCCTGCTCTCCCTGGGGACACGCCCCTTCTCCCTCGCGGGTGGGCCCGGGTCCCAGCCGTCTCTTTACTCCCAAGTCTCAGCAGCAGAGACCCCTGCCCAGCGCCTCCCCGGGGTCTGCAGACGCGCCCCAAGTCCTCAGAGCCTTAGTTGCAAGCATCCACTCAGACCTCACCTCGTGCCACTCCCTTCCCTCCCCATTCCGCCCTGACTGGGGCTCTGCTTTCCTCCAAAACAACCCGGCTCACTCCCTCAACCCTAAGGCCAGAGCCTCCTGAGAGCAAGTCTTGCCCAGCCCCGACCCCTTCACACCGAGAGGGACTCGGGGACATGCTCCGGGGAGCCTCCCTCCCCCGCGTCGCTCCAGATGCCCACGGGTCCCTGCAATAGCCTGACCTCTGTGCATGCAGCCCTCAGGCCAACCTCCCCCAGTCCAGTCCACGCCGAGCACAGCGGGCCGGGAAAGCAGCTTTCAGTCAAATAAATAAACAGGTATTTAAGCACGAGCCCAGCGTGTGCTTCGGAAGCTCCTGCTTTGGGTGAGGCCTCCCCAGTTCCGCCTCGAGGTCTCTGGGGAAGCTTCTGTGTCCTGCCAACCGACAAAACACCAAAAACATCCTGCTCCACCGCGGCATCGCGGGATGAAACTGCCTGGCACATGGTGATTTCAGCCCAGTGAGGGACAGCCCAGCGCTGGCCAAGGAATAAGCAGGTCAGAGAAACGCCTCTAACCAGGAGCTCTGCTTAAAATGGACAGGCTGACTTCACAGCAGAGCAGGATTTCATACCAGGCCCCAGAAACGGCATCCGGTGTTCCCTAACTGGAAACACATGGAGGAAAGTTTATTTTCTCCAAAATAATGATGTCATGAGCGAGGGAAGTAGCCTTGACGTGCAGATTCACAAACAGGAAATGCTGCGCAAGGACGACTGCCTCCTCGTCCCCACTTCTCCCCGAAAGACCTCCAGCTGCTCAGACCTGTTTGCGAGGCTATCATGACCACGGGGTGGCAGAGGTCAGCTGGTGTTACCGGCCCCTGTCTGGGAACGCAGGGCCCAGGGCGCGAGCGGAGGGAGCACCGCGGCTTTGTGGTCTGCATGCAACACCCGTGTCCCCCCCGCACAGACATGCATCGTGCAGGCAGCAGACGGGGCCCGCGCCCCGGGCGAGAGGTGAGGGGCAAGTGAAGTCCAAGACACCCAGAGCAGGAGGCACTTACAGTTGCTCAAGAGAGGCAAGCCCCTTGAAGGCCTGCCGGTCAATCGCCTGGATCTCATTCTTGTACAGATAGCTGAAACGAGAAACACTGGGTCAGCACGCACCACGCTAGCACTCGGAGGGCGACGAGACTGCCGCTCGGGCCTGGAGCCAGTGTCCAGGCTCACGACCGTGAGGACACCAACAGAACGCTGGCACAGTTAGGAGAGCTCCTCCAAGGGGGCTCCTCTCTCTTCATCCAGGGAAAGCCTCCTACTGGACACATCAGACCACCACACCCCAGACGCACAGATTGCTGGCGGGCAGTTATGAGCGGCTGACAGAGCACATGCTTCAGAGCCTGAAGAAAATAAAATTTCCTGACAAACAGGTACAAGGCACTGAAGGTAAGGCTCTGGGACTGACACCGATACGGTTTCAAATGTGTGCGTGCGTGCTCAGTCCTGCCTGACTCTTCACGACCCCACGGACTGTAGCCCGCCAGGCTCCTCTGTCCATGGCATTCTCAGGCAAGAGTACTGGGGCGGGCGCCATGCCCTCCGTCAGGGGATCGTCCCAACCCAGGGATTGAACCTGCATCTCCTGTATCAGCAGGCGGATTCTTTACCACTGAGCCACCTGGGAAGCCCACGTTCAAATGCCCAGAAATAATCTGGGGAACAGAAATGATAAAGACTAAGGTCGTCTGGACCCAGTCATCCACTCAAATCCCACTCTTCTAAAACAGAAGCAACCAAGGCTGATCGGAAGAACCACGCAACGGGCTGGTGCCTATTTCTATATGGCCTACAGGCTAAGAACGGTTCTTATGTTTTTAAATGATTGAACATTTTCAAAGAAGAATATTTGGTGACACGTGAAAATCATGTGAGATTCAAATCTGTGTCCGAAATGCAGCTGTGTTGGCCCAGGGCCACACGACCTCACTTATGGTCACCTGTGGCCGACACCATGCTCCCTGGAAACCGACCCCTGTGGTTCTCAAGGCCTCAAGTGTGTGCTGTCCTATCCTTGCCAGGAGTCTGCCAGCTCCAGAAGGGGCTCATTGAGGACAAAGACATTCACACCAAAGCGTCCAGTTCCCCAACCCTGCAAACCCATGTGTGCTGAGTCTGCCCGTCTGCCCAGGACCTCGGAACACGTCTCTACTGCGGCCACCTAGATGCAGACATGGAGACACCTGTCCCGGGCGCCCTCCACCGCTGCTGCGGGTAGACGGACGATCAAATCCCACACGTCCCTGCAGAGTGACTCGGGCAGGCCCTGCTCTGCACTCTCCCTGACAGACGATGAAATCTCACGCTTCCCTGCAGAGTGACTCGGGCAGGGCCCGCTCTGCACTCTCCCTGACGGACGATCAAATCCCACACGTCCCTGCAGAGTGACTCGGGCAGGCCCCGCTCTGCACTCTCCCTGACGGATGATCAAATCCCATGCTTCCCTGCAGAGTAACTCGAGCAGGCCCCGCTCTGCACTCTCCCTGATGGACGATCAAATCCCACACGTCCCTGCAGAGTGACTCGGGCAGGCCCCGCTGTGCACTCTCCCTGACGGACGATCAAATCCCATGCTTCCCTGCAGAGTAACTCGAGCAGGCCCCGCTCTGCACTCTCCCTGATGGACGATCAAATCCCACACGTCCCTGCAGAGTGACTCGGGCAGGCCCTGCTCTGCACTCTCCCTGACAGACGATCAAACCCCACGCTTCCCTGCAGAGTGACTCGAGCAGGCCCCGCTCTGCACTCTCCCTGATGGACGATCAAATCCCACGCTTCCCTGCAGAGTAACTCGAGCAGGCCCCGCTCTGCACACTCCCTGATGGACGATCAAACCCCACACGTCCCTGCAGAGTGACTCGGGCAGAACCTGCTCTGCACTCTCCCTGACGGACGATCAAATCCCATGCTTCCCTGCAGAGTGACTCGGCAGGCCCCGTTCTGCACTCTCCCTGACGGACGATCAAATCCCACACATCCCTGCAGAGTGACTCGGGCAGGCCCCGCTCTGCACTCTCCGTGGCTGGGCTGCCGCCTGTGCCCCCGCCTGGCGAGCAGCACCGCTCTGGCTCAGTCCTTCACTCCCAGGACGTGCTCTCCCTGAATGACGTCTGTGCAGGGAATCCGGCAGGACTGGGTCTGCAGTCCTCCCAGGCGCCCTCCCCTCTCACTGGGCACCCATCTGCGGAGGCCACGTCACAAGGAGCTGCAAGCCTGAACCTAAACCAGCTAGAAGGCCCCGAATCGGAGGCCTGGTGCCAGCAGGGCCTGGCAGGACGTGGCTTCTCCAGGTTGGGGACTTGAATCCCCGGGCTAGCACTGAACGCTGATTCTTAACTAAGAACGCAGGCTTCTCCGCCTGTTTCTTCCTGTGCAAAACGGAGGGAATAGCAGCGTCTTATAGCACAGGGCCCCAAGCTCTGGAATCAGATGTCTGATGATCTGGGGTGGAGCTGACGCAATAATAATCGAAATAAACCGCACGATAAACGTGACGCACTTGAATCATTCCTGAAACCACTCCCACCCCAATCCAAGTAAATACTGTCTTCCACAAAACCGGTCCCTAGTGCCAAAAAAGCTGGGGACTGTGGTCTTCCCGGGTCAATCACTGAAATTCCACAAACACCCAGAAGCTCTGGATCACGGTCCCACACAAGGTGACTCCTGTCTGGGTCTGAGTGATTTCTCCTCTTGCGACTCCTGTAGGAGGTAAGTCTGAAGGGAGGTTTCTGCGCTCACTTCTTAAAAACAAATTAAAAAACAAAAAACAAAAGCAAAGCAAAATGCCAACGCGAACATCACCTTGCATGAACTTCAAAAAGATGAGAGTAAAGAAATCCTTTCAAAGAACATGAGCAACAGCTGAACCACTGCATGTTGATAAAGACATCAGGGATAATCCCTTTTTCCCAAGAATAACTGGGTATTGATCATGAGCTAATAAGAAACCATAAACAATTCTCTACTTCATCACAAAGTTTACCCTTTGATTATGAGTTCTATCTCAAGGGTTCATTTCATCAGGAGAAAATATTAGCGCAGGGGAAGCTTTATTCCTTACCCAGAAGTCACTGGAGTTCCAGCAGGTAAGGAACACTCACCAATTAAATAAACACCAAGGATGAAATATGTACTTATATGCAGAGTACATCATGACAAACGCTGGGCTGAAGGAAGCACAAGCTGGAATCAAGATTGCCAGGAGAAATATCAATAACCTCAGATTTGCAGATGACACCATCCTTATGGCAGAAAGTGAAGAGGAACTAAAGAGCCTCTTGATGAAAGTGAAAGAGGAGAGTGAAAAAGTTGGCTTAAAACTCAACATTCAGAAAACTAAGATCATGGCATCTGGTTCCATCACTTCATGGCAAATACAAGGGGAAACACTGGAAACAGTGGCAGATTTTACTTTTTTGGGCTTCAAAATCACTGCAGATGGTGACTGCAGCCATGCAATTAAGACGCTTACTCCTTGGAAGGAAAGTTATGACCAACCTAGACAGCATATTAAAAAGCAGAGACATTACTTTGCCAACAAAGGTCCATCTAGTCAAGGGTATGGTTTTTCCAGTAGTCACGTATGGATGTGAGAGTTGGACTATAAAGAAAGCTGAGCGCCAAAGAATTGATGCTTTTGAACTGTGGTGTTGGAAAAGACTCTTGAGAGTCCCTTGGACTGCAAGGAGATTCAACCAGTCCATCCTAAAGGAGATCAGTCCTGGGTGTTCATTGGAAGGACTGATGCTGAAGCTGAAGCTCCAATCCTTTGGCCACCTGATGCCAAGAGCTGACTCACTGGAAAAGACCCTGATACTGGGAAAGATTGAGGGCTGGAGGAGAAGGGGACAACAGAGGATGAAATGGTTGGACGGCATCACGGACTCAATGGATGTGGGTTTGGGTAGACTCCGGGAGTTGGTGATGGATAGGGAGGCCTGGTGTGTTGCGGTTCATGGGGTCGCAAAGAGTTGGACACGACTGCATGACTGAACTGAAATAAGGATGAAATAATCAATTCTGAAAGCTTCTTAAACATTCACACTGCATGTTGCCCAGTTTCCTAGGTCAGTGCCTCAAGATGGACCCTAGTGATGAGGTCCAGGGAGTTGGGGGAGGAGGCAGGAGGGGTCACGGGACCCCTTCCCACCACCACCTCCCGTTACCGCCAAACACCACTCAGCCCACCCTTGGGGATCCTGGGACCCGCCGCTGTGGGCAGCTCAGATGCCCTCGGGTTGGAGATGGGGAAAGGCTGGCATGTGGACACCTGAGGAGGAATCCCACCAACAGACAAGGATTAAAAATATTATTTCTAAAAATTATCTTAAGTGAAAAATGGAGTGTCCCAAACTGCTTAATAGGAAACGTAGAGAGTAAATAATAAGGTGCTCTTGGGTAATTCAAGCCCCTAAAAGTTTAAAAATTAAAAAATAAAAAAGACTAAACTTGTACACACACTGCAAATACTGGCGATCAGTTAACGGACTCTGCCTCTGTTCTTTCTGGAGCTTGTGCTGTGCTGGGCTGAGTCACTCAGTCGTGTCCGACTCTCTGCGACCCCATGGACTGCAACCCACCAGGCTCCTCTGTCCATGGGGATTCTCCAGGAAGGATACTGGAGTGGGTAGCATGCCCTGCTCCAGGGGATCTTCCCCACCCAGGGGTCGAACCCGAGTCTTCCTCATTGCAAGAGAATTCTTCACCATCTGAGTCACCAGGCAAGCCCAACTGGAATGGGTAGCCTAACCCTTCTCCAGGGGATCTTCCCGACCCAGGAATCAAACCAGCGTCTCCTGCATTGTAGGCGGATTCTTTACCAACTGAGCTACCAGGGAAGCCCCTTCAGGATATTACACTGCTTTAAAATAAAAAACCAAAACATAAGTAAGCAGATGAAAACTCAAGAATAAATAGGACGACTTTCCCTCATTTTAAAAATGAGCAACAACGCTTAGTGTGAACCCTGCTAATGAAAAATTAACATACTGCCACTAAAGTGAGAGAAAACTGTGTAAACACAAGACTTTAAGAAGCTTTGTGGAGGAAAATGCATTTAATAAAGAATTAACGTTACCTCTTGATCACCAGCACCCTCTCATCTAAACTTAACAGGACCGAAGACACCCAGGTTCACACGAATTACACGTTTTCCCAAAATCACTGACACAAATCCCTCATTAAAATGACTCTAGCTGAACAGTTATCTAAAGTCCTAAAACTGAGAATAATTTCCTCAAAGCACATGACACTCACTTCTCATCTGTTAGAACCAGCAACGTGCCCAGGGTTTTGCTAAAGTTTTTAACTTCAGAAAAAGTGCCTGAGAAAGCACTGAACCAAGTGGGTCACTTTCTAACTGCAAAACTGACTTCAACACGCAAATGTTCTCAATGCTAATAAACTCATTAATTCAAATCAATTCTTAAAAGGGAAACAAACTTTACACAAAAATAAGAGACGAAATCACTCGGCGAAGATGGGAAAGTTATTCACGAATTAGTGACATTCCAAAGGGATTCGTCATTTCCAGGTTCCATCGGCCCACAGCTGAAGACAACCCAAAACTGCCTTGAAAGCGCAGACCCAGAGAACACGCGTCAGCTGCTCGCAGCAGCAGCTGCACGGCTCCACAGGGGTTACGGCTACCAGACAGTGATTTTCAGAACTGCAGTTTCTAATTGCATCCAACCGATTTACTTAAGGCTTAGCAGATAAACACTAGAATTCACACAGAGCAGCACCTGACCCTGTAACAACTCACTTAAAAAATTCCAGCCAAAATTTCACTCACCTTCTGAAAACAAAACCTCTTTTTCACTTGAATGTATTTGCAATAATTCAAAACAATACGGAATTTTGCTCAATGATTAAACAGTTCAAATACAGACAGCAGACTCTGGTGTAGAAAACTGGTCACTACTTACAGGTATTTCAGATTCTCCAAGTCTTCAAATGACCCACCGGGTATGCTCTTGATCTGATTATTGTTGAGAAGCCTGTGAAAAAACGTTCCAGTAAGAATTTCAAACAACGACACTTCTGAATTGTCTTGTGGAGGTCGTTTCCACTGCCCTGGAGAAGGTCACGCAAGGATTAAGCCACAGGCCTTAACACTGACACTCGCTAAATGCAGACCGACACAACCAAGCGCAGCGTGGCTGCAGTAGGTCGGCGTCCACACCCGCACACTGTGCGGCTCCGCGTGCCGTGGGGCCGCGACCCCCTCGGTCCTGCACAATGAGGGCGCGCCCTCTCTGCGTCTCTCCCATCCCCCCCCCCAGCCAGCTGGGGGCCCCCGTGGAGGTGCAGGGCGTCCTCAAGGGGGTCTCTCTCCAGGGAGCCTTTCACAGTGGGGGCAGAGCCACACGTGCCCCCACCGGGCTCACAGACCCCACGTCCGGCACGCCGCCCGGCACGGACCAGTCACCTGGGGGAGAGCCAGAACCCCCTCCCACGGCGCTCAGCACAGCCCCTGGTGGCCTGGAGTCGGGCCCCATCCCTCTGTCCCCCCCAGGGGTCTAAACACCGGGACACGGACGGATGGCACCCCACCCCCGCCGGGGTCCATAGGGGCTCGGGGGGGCGGGGGGTGGGGGAGGGCCGTCCCTGTGAACTTGCCAGGAGGCGTGGCCAGCACAGGTGTGGACAGGTTCACAGCTGTCAGTCGGGGAGACAGGGACGAACGCCACCAGTCTGGACCCACGGGCACCTCCGTGTGCAAACCCCTCTGGCAGGCTCGGCCTCTCCGGCTCAGCCACGCCCGCCCTCCCTCCGCAGGTGATGGGGGACCCCAAGCGCTTGGGATCTGTCCACAGGGGAAAGCGGTGATGGTCTCTGCATCTTTTTCAACCAGTTCCCGGGACAAGGTCTGGACTTACAATGTGTTCAGGTTTCTCAGCCCCCTGAAGGCCCCCGGCTGGATCTCTCTGATTCTATTAAAGCGAAGATCCCTGTGAAGAAACGAGAAATGGATTATTTACAGAGAGAAATCTGCCATCGTCACTAGTTCTGTGTCATCTTTAAACATTCAGTTTCCAAACAGTGATAAGGCATTTAAGAAATTAAATCTCCCAATTCAATCCTTGGCTGAATCAGCTCTGGGAAAAGACTGATAAAGACACAAATATTTGTCTGAATAACAGGTGGACCTGCTCACATTACAGTTTGTTTAAAAGGTAACTGCGGGGAGATGTTGGCGTTCAGCTGTTAAGTCGTATCAGTCTCTTTGCGACCCCATGGACTGCAGCACATCAGGCTTCCCTTACTTCACCGTCTCTTGGAGGTCACTCAAATTCATGTCCATTGAGTCAGTGATGCTGTTGTCTTCTCCTTACGCCTTCAATTTTTCCCACCATCAGGGTCTTTTCCAGTGAGCTGGCTCTTCGAATCAGGTGGCCAAAGTATTGGAGCTTCAGTTTCAGCATCAGTCCTTCCAATGAACACCCAGGACTGATCTCCTTTAGGATGGACTGGTTGGATCTCCTTGCAGTCCAAGGGACTCTCAAGAGTCATCTCCAACACCGCAGTTCAAAAGCATCAATTCTTTGGCACTCAGCCTCCTTTATGGTCCAACTCTCACATCCACACATGACCACTGGAAAAACCATAGCTTTGACTGTATGGACCTTTGTCAGCAAAGTGATGTCTTTGCTTTCTAATATGCTAATATGCTAATATTCGAGGTTTGTCATAGCTTTCAAGGAGCAAGCATCTTAATTTCATGCAATTTTGACTCAGTTTGTGAGTCTGTAAGCCTGGTACCTCGCAAGATGTACTCTGCATACAAGTTAAATAAACAGGGTGATAATACACAGCCTTGTTGTACTCCTCTCCCAATTCTGAACCAATCTGTTGCTTCATGGAAGGTTCTAACTGCTGCTTCTTGACCTGCATGCAGGTTTCTCAGGAGTCAGGTAATGTGGTCTGGTATTCCCATCTCTTTAAGAATCTTCCACAGTTTGCTGTGATCTACACAGTCAAAGGCTTTCATGCAGTCAATGAAGCAGATTTTTTTTTTTTAATTACCTTGCTTTCTCTATGATCCAGCGAATGTTGGCAATCTGATCTCTGATTCTTCTGCCTTTTCTTAGCCCAACCATACATCTGGAAGTTCTCAGTTCATGTACTACTGAAGCCTGGCTTGAAGAATTTTATTTAAATTTAAGGATAATTGTTTTACAATATTGTGTTGGTTTTTGCCATACATAACATGAACCAGCCATAGATAGCTTGAAGGATGTTGAGCATAATCTTGCCAGCATGTGAAATGAGTGCAACTGTATGGAAATTTGAACATTCTTTGGCATTGCCTTTCCTTGGGACTGGAATGAAAACCGACCTTTCCCAGTCCTTTTCCAGCCCCGTGGCCACTGCTGAGTTTTCCAAATTTGCTGACATACTGACTGCAGCGCTTGAACAGCATCATCTTGTAGGATCTTAAATAGCTCAGCTGGACAGATAAGAGGTCCCTTTAGACCCATCCACCCACCCTCACCAGCCCATGGGAATGCTCAGGTCTCAGTGTTCAGACAACCAACAGGAACGATTTGCAGGGACTGGAGAAGGGAGTCGCCCACGGGCAGGCGTGGAGACGCACGGTTCCTCCTGTAACTTCCAAGCTGGAACTGGCTCCTCTAGGAAGGGGTCTGGCCCCAATACTCAAGAGTCACAGAGCTCACTCAGCGAGTGAACTGGAAACGAGGCTATTTCACATGCACCTCTCAGCATGTGAAATAAACGCACGAGTAGAACGGAGGCTAGACCGAGGACCCGAGAGATCATGGCCCCAGGCGGGAGCCGGCAGGCAGTAGCAGACGCCAACGCAGAGCGGCCAGGGCTGGGCCTGGGGCCGTGTGAGGGACAGCAGGTCTGCTAGGCCGCCTGTTCCCACTCTTCTCCAGCCTGAATTAAAAATCTATCAATTGAACAAGCATGCGAGTCCCTGGAAATGAGACACAAAGACCCCTTTCTTTACCAAAGAGTCTTAGAAACATGAAAATTCCTTACTCACTGGTTTCACCTCTTCCATCACAGTCCAACAGGGATTATTAAGGCTTGGATCGTGTCCCCCAAAATTCACATGTTGACGCCAGACTCCCGGGGCCTGAGACTTGACCTTATTTGGAGAAGGCGTCCTTACAGGGGTGACCAAGTTAAAGTGAGGTCACTGAGGTGGCCCTGCTCCAAGGCAGCTGGTGTCCTTGTAGACCGGCTCGGGGAAGGCCAAGGACTGCGGCGGACCTCCAGCACCGGGGGCCTGGCTCAGGACCCCTCCAGGGCTGCAGATGGGCCAGCCTTGACCTTGGGTGCACGCCTCTGGGACAGCAAGAGAAGGCTCCAGTCTAAGCCCTGTTCCTCCCCTTCACGGGCGCTCGTTAGGACGGCCACAAGTTCTCACAGGACTCTCCTGTGACACTGGCTGGGCCCGTCCAGCACTCATAATCTTCGCAGGAATCTAATCAGTTCAGTTCTCTAGCTGTAACTGATCACAGAAGGGGTTCTAGTTCACAGCGGGATAAGAGCCTTCTGGCAAAGTGTTTGAATAACTGAAATCGCCCGTGTCCACGCTGGGCAGCGGGTGAAATGCACTACCTGCGAGTGTCCAGTTCCCTGACTTTGGGTCAAGTCCTCGGGACCCAGGCAAGCACGGTCGGCACAGACCTGCTCCCAAGCTTAGGCTCCGTGATGACCCTGGCACCACCGACACGCTCCCCAGGAGCCCCCTTCACTGCACAGACAGCCTTGCGCTTTAGTAAACGGTAATTCACACTCATGTTCAGACCAGCACGGGCGGCTCCCTGGGGAGCAGCTGGGGGCAGACCGGAGCAGCTCCCTGGGACCCCAACCTTCCCCGAGGTTCCCATGTTCCTCTTGCTGTCACCTGGTTCCGTCCGCCAGAAGCTCAGCACGGTCCTTGGCAGCCCTGCCCCAGGCCCCGATCCCAGGGCAGTGTCAGGAGGCCCCAGCATCCTCCAGAGAAGTCACAGCACAGATTCTACCTCCTCCGCCGTGGACACTTGGCCAGACCCGACTCCTCCGATCTGAGCCCAGAGGGCCTGGCCGAGTCTGCGAACCAGACCTGGGATCCGACTCGTCCATGACTGCCCAGCCCACCAGGCCCACCCTGCCCGCAGCCCGCAGCCCTCCTGAGGCCCAGGCCACGTTCAGCTGCCCAACCAGGCCTGCAGCCACAGCCCCGTAAGGGGGCTGTGCAGGGCAGTCGCTCCCGGTGCATTGCATAACCAGCTTTACTGTCCCTAACTGATCAATTTAATTGCTCAGTTTTGACCGTGATGGGTGCAGGCCGTCTCCAGCTGTGGGGAGCGGGGGCTCTCTCTGGTTTGGAGCTCAGACTTCCTGCGTGGGGGCGTCTCCTGTTGAGGGGCGAGGCTTCGGCAGCAGGGGCGAGGCTCTGCAGTCCCGCAGGCGGGCACTGGGGCTCCAGCAGCTGAGCCGTGGTGGACGTGGCTGTCCGCAGCACGTGGAATCTCCCCAGACCAGGGATCAGCCCCTGTTCCCCACCCTGGCAGCGGGATCCTGACCCACTGGGCCACCAAGGCAGTCCTGCGGCCAGCGTTAACGCCTGTTTCCGTCTTCTCCATCACAGAAAGGGTGAAGGTGTTTGTGATTAACCATCAGAGGTGGTGCGTCCCGACCCTGCTCCTTCACACAGTTCACCTCCTCCCCTGTGGAGACTGCGCTTCCTCAGCCTCCCACTGATCCTTTCTGAAGATACAAGCAAGAACGTGTGTCTACCTCTCTCCCTTTCTTGCACAGAAGGCTGCTCGCTGAGAACATGCTTTTCTTCAAGGAACAAACCTCAGAGCTCTGGACGTGCTCTGGACATGCCCCCACGTCCTTTCAGGGAGTGACCGCGACCTGTGTCCAGCACCCCCTCCTCCCTCCCCAACTCTGAGCTGTCCCCAGCAACACACGGACCTACTGGTCCCCACTGACCCATCGTCCCTACTGACCCGTCTGACCCATCCGCCCCCACTGACCCATCCCTTCCCACTGACCCATGAGTTCCCACTGACCCATCCCTTCACGACTGGCCCATCGCTTCCCAGTGGGTTCACAGACTCAACTCGTCACTGATGTCTTCATAGGGCTGACTCCCAGAGGAGGAGCTGCTACGCTCAAGGATAAACACGCGTCCTGACAGCTGACATCCATGCACTTGCTAAGCGCTGGTCACTCCACAAACACTCAAGGCCCACACACCCCATGTGCCACGGGAGCCCGGCCTCAGAATCTACCCAATGTCTCGGGAGGCGGCCCTCAGGGTGCAGACCTGGGCTCTACCCCCAGCAGGACGCGGAGCAGCCAGGGTCCCAGGAGGCTGAGGGCAGCGGCACCACCGGGGCGGGGGGCAGGGACCCCCGGAGCGGGGGAGGGCAGCACGTGGCAGAAGAAGGTCAGGGCGGCCTGTGGACTGTGGCGTCAGGTGTACCCGCCAAGCAGAGGTCCCCAGCCTCTGCACGGGTGCGCCCCTGGCCCTGGACACGGCAGCAGGATCCGGTGCGTGGCCGGGGATGCAGGGATCGGGGCGTGGCCGGGGATGCAGGAATCGGGGCGTGGCCAGGGAAGCAGGGATGGGGGCGTGGCCGGGGACGCAGGGATCAGGGCGTGGCCAGGGAAGCAGGGATGGGGGCGTGGCCGGGGACGCAGGGATGGGGCGTGGCCAGGGAAGCAGGGATGGGGGCGTGGCCGGGACGCAGGGATGGGGGCGTGGCCGGGACGCAGGAATCGGGGCGTGGCCGGGACGCAGGAATCGGGGCGTGGCCGGGACGCAGGGTTCCGTGCGCGCAGTCCCAAAGCCCTACCCTGCGCACCCACGCGCGTGCTCCTGGCCTTAGACTTCTCCCGGGACCAGATCTGTGTCAAGGGCTCGGTAATCCCCGCAGAAATGTGTCACCGACAGGTGCAACAGGCACCCACTCTCCTTCTGTACCCAAATTACTCAAAAACACAAAGGGGACCCCCTGGTGGTCCAGTGGTTAAGACTCTGGCTTTTACTGTTGAGAAAACAGGTTCCATCCCTGGTCTGGGAGCTAAGCTCCCACAAGCCTTGCAGCACAGACAAAAAGAAAAATAAAAAAATCAACGAAGTAAAATAAACAAATCAACAAAAACAGCAGTGCAGGTCAGCAAAGGAAAAAGCAGCGTCTGCGGGTGGAGCTCACGCGGGTCTGGGGCAGAGGCTGCAGGCAGACAAGCGTTGAGTAGGGCGGCAGGGGCGGAAGGGACACTTGCGCCCGTCACAGGGGACCGTCCTGCTGGGGGGGTGGTGCTGGACACGCCACCTCTGCGGGACCAGGGCATGCGCGGACATGGAGCGGTTCAGTGTTCCCTGCACCACGAGATGGGCGGTCCCTCCCAAGCACCCAGGACACACGTCTCAGCCCCACACTTGTTAAAACCCGCTTCACTCTCAGAGATGGAGCCGTCCCAGGCCGGGGAGTCCTGGCTATCCAGGCGCCCACCCTTATCCCTCTGGCCGTGGTACACGGTGACCCACGGCCGACCCTGAAGCGGACGGGCTCAGTCACAGAGGTCGGGGGTGTCCAGCCAGCGGGGCAAAAAGCCAAGCTGCCTGGTCTGCTCTTTCTTTCCCCTGCCGTGCGGACTTCTGCAAAACACAGAGAGCCTTGTCTGATGTGGGAGCAGTGTGTGTCTGCGGGGACAGCGCCGGTGTTTCTGGGGGACAGAGAGGCCTCACGGGGTCAGCTGCGCAGACGGCGGGGCATGTCCAGGCCACCGGAGGACACGCAGGCCCTTCCCCAACAGAACCCGCGGGGCAAGTGGGCGTGGCCCCAGTGGAATCGTGCCCCCCGAGGGCTGGTGCTTCCCACCAGGAGGGCAGGCGTCGGGGTCTCTGCTGTCACCCAGGGCATGGCCCCCTGGAGCCCTCCCAAGGGTGGGCAACGTGCAGGCCGCCGGGGGTGATCAGGGCAGGCCCCTCCGTCCGCAGGAAGAGCTCTGAGTTTCCTGCCGCGTCCACTCTCCATCTGGAACCTCAGCTCCCAGGAAAAGGTCGCCTGGACGGGGGCGGGACACGCATGCGGGACGCGGCTTGCTGAGTCCCATCTCTGTTGTCTCCCCGTCCAGAATTTAATCAGGAAACAAGGGCCCCTCTCTTAGCTCACGGGCACAGAACTCGCTCGGGGAGCGGTGGGGTGGGGGGCTCCCTCAGCTCTGCTGACGGACGGACGGCCGCCTGGAAGGACCCAGGACGGACCCCAAGGCACCACCGCCTCCTGGTGGACAGGTCCTCCTGCAGGGCCTCCCACCCGAGGACGCTAGGCTAACACGGGGCTCGGAGCTCTGAGGAGACGGCAGCCCCTTCAACAAGGAGCCAGACGCCCTGCTTGGGGCAGGGTCCCCACCCTGCTGCTCCCGCCGCTCCAGCTCAGTGTCCTGAAGGCGGGACCCGAATCAGGTCAACTCCTGAGAAAACCGATCAATCCCGCCAAGTTTGGTTCACCGGGTAATATCTATGAACACAGAGCAAGGCAAAAAGTCACGGTTTTCTTCTGACTGAGAATTCTGAAAAACACTGAGAATGATTCAAAGCACAGGACAGAAAACTACTTCAAAAGAAAACTGACTTTGGGAAATAAACCGAGGTACTGATTCATTCACAGAAAAGACATACATAAACGCACTTGTTCTGGTTTGGCCTTAGCTTCCCAGCCGCTAAAAAGAGCAGCCAGGGGGAGCTGAGAGCATTTCAGCAAACCGGGGGGGAGAGGAGAGATCACACTGTGGGGAGGACCCCAGTCTCCACCTGCCGGCCTGCGAGGACCACAGGGGCAGCAAACGCCTCCGTCACCCTGAAATTATCACTGATCCTGACGACCCAGGGCGGTTCTAGAGATGGGGCCTCTGGGAACAGCCCTCAGCAACTAAAAAAAAAAAGAGTCCGAGAGAGTGCACACTCCAGCTCCGCAGCCGCCCCGGAGCCAGCAGGGAGTTCACTGTTCAGGTTTGGACCAGCTCCATCATCAGACTTGCCTCTGCACTCAGATGGCTGTGTCATTTGTTACGAGTCTCCGTGGTGTCGGTAACCGGGCCCCCAGCAAGCACGCGTGGACCAACCCCAGCCCAGACCAAGCCCCTCCCACCCCGGGACGCGGGGAGGCCCCGGATGAAGGCGCACCTGCCGGGCTCGGGAGCCCGCCTCCTCCTGGCAGAGGGCCCCCAGCTGCCCCGTGCAGAGCCCACGGCAGGCACTTCCTCGTCCAGGCCCCACAGGACGGGTGTGCCTGACTGTCCCCGGAGAGGCCAGGCAGAAAGATGCTTGGGTGTAGGCCCACATGGTCTCCATGGCGACCCCTACACTCAGCCACACAGCCGAGGGCGGAGCCCAAGCGAACGGCCTGGTCTGATAGCGCACACCTGTGTTCACGCACCAGGGTCTGCAACTACGACATCAGGAAACATCACTCTTCTGTTTTCAACCGTTTAAAAAAAATGCAAGAGGCCTCCCCGGTGGCTCAGTGGTGAAGAGTCCCCTTGCCAACGCAGGAGACACGAGTTCAGTACCTATTGGGAGAAGCCCGCGTGCCACACGGCGACTAAGCCCATGCGCCAGGACTCCCGTGCCTGCGCTCCAGACTCTGGGAGGCGCAAACGCTGAAGCCGGGACGCCCTGGACACTGCGCTCCACAAGGAAAGACGCCATCGCAGCGAGAAGTCCGCACACCGCAACTAAAGACCCAGCACGGCCAAAAACGAATCAATCAATTTATTTTTAAAAAAACGTGCAACCCAAGGTTCACGGGACACTAAAAGTGCCGGCCAGCCACGGGCGCGGGGTCTGGAGTGTGTGGTGCCGGCCCAGGAGACGAACCGTCCTGGGGCCTCACTGTCGGGACCTGTTCTCAGGCCTCATGCAAACGCGAATCCTAACTCCCCACCGCCTCACAGAGGAACAGAACACGTCTGCTGATTCACGCACGTCAGTCCTCTGGAAAAGCGCCCAAGCTTCTCCCACGGCTGTTTAAAAATGAAATGAGTATTTCTCCTGTTTTCCAGACCCAAACTGGCCGGCGCCGTCTACCAGAGACTCTCCCAGGGCCGAGTCGTCGCGTCCCAGGAAGCCCCCTGAGCATGGTGAAGCCAAGGATAGCGTGTGACGAGGGGAAGCACCCCCGCCCTCCGCCCCGCCCCCCTGGCACATGGCGCGCCGGAGCAGTGGCTGCAGGACCGTGAAATCCGGGCTGCCCAGCTCAGCGAGTCGGAGCAAACACGGCGGCCCGACGTCCTCCTGATTAGGGACAGCCCAGCGAGCAGAGCGCAAGGCCGGTTCCCAGAGCCGCGCCAGCTCCGCCCAGGCGTGGGAAGCGGGCTCCGCTGTGGCTGTGCCGGGGCCGACGGTCCTCCTGCCGTGAAAACAGGGGCGGGAGAGGCGTCTCCCCGCGGGAGGAACTCGCCGTGGCGCCCTGCAGGGTCTGGAGCTTCCCGCGCAGGCCCGTGGAAGCCCGAGTCTGCGGGACTGAAGACGGCGGGCGGGTGGTGGGGCTGGGTGCAGGTTTTGGGGCCTCCTGGGCTGCTGGCCGGGCTGTGTGGTTTCAGCCCCGAGGAGCCCCGTCCAGGGCTCATCCAGGCCTCGTGTGGGAGACAGGGGGTCTGTGAGCAGGTGTGCACACGGTGTCCACGGACTCGCCTCCAACAGCCCCAGGGCCCCCAACAACCAGGCTCAGGGTCCCCCGGTGTCCCAGTCGGGCAGCAGGCGGGGACACCGCCCAGGGAACGCACAGGCGTCCAGGTCTGAATCTCCGCCCTGCTCTCAGCCGGACCAAACCTTGACCTCTCTGGCCGGCGGTTTGCTCCTCACTGAGTTAGGGGACCACACTGCTCCCGTGAGTGTGGGGCCAGCAAAGCTGGAGACTGGCCGCTGACGTGATGGGGGCAGGGGGGACAGGCCACAGAAGGACGCCCGCAGACAGGGACAGGCCACGTCTGCCGCACGTGCGGGAGCCTGCATTTCACACTGAGAGGAGAAGGGCAGAGAAGGGAGCTCACCGGCCTGAAACCGTCACACAGCCCAGCCGGGCAGCCCAGGAGGGCCTCAGGCCTCATCCTCCACACTGACCGCGTGTCCCTGAGGCCCTCCTTCCTGGCCCAGCCTGCCAGCCCCCAGCAATGCAACCTGAAGCCATCAGAATGTGTGAGTGTGTGTGTGTGTGTGTGTGTGAGAGAGAGAGAGAGAGAGAGAGAGAGAGAGAGAGTGTGTGTGTAGAGAAACTGGGCCTGCCAGCCCCCAGCAATGCAACCTGAAGCCATCAGAGTGTGTGAGTGTGTGTGAGAGTGAGAGAGAGAGAGAGAGAGAGAGTGTGTGTGTGTGTGTGTGTGTGTGTGCACACTTGTTGTGGACTGAGGCCGGCGGGTCCACAATCTGCAGGCAGGCTGTGTGTGTGTGTGTGTGTGTGTGTGTGCGCACACTTGTTGTGGACTGAGGCCAGCGGGTCCACAATCTGCAGGCAGGCTGTGTGTGTGTGTGTGTGCATGTGTGCACACTTGTTGTGGACTGAGGCCGGCGGGTCCACAATCTGCAGGCAGGCTGGTGGGCTGGACGCGCAGGGAAGGGCCACTGTCTGCCCCAAGGCCCAGCTTGCTTCTCTTCCCCGAAGTCCTTCAGCTCCCGGGAGGAGGCCTCCCTGCACCATGGAGGGCACTCCAGGTCTCTCCAAGGTCCTGACGTACATATCCATCTCCTCTAAAAGCATTTTCACAGAAGCCTCTAGGGTAACACTTGACCCAGCATCTGGGAACTGTGTCCCAGGCAGGACACTAGCACAGCACAGGCACCCGGGCGTGAGACGCAGCCCGCTGGCTACGACAAGCGTGATCACTCACACACGTGAACGGGTGAGGCTGTTCCTACAGAGACAGCCAGACGCGCCTTTGGGTTCAGCAAAGTAAACGGATCCATCGCGTTATTCCACCGGGCGCTCACCCGACACTTGGCTGACCAGCAAGCGGACAGTCACGGGCCCCAGCAGGGACCAGGCCCGGGAAGGGGATTTCTGGTTCCACCACACAGGCTGACCTTCGCCTGCTGTTGCAGTTGACACCACGGAGCAAACGGACCAAACAGGGAATCAACAAATCCTGGCACCAAGCGGTTACCCTCCACCCAGAGCCTTCGGGAACACCTCACCAGGAGGGGTCCTGCACACACAGAACTCGGGTCTTCAGGAAAACAGGACTCGCAACCCCAGACAGTTATTGAATGACCACACACTTTAGGGAGCAAGGAGGTCATCTCATCAGCCAGGAAACAGCACAGGCCCACAGAAGAGCGGGGCTGAGGAAACCCAAGAGGACTCGGAAGGGCCGGGCCTGACGTGAGTCATCGGGAGGGTTCTGAGGGAGGGGCACGCAGAGGAACCGGCCTCTGGCGAGGCGGTCCCTCCTGGAACCTGTCTGCGGTCTCAGCCCGGGACCCTCCAGGCTCAGCCGGGGACCCTCCAGGCTCAGCCGGGGACCCTCCAGTCTCAGCCCGGGACCCTCCAGTCTCAGCCCGGGGACCTCCAGTTTCAGCCCGGGACCCTCCACTCTCAGCCCGGGGACCTCCACTCTCAGCCCAGGACCCTCCAGTCTCAGCCGGGGACCCTCCAGTCTCAGCCGGGGACCCTCCAGTCTCAGCCCGGGGACCTCCACTCTCAGCCCGGGACCCTCCAGTCTCAGCTGGGGACCCTCCAGTCTCAGGGGACCCTCCAGTCTCAGCCCGGGACCCTCCAGTCTCAGTCAGGGACCCTCCAGACTCAGGGGACCTCCAGTCTCAGCCCGGGACCCTCCAGTCTCAGTCAGGGACCCTCCAGTTTCAGGGGACCTTCCAGTCTCAGTCCGGGGACCTCCAGTCTCAGGGGACCCTCCAGTCTCAGTCAGGGACCCTCCAGTTTCAGCCCAGGGACCACGATGCCAGCCTGACCTGACCCGCCACACTGGCCTCTCCTTGGCAGGAATGCTGGCCTAGTCCTCCCAGTGCACTGATGTTCTGACTTCTCACTGTCTCACAGTCCTTCTCAGTGAAAAACCGAGAAGCTTTAATGCACCGCCAACTGTATACAAAGAACTGGGTTATCTCAGCACCAGGATCCTTAAAAGAACTAAGAAAATAATCACTCTGAAAAAAAAAAAAGAAAATAATCACTCTGATCATTTTCCGTTGGGTTTCCTTCTCTCCAGACCTAGTTGAGCAAGGCCACCAGCACAGAGCTCTGAAAAACTGCAGAAAATGAGGAGAGAGCTTCTCTGGGGCTGAGAAAAGTAATGAGGAAGTTGGACTTTAAAGTCAGTGCATCCGTGCTTAGGAGGAAAGAGAGCTGGGTCTAAGATGTCTTCCCTGGCTATCTCCTTTCTATAACCTTCTGCTGGGCTTCCAATCCCACCCCTGAGCCAGGGGGATGGGGGTGGGGGGGAGGACTGGGGACAGATCTGCGTTGAGATAGAGGAGCACTGACTGTAACACGGAGTGTGTCTCATGGCAGTGGGGTCCACTCAACTCAGCACCCCTGCCTGATGCTCACCAAGGACACCCTCCACCTACAAACACACGGGCAGATGGATGGATGGATGGATGGATGTAAGAGCAGATGACTAGACGGACGGACAGAAGAGCAGATGAATGGATGGATGGATGGATGACACAAGGACAGATGGATGGATGGAGGGGTAGATGAGTGCATGGCTGGTTAAGGAAGGATAGATGCATGAATGGATGGGTCGATGAAAGGGCAGATGGATGGATGAACGTGATGAATGTATGGACGGATGAAGGGCAGACGGATGAATGGATGGACAGATGGGGTGACACAGGCACTGACGTGAGAAAATGACACAACAAAATAACATGCACAAGAAAACAAACATTCAGGATTAACAATTGGCCACTTGATGCCACGCCAATACAAACATCCCACATGTCGGAATAAGTAACAATGGTGACTAACTGCATCCACTTTAACTGCTATTTTTAAAAGTTAAAGAGCTGCTCAGCTGGATTTTTAGAAATAACGTCCACTGCAGGAAGTGACAAGTCTGATCCGGGCTCTTGCCTAAAGGAAGCTGCAACCAGGAAGAGAAGCATAAATTCACAAGCGTTGCAGATAAGGCAGCCCAAGTCCCTGGGGGGAAGGCTCACTCTCCTGCATCAGTCCTGTCTCTTTCTGCATAGAGACAGCTCCCACCCAAGGACTGTGCTGGCCTCCCTTTATCCCAAGAAAAGGGAAAACAGCAATCCAAACAGTGCAGAGGCAAAATCTTCCCATCTCTACCAACCCCAGGCTTTCACTTGTTTAGAGTAACTCTGAATTTTCATTCATGTCCTCACTTCTCAACAAATACATCAGAGCTATGCAGAAAAGTCATTTTCCGCAAAATGGAAAAAGGAAAGTGGGGAAGCACAGGAACTCACAATCATAGAAGGCCTCCTGGTCCCGGGACTGGGAGAGGGACCTCCGGCTGCTGCCTCACAAGGAGGCTGAAGGTGCTTCTTAAACATTGAGTTTGGCCCCTTAAAGAAAGCTGCCTGTGTAAAACGCACAGAAAACTAGCCTACCAGTATCTCCTGTCTGCATCACACGTGTCTGCTCCAATTAAAGGCAGGGCCCACGATAACTGGCCAGCCCTGCCCAAGCCCCAGCATTCCAACTTCCTCTCCAGAACTCCTCAGGTACAGTCACCTTCCCATCTGCAGGGAAATGAACCCAGATGTGACGAGAACAATGGCTCTCCTGGCAGAGCATCGACCATGCAGGCTATGTCGAGAGATGCACGTGCATCCCCTTCTCCACGCCCAGGACGTCCGTGCAGGTGGGGACCTGCCTTCCGAAGACTGCAGAGCGGAACGCTAGAAGGGCCTGCAGGGTCCGGCCACGCCCATAGGTCACGCCCTGAGGGTCACATCTCCGCGGGCCACGTCCACAGGCCGCGCGACCACACACCACGCCCCCAAGACCACGCCCCAGGTCGCACCACCCCTCCCTGCCCCGTGCAGGCCACGCCCCGCAGACCATGTGCCCACAGGCCACGCCCCAGGCCGCACTCCCCTCCCCCGTGCAGGCCACGCCCCCACGGGCCACGCCCCACAGACCACACGCCACGCCCCCAGCCACGCCCCCGCAGGTCACGCCCCAGGCCACATCCTGCAAGGCCACCAGGCTAGCCCAGCTGTCCCTGCCCGCCCCCCGTGGGTTCGTCCCCCCAAACTCGGCCTCCGTCATTAAAACCATGGCTCTTCTAGCCCCCTCTCCCTGCCCAGGATACCAAACCAAAGGCAGCCGTGTCCACTTCCACGCTCGGCACCTGCCTGGCCTGCAGTACCTCCACCCCTAAGGGTTCTCCTGGCATGTCTCAGAGCAAAATCAAATTTAGCGACTCTGAACCTGATGGAACTCAATGGCAAGATACTTTCTCCCCTGAGAGGGTCAGGCAGAGACGGCAGGAGTCCTGCTGTACTGGCTGCTCCTAACCAACCACATAAGCCATGACACCATGACCCCCGGGAGGGCCTGGAGGTGCGAGGGGGCTTTTCCAGGCGGGCAGCATGTCCCCGGGCCTTGAGGTCACAGTGCCTCCAACTGGGGCACAAAGGACCGCGTGTGCCCGTCGTCCCAGACTCCTGCCTTGAGAAGGTCCCCACTTGCTGAAGTCCACCTGCGCGCCCACTGGTCCTCATGGTATGTCTGTCGTCAGGGAGCTCAGAGGTGAGACATGTGAGCTGGTGTCCTTTCCAGGGTCTGTTTGGTGCCGCGTCGCTTGCATTTTTGAGCCCTTTGTTGGTGACTCTGCTGTTTATTTATTTTTATTAGTTGGAGGCTAATTGCTTCACAATATTTCAGTGGGTTTTGTCATACATTGATATGAATCAGCCATAGAGTTACATGTATTCCCCATCCCGATCCCCCCTCCCACCTCCCTCTCCACCTGATGACGCAAGCTTCCCTAACCCAGAGGACTCTGCTGTTTAAAACCTCCCCTGTCGTATTGCTGAAGGGCATCTGGTCACGGAGAAACACCATGTGGGGGATGAGCCTCCTCCAGGCACAAGCCCTGAGCCCCATCCCTGCTGATGAGTCAACAACAGACGGCGAACAGGCATCTGTAAAAGGAAGCTCACAAAACCACGGATCGAGTGGCGACTACGCTGTGAGCAGGGCCTGGCTGGACCCTGATGCTGCGTCTGCCGGAGCAAGGTTTCCTGGGAGCAAATTCTCACAACTCCAAGAAGGACGAGAGTCAACCTTAAACTCTCCCAGCTCCTCCTTCCGCACGTCTCAGGGCCCTGAGGTGACCAACGGCCAAGCAGGAATGCCCAACCTGGGGCCAGAGACCTCACACCCCGCAGAAGGTGGGCCACAGCCAGGGGCAGCCGAGACCCACCCTGAGGCAGGGAGCCCAGGGAAGGGTGCTGAGACCAAAGCCTCCGCAGAGAGGACCAGGGACGGTCGTCAAGGCAGGGCTACGAGCGAGGAGACACACGTGCACACACTGCATCTCCAAGGTCAGCGTGAGAGGCACCCTGGAGACCACGCTCCCCGCCAGGTGCCACAGGAGCCTCCTCCCCCCACAGACACGTGCTCGGCCCGACGTAAGCTCGTTGGTTCAGTGGGAGATGAGCCGTGGTGCAAACAAGAGACACGTGTCCTCGCAGAAACATGGACTGTGTCCAGGGAGGAGCTGGAGCAGGAGAAGCCCCCGACTCGCAGACCTGTCCCTGACGCAGACCAAGCAGGTTACACACGTGCCCCAAAGGCAGCAGGGAGATAACCCACGAGGCCTGCAGATTACGCACGTGCCTGGAAGTCATCAGATTACACACGTGCCCAGAAGTCAGCAGATTACACATGTGCTCCAAAGTAATCAGATTACACACGTGCCCCAGAGTCATCAGATTACACACGTGTCCCAAAGTCAGATTACGCACATGCCCTGAAGTCAGCAGATTACACACGTGCCCACAAGTCAGCAGATTATACACATGCCCCGTAGTCAGCAGATTACGCACGTGCCCCGAAGTCAGCAGATTACACACATGCCCCGAAGTCGTCAGGTTACACGCGTGCCCCAAAGTCGTCAGGTTACACGCGTGCCCCAAAGTCGTCAGGTTACACGTGTGCCCCGAAGTCGTCAGGTTACACGCGTGCCCCGAAGTCATCAGGTTACACGTGTGCCCCGAAGTCGTCAGGTTACATGTGTTCCCCGAAGTCATCAGGTTACATGCGTGCTCCGAAGTCAGATTACACACGTGCCCCGAAGTCAGCAGATTACACACGTGCCCCAAAATCATCAGATTACACACATGCTCCAAAGTCAGATTACACACGTGCCCCGAAGGCAGCAGGGCGATAACACACGAGGCCTGCAGATTACGCACGTGCCCCGAAGTCAGCAGATTACACGTGTGCCCGGAAGTCATCAGATTACACATGTGCCTGAAGTCATCAGATTACACACGTACCCCGAAGTCATCAGATTACGCACGTGCCCGGAAGTCAGCAGATTACACATGTGCCCGGAAGTCATCAGATTACACATGTGCCTGAAGTCATCAGATTACACACGTACCCCGAAGTCATCAGATTACGCACGTGCCCGGAAGTCAGCAGATTACACACGTGCCCCAAAGTCAGATGATTACACATGTGCCTGAAGTCATCAGATTACACATGTACCCCGAAGTCATCAGATTACGCACGTGTCTGGAAGTCAGCAGATTACACACGTGCCCAGAAGTCATCAGATTACGCACGTGCCCGGAAGTCAGCAGATTACACACATGCCCAGAAGTCAGATGATTACACATGTGCCTGAAGTCATCAGATTACACACGTGCCCAGAAGTCAGCGGGGGGATAACCCACGAGGCGCAGAGACCTTCTGAGGCAGGAGTGCAGCAGCAGAAGAGTGAAAACAAAGAAATGACCCGCAGAAGGAGTTTGATTCAATAAAGTTGGCAATTCCAAAAAATAAATACTGCGTGGCGATTAACAAGGACAGTGTAGACCTCTAATTGCTGCGGACACAGGGCCACCACGTGCAGTGGGCGTGGTGAGCGGGACACAGATCCCCATCTGATGTCGGCAAAGAGAAGAGCAGGCAGGTGAGCAGACGCAGAGGCTGATACACAGAAGGAGAGACGGGCAGTGTGGAGACAGAGAGACAGGTCCATAGATGCACAGACGACAGATGATTCACAGAACACAGCTGGCGGACGGACGCACAGACACCCCCGTGACTTCCTGTCTGTGTACACTCACACGACTGCTTATGTATCTGAAGGGAGCCCAACGGGCTAATGCGTCCCTCCAATAATAGAAATGTGAGTCACTTATTTTGGTGTTTCTGTCTGTATGTTCACATTTTTCTACTATGAACATGTACAGCTTACATAAAAATATTTAAAAGCACCTAGGAAAAGTAAACAGGATGGGTGAGGGCAGCTTTCACAACTACTGTTGTCGCCTCCTGGGGAGACAAGGTACCCCCAACGTGGCTGGTAACCACTGTGCCTCCGGCCAACCTCCACCCGCAGGGACTGTAGCTGCGGGGCCTGAGAAGGTGGCCAGCAAGCTTACAAGGACCCCGACCGCTCACACACGGCTGTGGAGGAGATGGGGGGCCTCTGGGCAGAGGGCAGGGCGCACCATGGGCACCGTCAGATTGGCGCCTGGTGGTGGGAGATGCCGCTGACATCCTGGGCAAGAACCTCAGAAACGCGGCTGACTCCTGGAGCCCAGACGTGGAGGGTCCAGCCTGCGCTTGGGGTAGCCCCCGTGTGCACCCATCAGCCCTCACCGCCTCTCCCATTGCTCCTGGAACTGCTCAGGACCCACACCAACCCACTGCCTCATCCTGGGAGGAAGCCCTGGGTTGAACACTTGGCTTTCAACCCAGCCATGATCTACGGGTCACAGCGCTGAGGCTGCTCACCACCTGCCACGATCATTACAGTGGGCATCTCAGAGATGGACAAAACCCCTGTCAGAAGAAGGAGATGCGCGATTTTAACCAGCTGATGCGAAGATCTGACTCACTGGAAAAGACCCTGATGCTGGCAAAGTTTGAGAGCACGAGGAGAAGGGGATGACAGAGGATGAGATGGCTGGATGGCATCATCGACTGAGTGGATACAAATTTAAGCAAACTCTGGAAGGTGGTGAAGGACAGGGAAGCCTGGCATGCTGTAACCTGTGGGGTCGCAAAGAGTCGGGCAGGACTGAAGAGCTGAACAACCACCACTTCTATTAACCCGTGATGGTGTCCATTACAGCCCACAGCGGGGTCTAAGCCAAGGGGGACAGAGCAGGAAGCATCAGACGACCGAGGTCACGAATGGCAGCCTCTCTGGTCCCCAATGGGGAGCCAGGGGTCCCCCATGAGGCACGGTGCCGAGAGGAGAAACCGCCGTCCAGCCTGGGCTCGAGGGAAGCGGGAGATGCCCCAAGCTGGGTCCCGTCCCGGGCACAGAGGGCCTGAGCAGCAGCCCCAGAGCTCATGCACCAGGTGCGGAGGGCACCCAACGCCCGCTGGGCAACACGGGGCCCCGTGATGAGCGCCAAAGGCACTCGCTGCCCTGGCCCCTCACCATCATCGCCCGCTTCCCCCCCCCCCCCCGCTTCCCCCCCTGGTCCCCCGCTCAGCCTAGAGAGATTCGGGGAGGACGGTAGCTGGTGGAGCGCTGCTACCTTAAAGGGCCAGACAGGAAAGGTACTTTTGAGTCACAACTATGCAAGTCTGCCTTTCTAGCTAGATGGGGGGATGGATACCCCAAGCCGCTGTCCACGGGCGGGGTCTGCAGACCCTGGGCTGGAGCTGAGTCCCCAGTGACAGAGGCCACGTGAGGGAGGCAGGAGCTGCATTGCTTTAATCCCCCGAGATCCTGCGCCCGCTCATTGCCGCCAGGCTGGAGGCCCCGCCCAGCACGACAGCACCCACAGGGAGATAGGGACAGCCAGGTTGAGCGTATAAACTCTAGACTCAGGCCTGTGAATGCATTATCTGATTACTTTAATGAAGGTTTTTACAAAATTACAAAAAACAATGGGGAGTTCTGAAAAAGGTGGGTGAACAGGGCCCAGACTTAATGTCTGAAACAGCCAAAAAGCTGACAGAATACATGAAACAACTACTTTCAAGATACCGTATGTCGGTGGGCAATGGAAGGGTCCCGACGGAGTGAACACAGGAGGTGAGCCCAGAACTGCCCCATGTTGCTGCCCAAGAGAGCAGGTGCGCGTGTCTGGGGAGAAGCTGGACGCCAGGACGCTGAGCTCCAGGGACGGATACCAGGAGCCCTGGGCTTCGAGCGTGCAGACGATAAAACCAGAGCAGAGGGCGGCGAAACAGAGAAGAGAAAATCCAAAGAGAAAAACCGGTGAGTCCAAAAGCGGGGTTCTGGCAAAGATCAATGAAACTGAAAAACCTCTAGGCAGGTTGATCAGGAAAAAAACGCACTTCTGACTTTGGGAACGAGAGACGTGACCCCTACAGACCCTCGGTGTTGAGAGGATAACGAGGGCCAGCTTTCCCGTGTGACGTGGCCAAGCCCCCCGCTCCCCAGGCTCACCGGGGAAGGGACAGCCCTGACAGGGCTGTGATTACTGAAGAATCTGAAGTCACGGTTTAAAACCCTCCCCCAAAGCCACGGCGAGCGCAGCCGGGGGCTTCCCGGGGAAGCAAGACCAGACGTTTAAGCGCCGCTAAGCCGTGTCCACCCGCCCGAGCTCTCCCCAGAGCCGGACGGGAGGCCGCGCCCCGCACTCCCTCTGCGATAAGCAGACCAGACAAAGACATTCCAGGAAAGGAAAACAAAGCCCGAGTCCCCGGTGAACAGACGCGGGCATGTCCAGTGAGGCAGAACGCGGGGGGCCAGCTGCCAGGGGCCGCGGGGGGCCAGCTGCCAGGAGGCGCGGGGGACACGGAGGCTCATCATCCCGACCGTGGCGATGGCTGCACGGCGCCGGCACGCGTGCTCACCGGGTGCAGACCCCCGCAGGAGCGGCAGCTTTCCTGCCGGCTGGATCTCCAGGAGGCTTTTCACTTCCCCAGTGAAAACTCACCCAGACCGAGGTCAGAAAGGGGGCCATCGTCACCGGCTGAGCTTCCACCGCCGGCCCGACCAGTGAGCCAGAGGACTGCCCGTGCGCCTCCAGGCTCCGCGGGCTGGGGGTCAGCAGCCAGGTCCCACACCCCCCAACCTGGTCCTGGCTCCCCCACGGCTGCGCATCCAGACGCCACCCCTCTCCTTACGGAGCTGGTCACCCAGCGGCCACCGGCTCGGACAAGCCCCCCTCGGCACAGGCGTCTGAAGGACACCGGGCAAGGGCAAGGAGAGCCTGGGGACACAGTGTCCACCCAGGATCTTTGGGGAAACTTCTTCCGGTCGGCGTCTCCTCCTCCCTACCCCTGCGGGAGCTGAGAAGCAAGGGGAAAAGGCAACAGTGTCTGGAATAAAGGAACTAATCAAATCTGCGGGGTTAACTGACCCTGTGTCCGAGCCAGGAAGGGGAGCCGAGAATTAAGTCCTGAACAAACTGACACATTCTTACCTAAACTTTTTGCCGGTTTTGATTCAGTCACATGAGTAACTGTTCGACTGAGCGATCTCGGGGTTTCCCTGTGTTGTGTGCGGACTGGTGGCATCTGACCAAGAGACGGACAAGTGTGATCTCTGTCTTTCAAAATTAACTCCAAATAAAGAAAATATTAAATTAAATCAAATTAAATACTAAAAGGCAGAGACACCACTTTGCCAACAAAGGTTCGTCGAGTCAGAGCCATGGTTTTTCCAGTAGTCGTGTATGGATGTGAGAGTTGGATCATAAAGAAAGCTGAGTGCTGAAGAACTGTTTTCCAACTGTGGTGTTGGAGAAGACTCTTCAGAGTCCCTTGAACAGCAAAGAGATCAAACCAATCAATCCTAAAGCAAATCAACCCTGAATATTCATTGGAGGGACTAATGCTGAAGCTGAAGCTCCAATACTTTGGCCACCTGATGTGAACTGACTCCTATGAAAAGTTCTTGGGTGCTGGGAAAGATTGAGGGCAAGAGGAGAAGGGGGCAACAGAGGATGAGATGGCTGGATGGCATCACCGACTCGATGGACATAAGTTTGGGTGAGCTCCAGGATTGGTGATGGACAGGGAGGCCTGGCGTGCTGCAGTCCATGGGGCCACAAAGAGTCGGACATGACTGAGCGACTGAACAACAACAGAAGAAAACATGAAGCTCTGGACTTTCGAGTTTAGAAAGGTCGTAAGTTAGCGACGATGCTGTTTTAAACACAAAAGCATTCTCTCCCCACTGACAGGCGACACACATATGCTGTTACCAGTGCAAGTCCAAGGCGGGTCCCAGGGAGCAGTCAGCCCGCAGAGACACAGTGACACATGGGAAGCCCAGCGTGGCTGCTCAAGCATCAAATTCAGTCATGTCCCATTGCTCTTAGATGGAATTCACCCCAAACTGCATTTATAAACAAATTGCATTTTCTTGTGTCCTCGGAAATATATGAAACTGTCACGATGAAAATACTCTTTAAACCTGGACGAGACCTCACAGGCCGGCGCCTCCCCAGGAGCACACGGGGAGGGAGCAGGGGGGACCAGGCCCGATTCGAGCTGGGGGCGACCCGCTAGCTCTGCCCCCAGGCCTTCACCACGGCGTCCACCGCAGTGTCTTCCTGTGAACAGTGCCCGGAAGAGCCCGCCTGGCCAGTGGGAATTAGCACATGGGCGAGGGCCTTCCAACTTTCACCCAGTTTTTCAACCTGATGAGAAGCAGCTCCGGAGACGGGGATCCTGTGTTTGTTCTGCTGACACTTGAACTTGTCACCTGGAATGTGTGGGCAGAGGCTCTGTGCGGCCGGCCGTCTCTTCAACAAGAGGCCCGCGTTCCCCAGGCAGGGAGCCCCCCTCCCCTAGCCCTGGCATTGCCAGGCAGAGCAGAGCCTTCCTGGGCCCCGCCTGCCACCGTGGGGGTCCAGGGGCACACACGCATGTGTTGGCACGGTCCCCAGGCCCCTGTTTGTGAGCAAGGCTCGTCCCCTGCACTGAGGCCATCGGAGTCGCCAGGCAGAGAGGCTGAGTCATGGGACGGAGTGGGGGGCCCAGGAGCGCAGGGGGCGGAAGGAGCCGTGAGTCCTGGCGTCTTGAACCTGGACGAGGCCAGAGCTGCCTCTGCGCCAGGGTCAGCAGCCTGAGCAATGCTGTCTTTTTACAATTATTTCCTGACTCATTAACGGCACGAAGGAGGGGTCTTCCTCCTACAGCCAGCCTGCTGCAGCTTCCCAAGGTGCATCTGCCCAAGTCAAGTTGTGTCCCAACTTAGCAGGGGCCCAGGTCCTGCTCCCAACCGGCGGTGTCTCCAGCCCCCTGGAAGCTTCCTCGGTGCCCGAGCTCTCCTGTCTGCCCACAGCGGGCTGGACGTCCGCGGAGCCGAGGGCTCCGGATACCGCAGGGCTGTTAGTGGTGGGAGGAGGTACTTGGTCCGCCACCATTTTGGAAAAATAAACCACCAGCATGCACGTACTTAAAACATGTTCCTACCGTGCTTTTGAAACGCATTTGAACTGCATTAATGAAAGCTTTTGACTTCCTCCCAGCAGGCCGTTTAAAGCAGAAATCCGTTTCAGGTGAGCCTCCAGCTACAGTCAAGGTCCCGGCTGGCACGGGTGTCGTGCAGGAACCGCGGCCCCAGTCACGGCTGCTCACATCTGCTAACCGGGCCCATCACCCACCCCCCGGGGAGGAGAGGCCAGGCCAGCCCAGCCCAGTGCCAAGTGCATCCCCAGGTCAGCAGAGAGAGAGGGAACTCCCCGAGCCCTAGGAAGACAGGGCAGGTGAGCAGTTCCCTGCTGGAGGCCCCCAGCCCCTCCTGACCTGACGGGACCCCCAGGGGACCACCCCTTCCTCCCTCCCGCCTGCCACCTGTTGGCAGAGACCTCAGCGCCCTGCACAGGGGAGCTCGTGAGAAGCTGGGTTCTCCCATCAGCCAGGTCCAGTGCAGGGCCAACAGGAAGGCAGGGGCCCCACCCACGCCGGGGGCTGCACCAGGACCTTCTCCGAGTGTGGAGAAGGCGCAGACCATGGCTACCCCCGGCTCAGGCCAGCAGAGGTGATGGCATCCAGGGCCGGCCCCTGCCGTCCGCCTGGCCAGGCACACCTGAGCGCTCACCCTCATCACAGGCCCACGGGGCCTCCCTCCCTGGTGCCCCCATGGACCAAGGATCCCACAAGGTGGGGGCTGGAACGCAGCTCGGGCCCGGACACAGAGGCCGTCAGAAGCTGTTTGGCCAGCGGCCTGACCCCAGGGAAGCGCTCTCGCCAGCCCCCTGCCTGCTGTGGGTCGGGCCGCACTCCCCCGGGCCGCCCAGCCCACGTCCACAGGCCCCCTCCAACACCAGGGCTTCCTGTCATGTGGACGGTGGCTTTGGAGCGGCCTGGATTGAGGGATGGGGGTGATTCCCACGACCTCACAGACAAGGCGACAAGGAAAGATCAGAATGGGGGTGAGGGGCAGAGGGTGACTCGTGAGGCAGCAGGTATAGAAGGAGACGCCCAAAGGCCCAGGCGGAGGGGAGGACAAAGCGGGCAGAGTGAGGATGCCCCCGCGCATGTTTTATCACCAGCTGTTTAATCCTCACCATGATGAACTTCTGCCGGGCTGAGCAGAGTGAAATACTCAGAAGTTAAACACTTAACTCTGCAACAGTTGAGCTGAGCACACGACACCCCATGCTGAAGGGCTCCGAAATGCTGCAGCGCCAGATCGCAGGGACCCCAGCCGGCAGAGTGGCCAGGACCCCGCTTCTACGGTTCCAGGTCAAACTAGAATCACATGCCTTGGACCAAGGCCTGCTCTCAGACCAGGATTTCTAAGACCCGACCACGAAGCAGATTGATCCTCTCCCAGGCCCCACGTGAGCGCACCCCCGAGACACCACGATGGGGGACAAGTCTGATGTTCTTAGTGATTCCCATTCACTTTCTGGGGGGCCGAGGTGAGCGGGGAGAGGGAGAGTCCTGAAAGCAAAGGGATAAGTGATGCCTGGACCGGCCAATGGACTCCGGGGCCAAAGTCTCCCCTTACCCTCACATTCTTTCAGTTCCTGATTGCTCCTAGATCATACTTTGGATGCAGAAGAACAGCAGCTGCAGGCGGGCAGAGCTCTGGGAGAGGAGCTCAGAGTGAACATGGACCACCTCTGCACTCGCAGAGCCGGGGACCACGTCCCAACGAGCAGCCCCCAAGAAGGCTCCAGACTGGACCCCAGACCCCAGAGCAACACCCCTCCCCAGCGGGCCTTCCCGCCGGGGACCGGCTCCCCCATGAGGCCCCACCCACCACCACTGTCTCCCTCTGGACTCCCAGTCCCGGACCCCCAGCAGAACCCCTCACGGAGGACTCAGTTCTACCCGTCCCGGGTCTACACTGGCACCGACGGGAGCCTCCTCCCCAGGTGCCAGTGTCTACACAGCTGTAAGACAGGTGTGTGTTCACACCACAATTCTCCAGGCCAAATACTGGAGTGCGTAGCCTTTCCCTTCTCCAGGGGATCTTCCCCACACAGAGATAAAACCCAGGTCTCCCACATTGCAGGCGGATTCTTTACCAGCTGAGCTACAAGGGAAGCCCAAGAACACTGGAGTGGGTAGCCTTTCCCTTCTCCAGGGGGTCTTTCCAACCCAGGGATAAAACCTGGGTCTCCCACATTGTGGATAAATTCTTTACCAGCTGAGCTGCAAGGGAAGCCCAATTTAGGATCTCCTGGTGGCTGAGACAGTAAAGCATCTGCCTGTAATGCAGGAGACCAGGATTCAATCCCCGGGAAAGGAAGCTGGAAAGAATTGACAACCCACTCCAGTACTCTTGCCTGGAAAACTGCATGGACGGAGGAGCCTGGTGGGCTACGGTCCACGGGGTGGCAGAGAGTCGGACACGACTGAGTGACTTCACTTTCACACCAGCCACAACCCTCGTGGCTCTCAAGGACCTGGTAAACTCGGCACCCCCGCCTCCTCACAGAACCCATGGGACGACGTGAGGTCGTTTCTCAGCATCTCTGAGAGCATACGGAAAAAAGCATTTCTGGAATTCTCGCCAGGGTCACCCATTATGTTGCCCGCCCTGCCCACCCTCAGCTGTTTTATGAAACTCCGGGAGGTTCTGTGGAGAATTTCACGGCCTGCAGGAGGCTGGTGAGCCCATTTTGGCTCTACCATAGTCATATTTTAAAATACTGTCCTTTTTAAAAAGCAATTAAGACGTGACGGCAAAGCACAGTACATGCATTTGATTCTGGCGACACGTGAAAAACGGCTTCAGGGTCCGCGTTTTCCCCACTGACTCACCGAAGAGTTAAATCACGGCCTCCAGCAACCCCTCAGTCGGACTGTGGCGACGCCTGCTGTGTGCCGGCCCGGTCCTCGGAGGGCGGCCGGGGGAGCAGCCGGGGAAAGGGCTTCCAGGCCGGGGGTGAGTCCTACCGCGGACCCCGAGGAAGGGCCGGCAGGCGGGCGACCACGAGGAGAGTCCGCCTACTTGGTTTTAAAAGAACATTGACCGCCCACTTCCTGAATAGTTCACCCCAAACTTTACAACTTTTGCAGGCGCTCCGGCAGTGCCAGAAGCACTCGGGCTCAGAGAAGAGTGGAAACTATTTTTGGCATCCACAAGGGCGGCTGTGGGCCGCCGAGCGCAGTCGGCGCCTGGATCGCGGACTGCCTTTTCCGAGTTTGAAACTTTCTAATCAGGGGTGCATCCGAACAGGCCTCCGGCGACTCAGCGGCATCGCGGGCGGAATCCCCAGGGGAGCGCTGGGGTGGGCGCGCGATGCGCGGTGCCAACTGGAGCGCCGGGTCCCCAAGGCCCGGCCGCGGCGCAGCAGCTGCAGACGAGGGCGGGGACGGGCCCCGAGCGCACACCCGCCTGGAACCCGGCTCCGCCCGCGCCTTCCCGCACTCGGAGCGCGGCCCCTCCCGGAACGCGGCGCAGGGGAGCCCGAGAGAGCCGTGCGTCCACCCGGGCCCGGGCCGGAGGCTCTCCGCGCCCCGCCGGACGCGGGTCAGAGAGGGGGCGCCAGGAGGGACCCCCGGAGCCCGGACGGGGCTACGGCGCCCTGGGCAGGAGAGGGAAGCGCCGAGTCGGAGGAGAGGGGGAGGGTAGGAACGCGGGAGAGGGGGGCGCCGGGCTCTGGGAGGAAGGGGCCCGAGCGGGGCGGGGGAGGAGCGGGCGAGCAGCAGGGCCGGCGGGGCGGGGAGCTTTCCCCGGCGGCCCCGACGACTCCCCCGGCCCGCGGGGACTCCGAGTTCCAAACAAAGGCGGCTCCGGAGGCGGCGCGCGCTGCGCTCAGGTCCGCCCCCCGTCCGGCCACGGAGGACAAAGGCCCCGCCGCACGATCCCCGGCCGCCGGCGCGCCCAGATTCCCGGAGCCCTGCCCCCGGCGCCCCGCTCCCGGCCGCACGACCTGGTCCCCGGCCGCCCGGCGCGCCCAGGTTCCCGGGGCCCTGCCCCCGGCGCCCCGCGCCCCGCCGCACTCACAGGATAGAGGTCTGCGGCGCCACGGCGGGCACGGCCTCCAGCAGCAGATGCATGCAGCGCACCGTGGTGCGGAAGCAGAGGCAGCGGCTCGGACACCCGTTGGCCGGCCTGGGGGCGACCTCGGCCAGCGCCCCCCAGCACCAGCACAGCACGAGCGCCAGCAGGCAGGGGCGCGCGGCGCGCACGGCCATGGCCCACGGCGCGCGGGGCGCTCGGGCGCGCGGACCGACAGCGAAGGGCCCGGCGCGTCCACCGCCGGCTCCGGACTGCGCCCGCCCGCCGCCCAGGCGCGGCCCACGTCCCAGCTGTGCGCCGGGGGCGGGGGGCGCCAGCTGTGCACATGCGCGCGGCTCCGCCCTTCCCGCCCCCACCTCCCCGAGGGCCGGGGCGGGGCGAGGACCTCCCGCCCGGAGCGCGGCGGCGGGGCGGTCCCAGCTGCGGAGGACAGGTTGGGCCCCCGGGGTCCAGCCCCAGGTCCGCGATCACGGTCTGGGGCCTCGCCTAGCGGCCGTCGCCACACGTGTGCAATAGGAGCTTTTGTTGTTTCAGAAAACACTCTTAGAGGACTTCGCAAGTTCCAGGCAGGATTCCAAGCTCTTTCTCTCTCTCTCTCCCCTCTCTGCCTTTCTCTCGCCCCCTGCTTCCACCGCGTCTCTCTCCGTCTCTCTGTTTCTGTCTGGCTGTCTCTGGGAGACCTGCCCCCAGACAAGCCGCTGCAGGATCAGAGCCAGGGGTCGGGCTCCCTGCCCGGGCCCACGAGGCCTGTTAAGCGCCCGCACCTCCCCGCCTGTCGCCCCCTGCGCCAGCCCCAGCCCTGCCCTGCGGACCCCAGGGCACGGTGAGAAGCCTGGGCGTTTGGCTAGAGGTCTGTGTGCAGGGCTGGCCCAGGTGGACGCTCGTGTGCTTTAGTTTCCTCCCTTGTGGCCACGGCTGGAAGAACCCACTGGGCTTCCCCAGGGGGCCCTGCTGGAGCCCCAAGAAGACACGGTGGGGGCCCTGGGCCCCGGGCTGCTCTTTTCTAACACCTGACTCCTGAGGGTCCAGTCACAGTTGAGGAGGTCCAGTTCAAAGCTGCACGGTCACCACGTCCCAGCGTTGGAGAGGAGCCCGGGTCTGTTCCGACCCCCACTGTCTCATGGCCGGTCTGACCAACGGCAGAGAAGTGGTCTCCCCAGGCTGCTGTGGGGCTGGGGCAGCGGGCGCTTGCCTGTGTCAGCAGACTGCCGCCCCTCCGTGGTCCCCAGGGCCTGGCTATGGGGGAGCTGAGCTGGGGGCTGGCTCTGGCCCCCCGGAAGCTGGCGCGCCTGGAGCCACTGGGAGCAGCCTTCCCAGTCTCCAGGGGCCCAGACACGTCAGCCAGGCGGCCTGCGTGCTCATAGTTATGAGTCCCCCGGGGCTTCACACTCCTTCCCAAACACTGTCTAATTGCCCCGCATGAATTTCAAACTTAGGTCAGAAACCCCAAACCTCACTGTCCCTGTTTTCTTCTGAATCTCTGATGAGATCCTCTAAAGTGTTTCACCGGACCCTCCAGTCCAGCAGTCGCCCCTGAGGTCCTTGCCCACCCATGTGAGTTGAAAATCCCTGTGGATTCCAGTTGTTCCTTGTGTCTCGGCCAGTTTCTGCTCTTGCGTCCTCCCCGCCATAACCACCAGCAGTCCCGGCCCGGCCCCTCGCCCTGGACCCCCACTAGGACCGCGCCTGGGCCTGCCGGCCCCTCCCTGCAGTGGACAGAGAATGTGCTGCAGCTTCGACCCTGCCGACCCTCCCCAAGCCAGAAGTCTCCGGGCCCCTTAGGTTTCAGCGGGTGAAGGCCGCTTCCCAGCCACCCCGGGAGCAGGCAACTGCTGCAGCACTCGCCCTCCGCCTCTCCGTCTGGTTCAGCGCCAGCTGTGGCTCACACGTGTCCCTCAGGCTGGGCTGCCGACCCTGGTGGTTTGATCAAACATGAGTCCAAGTGTTGTGCTGAAGGTGTTTTGTAGATGAGATTGACAATGGCGAGCCTGGGCAAAGAGCAGCTCCCTCCGTAATGTGGGGGAGCCTCATCCACTCAGTTGAAGGTCTTTAGAGTAGAAACCACTGAGGTTTCCTGGAGAAGAGATTCTGCCTCGCAGCCTCAGCATCCGCTGCCCCGTGAATTTCCGGCCTCCCGGCCTGCCTCTGAAATGTGCTCCAGCAGTGCCCACACTGCCGGAGGGGTCCTGTGATCTACCCTCCGCCGTCCGCCCCCCGTCCTCCCCCTGTCCTGCTAGCCTCCCAGCCTCCCCTCCTCCTAGTTCAGCAGGGACACTCTTAACCTACTGGGCTGTCTCTGCTTCTGCACCTCCTGGGCCGCATGGCCCACGTCCGCCCTCTAGAGGCCCAGGGAGGCCTCACACCTCCAGGATCCTGACGTTCTCCTGGTTCACTGCGCCCATCAAAGCCCCCCAGGTTTTCTGTTGCCCAGGCCCACGTGATTGCTTGTGTTTCTCTCCACTGACCACTTGCCAACCTCGTTATCTGCCCCGATCCTGTTATCTGTCCTGCGTAAGCATTCCTTCCTGGCGGGACTGTGCCGCTTGCTTAGACGTGCACTCAGAGACCGGGGTCCCAGTGGAATGCTCTGTGCTCTGGGAGCAGCACCCCGAGCGCTGCAGCGTCACGCGGCCGTGAGGATGGGATGCTCACCCTCCCGCTGTCTGAGCGCCGGCTCAGGGCTGGGCCTGCACGTGACTGCTGTCCACATACTCTAGTATCTAAGCTTGGTGACATCCCGAAGAGATGTGAGTATCCCTAGTTTGCAAATGCAAAACCCAAGGCTCTGTGAAGAGCATGGTAGCTTGTCCAGGCCCCATAGCTCATGACGGGGAGGGAAGGAATGGGATGCCGACTCGGCGTCACCCCTGCCAGGCCCTGACCCGGAACCTCACCTACTGAGCTGACTGGTGGCGGGGGGCCCCTCCTGCAGATCGCTGGGCCCGGCCTGAGCCGCGCTGGTGCCCGCTGGCCTCTGGGGACTAGCTAGGGCCGCGGGGCCCACAGTCCTGGGGGCGCCCACCCTCCGGATGCCCCCGCAGCCACGGCCCCGAGCTGGCAGAGGTGACTGACGGCCAGTCTCTCCCTGCTTATCCCCACCCCCGCCCCGAGGCCCTCCTGCATCAGGCTGTGCTGAGGAGACACCCGCGTGACCGAGGGGCCCCCAGGGACAGCCCGCACTTCCTGCTACTTCCAGGGCGAGCCTGCCTTCTGTCTGCCCATCACTCTTCAGGAGTCTGTGAGGAAGGGAGCGTGCGGTTTGGAACAAGACGGGCTGGGCGGCAGCCTCCCAGCTCCGTGACTCTGGCGACCGTCTCGCCCTCTCGGAGCCCCGGGCTCCCGCCTGTCACGGGAGGAGGCTGTCTCACACTCACAGGCAGTGCTGAGGACCCGGCGAGAGGTGTGGGAGCCCCCCCTGCCGCCCGGGGACGAGTGTCCTCCTGGCGGGGAGGCTTCCCGGGTCTGGAGGCCGGGGGGCCATTCCCAGACGGTGAGTCAGCCCTGGAAAACCTGGCTGTGCCTGAGACTGCCCCCCACCCAGGGCCTCGTCTGCATCTTCCTGCCCTGCGTCCACCCACTTGCTGGCAGCCAGCGGGGAGGGCGTGGAAGTGCTCCAGGGGAGGTGCTCCGGGGAGGTGCTCCAGGGCGTCATGGTGACCAGCAGAAGGCTGACCCGACAGTCCTGGAGGCCAGAGGTCAAGGTTCGCTCCTTCCTGCCTCTCCGCAGTCCCTGGTGCTGGGCCGCACACGCTAGCCATCCGTGGCCCATCTCCAGGAGGGCTTCCCCCAGTCTGGCCTCATCCCTGTCTCCCTGACCTCGCGGGGACACCTTGGCTTAGGGCCTGGGACACCCTCCCCTGACGCTGGCCACGTCTGCAGCGGGCCTGTTTCAGAGCAGGTCACGTCCTGAGCTCTGGGCAGGACTGGGCGCTGGACAGACAGCCAGGCAGAGTGGTGATGAGCCCGGGGCCCTGTCCCCACGCCCCCTCCAGGCTGCCCCGGCTGAAGGAAGGGAAGGACCCAGAGCGGGGTCTGGTTCACAGGGAGCTCCCTGCGGGGATGAAGGGGGTGGGGTCGTGCCGGCTTAGGTGTGGCTCCCTCCCAGGCGCAGGCAGGGCTCTGCGCTCCAGAAACATCTGCAGATAAGCCTGAGACTCCGGAGTGCAGGGCTGTCTGTGGAGGACCGGGGGGCCCAGGCGGACACGCGGACCTGCACGCCTGTGCTCCGGGTCTCACCCCAGACAAGGATGTCGGCCACACTGGGCCCCCGACCCCGCTCCGGGGCCATCTGGTACCCCACCCCAGGAATGCATGCAAAGCCCTGTGCACATGAGTCCTTTTATTGTCCTGAACTAGAAGACTGCTTCTCAGCAAAATGGGCCTGAGGTCAGCTTGTCCCCAGTTACAGCCCTCCCAGTTGACAAGTGCCCGTGTTCAGTGTAACCCACACGGCTTCCTTTCCTGCATCCACTTGTCGAAAAGCTGCTGTCCTTATGTCAGCTAGAGCCTCTTTTCTTACATTTTAAAAGAAGAGGAGTTGTTATTTAGTCATTAAGTTGTGTCCAACCCCACAGACTGCAGCACGCCAGGCTGTCCTCCACCGTCCTCCACCGTCTCCCGGAGTCTGCTCAAACTCACATCCGTTGAGTCAGAGCAGATGACTAAATACACCTGCTTAGAGTCGTTTTAGGCTGAAATTGACACAGCCCCAGTGGGCTCGGCCATGGGGCTACGGCCGCCCCTTAGGAGCTGGGCCTGCGTGGCTCTGAGGGTGACCGTCAGACAGCCGTGGGCCTGGCCCTGGAGCCCGGGTCCTCCGGGGCGGTGTCCTCCAGGGCTCCCGTGTTCTCCTGAGATGCTCGCCCCCCGCAGCCCCGCTGGCACTGGGCGCAGGTTCTCCAGCAGGAGCTCTACCATCCGGGCACCCCTCCCCAAGGGTTTCACCGCCCAGGACGGCTGGTGTCACAGGACCGCACCCAGACGGACTGTCGCAAGCTGCCGCCCTCCCACCCGGCCTCCCAGACTGTCTCTCTTACAAAGGCCCCTCGAGACCTGCGTCCTCCCCGCCCGAGGAAGGCGCTCATGCGCTCTGTCCCACGGGGTGGGGCCCGTGTGTTTCTCCCCGGACCCCCGTGCATGCTCTCCCAACCCCCACCTGACTTCCGCGCCTTCTCCCCTGCCTCCCCGCCTGGAGTCAGCCCATTTCACAGGCCGGCCTTCAGAGCTGCCAATGTCAGGGACCCTGCTTCCCGCCCTTCACGGCTTTGAGCCCCGAGGCGATGGCTCACAGGTAACCCTCCCAGAGACGGCAAAGGCGGGGACTGACCGCTTAGACTGTCTGAGCGCTCTCTGCCTGCTCTAGCTCGTGGTCTGCTGGCCGCAGGCCCATCCCATGCCTGGGGGCTGGACGGCAGGCCCGGGTCCAGAGGGTCACAGCCAGAGGGGGGCTCTCAGGTCCTGGGGAACCGCCAAGAGGGCAGCGGCTCCCGGCCGCCATGAAGAAGGTGCACACACATGCACAAAGGCCCGAGACAGACGTCTGAAAGAAACGGGAAACGGGAAGCCGTCGTCTTCTGCAGGCGGGCTCAGCACGTGGTTCAACCGCACTCCCCACCTGGGGCTGTCCTGGCGCAGACTCCAGAGGCTGTCTGGACTCGCTGACCGCCCCAGCCCCCAGCGGCAGGTGAGCCTCCTCCCCCCCCTTCACTGACTGGAACTCCAGTCGCCTGAGGAATGTTCCAGAAGGAATGTCACGAGTGGGCGCAGGGCAGGGGTGGTGGGAGAGCTCCTGCGCTGCTGTTGGTGTCTGGGGGGCCCAGACCCGGACGCCCGCAGAGCCCTGAGCAGGGTGTCAGCCAGCGTTCCCCGCATCAGCCGGCCTTCAGGTCTTCTTGAGGAAATCTTGGCAGAGCTCGGCAGGGTCAGCGTCTGCTGTGAGGAGCAGGGCTGAGACTAGAACTTCCCTCAGTCAGTTCAGTTCAGCCTCTCAGTCGTGTCCGACTCTTTGCGACCCCGTGAACTGCAGCACCCCAGGCTTACCTGTCCATCACCAGCTCCTGGAGCTTACTCAGACTCATGTCCATCGAGTCGGTGATGCCATCCAGCCACCTCATCCTCTGTCGTCCCCTTCTGCTCCTGCCTTCAATCTTTCCCGGCGTCAGGGCTTCCCTGGGGTCCCTTCAGCACTGCGTTCCTGGGCTCCCCCCCAAGCCGGGCCTGCTCTGCCCTCCTGCTGCAGGCTCTGCGCCCGATGTGAGACCGGGCCGGCCGGAACGCCTGAGCCTGGAGCAGAGGAAGGTTTGCCGCGGGGCTGAGCCGGAGGAGCAGGTGGCTCTTCTCAGGAAACCCAGACTCCCCAGTAGGCTTCAGGGGGCAGCTTTGCGGGCAGGATGTGGGGCGGGGGTGCGGGGGGTGTGCCTTCCTTCTGGGGGTGCTGGGAGATCAGGGCAGTGCCCGGGAGCTTGGGCTCAGCCTGCAGCCCGTCCTCCGGGGCGGGGGCCTCAGTCCTGGGGCGGGGGCCTCAGTCCTGCAGCAGTGCCGCGTGTCCGGCGCTGTGAGTCCTGGGGGGACAGGACTCTGCCCCCCAAAGGCTGCACGTTTGTTTCCCAGCCACCCCTCCCTTCCCTGATTGGCTACTGCTGGAATCTGCACTTGGGAGCAAAGAGAAGGGCTGGGAGGCTGAAGCCTTTTTCCAGCAACAAACGGGGGAATGCAGAAAACGTTTCGAACCCGAGAGGGCCCCAGAGGGTCCTAACCGTTTTCACTCCTGGGTTATCAGCTGGGGGCCCCTTGTAAGATGACTGACTAGCAAGAGGAGATCGAAAGTTTACCCTGTACACAGGGGAGGCGCCCGGGTGGGGCGCACCTTAAAGAATAGCCTTGGAATTCAGGTCTAAGTACCGTCTTCAGCTGGTGGCTCAGACGTTAGAGGATCCACCTGCAATGCAGAAGACCCGGGTTCAGTCCGTGGGTGGGGGAGATCCTGGAGGAGGGCATGACAACCCACTCCAGTACTCTAGCCTGGGGGATCCCCATGGACAGAGGAGCCTGGCAGGCTACAGGCCATGTGGTCGCAGAGTAAAACACGGCTGAGCAACAAACACTTTCACCATCTTCAGTTAAGCCTGAGAAAGAGTGTTTGGAAGCCAGTTGCAGGAAGGGGACTCAGAATGATTAACAGATACAGATACGGTTGTCATGCAGACTTAAGTCTCTGGTGATTTGGTATCAGCTTTCTCTCCTGGCTCAGACAGGAGACCCCTTACAAACGGAGATTTCCCTTGTGAATGAAAAAGCGTTTCTGCCATATCAGTAAACAGTGATGCAGACAGCCGGCCCCTGAAGCTGCCCTTGCACCTCCAGGGAGCCCGGAGTGAGGACACCCTCAGGGGGAGCTGAGAGTGGTGCTTTGCTGGGCTGACTTGCTGAGGACTTGCCGGGAGTGAGTCTCAGATGGCTCTCAGGGAGAGCTCTGAAGAGGTGAGGGAGGAGCCAGGATCTACGGGAGCTTTTGCAACAAAGACCAGGTGGTCAGAGCATCAAAAGATACTATTAACTACAGAAAACCAAACATCTCAGGTTAATGAATTTAGCCCCTTTCTATGAATGGGAAGATGCAAGAGTCGGCTCACCGACGTCACTCCCTGGATGTGCAGCTCAGCTTGGGGCCGGTGTCCTGGGCTTTCTCGCCCTGGGCCCCTCTGCCCCGGGGTGGCTGCAGCCCCTGTGTCCCCACTCTGAGTCCCCCCAGGACTCACTTTCCCGGGCGGCTGTGGCAGTTGGGCGGCTGCAGGATCGTTGGTCTGCTCATGCGAGCGTTGCTCAGTCGTGTCTGACTCTGTGACCCCATGGATTGTAGCCCTCCAGGCTTCTCTGTCTGTGGGATTCTCTGCAAGAACACTGGAGCGGGTCGTCATGCCTCCTCCAGGGCACCTTCCTGCATTGGCAGGTGGGTGCTTCACCACTGGGGCCGCCTGCAGAGGCTGCCACGCAGCAGCGTGTTCCATTCACAGCCCTGCAGGCAGTCTGGTGCCGGGGGTGAGCGCCAGAGCTCTGCAGGTCTTTGCTCAGAACCTGGAAACCCTCGTCTTCAGCAGGAATGAACGTAAAACTCTGAATTAAAGTGTCCAGAGATAAGAGTGGAAGACACAAACCAAGGAAACAAACCCAGATGGAACCAGCGGGGACCATGATGTTGACAAGTCTGACCTCCAGCAGAGTCCGAGTCTCATTCAAAGCTGGTTTTAATACTTTAGACACTAGATGTCACACCTACCAGCGGCCGCGGGAGGATGCAGACCGAAAAAGGATGAAACGGGGTGGCAGCCGGCTCCCTCAGAAAAGCCCCGATGCCTCCCTGGCGTCAGCATCGCTTCTCTCTACTCCTGAGAATTAAACCGCCCTTTCCGGGTTGGGCGAGAATTGCTCTGTGAACTTCGTTCCTGCTTTTCTGTTCTTTGGCCACTGAATAAAGCCTGCTCTGTGTTGATCTCGACTTTGGTTTTGGCTGCTCCAGCCTGAATGGAAAAGGAACGTCTCCTGCCAAGGCAGGGAGCCGTGGCCTGGCCGGGGCCTGAGCAGGGTCCCCACAAATCAATTCGGTAGCACGTGGAGGACCCTGGCCCAAGGCAGGACCAGACTCGGGGGGAGACGCAGCCTCAGGTGGGTGGGGAGGAGCTAAGACACTGAGCCCGTCCGTGGATGAGGATGAGACAGGCTGAGATTCAGATCCAGACTCAGGAGACATGCTCTCATTCTGGAAAGTGAAAGGGATTCTCCCCCTTGTTCTGCTGGAAAGAAAGAATTCAAAAATGTGCCCATGAGCTAATCTTTCGAGCTTTTATCAGATAAGACGAAAGTATTTAAGAACATTTTCGAATCAACACTTCACTGGATTCCCAGAAATAGTTTTGGCAGTACAGCAAATGATAAGACGTGATTCCCAGCACAAGTGAACTGCAGAGTTCCAGCTCCTCCAGCCCTGGAGACGCAAGGCGGGAGCAGGAAGCCTGGCTGCCCATCAGCGAGGCAGCAGGTGGAGCACAATGCAGGCGGGGAAGGGAGGTCTCGGGGACACGTGGGGGTCTGCAGCGGCGGGTAAGGGAGCAGCAACACCGTGAATGTTGATGTGAAACGACACTCGGGTTCTGTGACGAGACAAGGAAAAGCTAAGCATGAAAAGTTTTCTCTGCCCTCTGGCCTCCTCTCCTGCATAAGGCATCACCCAGACCACCACATCAGCAGGAATACCCACTCAGCTAAAGAGCAGCCTCCTGCCAGCATCAGCAAGACGACTCTATCAACAGCACTTGTTGCTAATCTCAGAAGAGGTCACGTGAGCCGCCGCAATGATGACATTTGGATCTGACTATGTACTGTTAATCTGCTGTAGAGCCCTTTGTCTCAAAAATCGTGCATAGCTGTCCCTTGATTTCTGGTGGGTGGAATAGTTCTCAGGGCTTTCCGAGGTGGTCTTCAGGTCATAATCCTTGAATCTGGCTGAAATGACGTTTTCCATTTTTTTTATTAGATCGACTGATTAATTGTTCTTCAACTTTAACGTCTTATTTTCTAGATCATCTTGTTGATAATCTATTACCTTCTCAAATAATCTATTACCTTCTTGCTCCTTTATAATCAGGAACCCACTTCTGTTAAACTGAAAAAAGAGAAAATCAACTGGATTGTCATCCCAAATCTTTTACCATGTCTGAGCTCAACTCAAAAATCTTTCCTTACTCAAAAAATAATTTTGAGGCAACTTAAGGAGTATTTATATTACATAGGAAGAAAAAGCAAACATGTAGATAAGGAAAAGAAAGTCAGAAGAAAATTCAGAACTGAGGCTGAGATCAGAGTCTGGAGATGACGCCACCCTGATAAAGAGGAGATAAAAAGATAAAGAGGAGATCGCAGGAGCCAGGGCTCCTCGGGACCGTCTGAGAGGTCCCAGCACAGGGTGCTGCATCGGACGCGAGAAGGAGCCCCCAGGAGTCGGGATGTGCTGGCTGCATCGTATCAGGCAGGTTTGCCTTATCGGCAGTGATTCTGGTGGGAATTGATCTTCATGTTGATTTCACTTTCTGTTCAATTTGTACAGTGAACAATAACTTTCGGGGCATTTTGGTGAAAGTGAAAGTCGCTCAGTCATGTCTGACTCTTTGCGACCCCAGGGACTATACAGTCCATGGATTTCTCCAGACCAGAATACTGGAGTGGGCAGCCTTTCCCTTCTCCAGGGACCTTCCCGACCCAGGGATAGAACCCGGGTCTCCCGCATTGCAGGCGGATTCTTTCCCAGCTGAGCCACTGGGAAGCCCAGGAATACTGGAGTGGAGAGCCTGTCCCTTCTCCAGGGCATCTTCCCGACCCAGGTACTGGGAGGGAGGTGCAAACTCCCAGTTACAGGGTGAGCAGGTGCTGGGACCGCCGCAGAGCCGGAGCAGAGCTCAAGCTGCTGTGGGGCCTGAGGACCGTGGGCCCCACGAGCCCGCACCTCAGAGGAAAGAAAGGACTGTGCTTCCTCCTGGCCCTTTCTCTGCGTTGTGTCTGTGGGAGGGGACGAACGCGGGACGTGACCAGTTCATGGAGCAAGTGTCCCCCCGTCACGCTGCGCGCCTTCCACAGACACGGAGGTGCGCGCTGATTGCATCCCAGTAGAACTGGGCTGGGAGGGACGAGCCACACGCAGAAGGGAACAGGCTCCTGATCTGATCACTCGGAGAGAATTTATGCCCGGCTTTTGGGAAGAAACTTCTAGATCTAAAGCTGTTCTAACGCAAAAGAAGAAAGGACAAAGAATCACCTTTGTTTTCCTCGATGGACCTTTTGACTGGCTTCGGGCCGGGGCTGGCCCGCCTGCTCTGCTGTGCTGAAAGGTCCGCACGCCGGAGCTGAGCCTGGAGGGAGCGGACCGTCCCCGGACCGTGACAGCACCGGGCCTCTGGCCACAGAGGGAGCCCCAGGGACCAGGCCCCAGGGAGCCGCGACGCTCCGTGCTCACTGAGGGCTTCTGCTCCTGGAGACAGGGTCCCAGGGGAGGGACATCCCCCCTTCCTTCCTGTGGCCAGGGCTCCCGGCAGGAGGCTGCTCTGGGCTCAGGGGGAGCTGCCAATGGAGTCCTGGGTCCACAGAGCATCCGCTCCACCCAGGTCTCCTCACTGCCTGGGGCGGGGGGCACGTGGTGTGGAGTGTGGGGTGACCTGGGGGCATGTGGGGAGGAGTGTGGGGTGACCTGGGGGCATGGTGCGGAATGTGGGGTGACCTGGGGGCATGTGGGGAGGAGTGTGGGGTGGCCTGGGGGCATGTGGGGGCACGTGGTGCGGAATGTGGGGTGACCTCCGAGCTTCTTCTCCCAAACACCCTGGAATCCTCACTCCGGCTGTTTACTTTCTAAACAATCACTCCGTGGCCCGGGGTGAGAAAAGTGTGGTCGCAGCCTGCTCTACTGGTACGTGCCTGGCAAGATCCACCAGGAGGGCGGTTTCAGACCAGAGGCCCGGGGACCTGTGTGGGCTGCTCCCCCGTCACCCCGTTCTCACTAGAGGGACCCTGGCTTCTGGTCCGCCTCCCTGCCCCCCACTTTGGCTTCCCAGGGACTAGCTGTTCCCCAGCTTTGGTTTGCTACTCGGGGGCTGAAGGGGAGAACAGGACTGGACAGACCCCCACCCCACCCCCCAGGCTCGGGGGGCTGGTGGGACCACGAGAACCACTAACACACATCGATTTGACCCGGCCTTGTTGCCACTCAGCTGCTTCTTAACCTCTTTATCATTTTGTTTTCTGTACTGTTCACTTATCACAAGCATCATATTAGTGCGGATTTGTAACTGTCATTTCTGGTAACACCATGATGTTCCATAAAGTGCCTTTATTTCATCTGCTCTAACTTCCTCTGTACTAGGACTTTGGGGGTTGGTTTCAGTTATTTCAGTGCATTTTCAATTGTTTTGGTATTTTAGGAGGGACATCTGGAATTACTGGGTCAAGAATTCTGTAAGATTTCTGACCTTCTTGCTAACCTGCTTTCCATGATGTTTATACTGATTCTCAGGGCAAGATGCTTTCGACCACCAAGCTGAAAGATTTCAGTCACGACAGCAGCTCCTCAATGTCCCACCATCTGCTTGAACGTCCGTGATCCTGAAGACACGCCCTTTCACAGAGGTGCGCCCGATGGTCTGAAGACCCAGGGTGGCGGGACTGTAAATCCCACCCCCAGGAGAACACGCTCCATCCGCCCTGGTGCAGCTGAGCCAGTGCCCGGTGTAAAATGCGGGCAACACCTGCTGGAAGACGGGCTCAGAGGGCGTGGAATCTCGGAGCAAGAGATGCTGCTGGGACTCTGGGGGGCCGGGGACCAGCTCGGTGCCGAGGGGCGAGGGGTGGCCCCGTGGCAGCTGCGGGAGCTGTGAGCCTCTGCACCCCAGACCCGGAGAGATCTGTGATGGACGTGAACCTTGGGATGTGGATGCGTGCTGCATGATGACCGTGTCCGTCGGGAGGGGCGTCTGCATCTGTGAGGATGTCCCTGCTCTGGGGGGATGCCCGCATCAGACATGACCTCAGGAAGAGATAGTAGGGGTGACGGCAAGAGGTGTCACGGTGGCGTCCGGACAAGCTCAGGGGCAGCGCCTCCGGGACCCCTGCGATCTGTGCTCACGGGCCTCGGGGTAGACAGATCAGCCTGCGGCAACGTTGTCACGGAGGCGGCCGTGGCTGGAGAGAAGCGCCCTGGGGCCCTGCCCGGCCCCAGACCCTGCGCACCCTTCCAGACTCAGTGAAGACGCACACGCAGGTAGAGACCCTTCGTGCTACAAATGTGGTAACACCTTTTTTATTTAGAGTAAGATGTGTTAACATCCAGCATGACAAAATTTGTACAAAGTTCACAATTTAAAAATGAATATCACTGCAACTTGTGATTCCACACATTTATAGCAAAATTAAAGTGTCAACAAACCCATGCCGTGTAGTACAAAAATAAATCAAACTTCAGTTCCACAGAGAGCACGATAAATATTTATACAAAATTCTGTCTTAATAAATGATTACTTAAATTAACTTAGAAATGAATATGAACAATAAGTTATAATAAATAAACTCTGATGACTCACAATAATTCCATATGAAAGGTCAGCATTCTAATATGTGACACTTTTGTGATCCCTATATAATAGTCACAGATAACTTTGATTTGATATTATGTACCAACATTAGATGAGCAGCAGATTTGTGCTTAAAACCCCTTTCCATTGTACATAGGTGAGAACAATTAGAATCCCAAACTGATACTACCTATTACGCTACGAAAAGCATCACTATAATTGGCAAAGAAGCTGCAGACAACAACGGGGCGGGGAGATGCATGTGCCGATATGAACAACGGGGGCCCGCGAGGAGGCCGGGGCCCCGGACGGGGCGTGTGGCCGCAGGTGGCGACGCGCACCTGGCTTCAGCTCTCAAAAAGGCAATTCTGAGCAGGGCAGCTACAACTAATCACCCAACAGAAAGACGGCCCCGCAGAGAAGGCGCTGCGGCGCCCGAGTCATTACACAATCTTCTCCCAGCTAATTAGTAAAGTCCTCCTGGAAAACTGTAAGCTTTTGTACAGTGAGCAGTATAAAGTGCCGCTGGGATGTACATGTATCTATACATATATATATACCGAGGTTGAGTATTGTATCAGAGCATTTGCGGTGAGGTCCCTGTAATCTCCCGTGGCATCATCAGGTCAGCCGGGAGGCCTCCTCAGATTCCTCCAGGGTCAGAGTCACGAGGCTACTGACACGGGAATTGCACACCTCCGTACGGATATATAGGACAAGGTAAGTGCAAATAGTCGACTGGCACATTGTGGGGACAATGACCCTGTAAGTCCTGTTCTGCTAAAAATATTTTTTTTTTATTTTTACAAAACCCATCTTTTTTTTTTTTTCATAACAAAATTTTAAAGTACTTTTGTACTTCCTGCATAACATCAAGACATGGAAGGAGGAATGCTATCACATGTAAACCAAGTCAACAGCAATCGATAACACGACAGGTCGTCCCGGGACGCATGAGCAGAGGGGGGCGCGGCGGCGGAAAGCGGTCTTACGCATCGCATCGCGGAGTGCAGTCGTGGGGGGACAGTCAGTCTCCGGGATGGAAGCGAGTCTGAGACGATCTAGTGTAAAGCAAAAAAGTGCTGAAGGGCACTGAGCTACTCCCACCGTCTGATTGCATTCGTTCCTAGAGGAGGTCAGACCGAGCAGACGCCCCGCACGTGGAGCGCGCGCTCCCGCCTCGGAGCAGGACGCCTCGGAGCTGGGCGCGGGCGCTTGTCGGAGCCGCTTTCCCACCCGGGCCGGCCCGCAGCTCAGCCCGATCGCGCGAGGACTGCCACGCCGTCCGCCTTTATCCCCCACGGGAAACTCGCGACAGCGACAACAGGAATGGTAAGTGGAAAAGGAAGGGGAAAGAAAGAGTCTCAAAGGATCTCTGAGCGCAAAGGAAACGCACGGATTCTGCGGGGTAACAGGCGGTTCGGGGGCAGGAAGCCCTCGGGAGGGAGGAGAAGGTTGCTCCAAAGCGGCGGGAGAGGAGGAGGGGTCTTCGGGCCGACCACCTCCGCTTTGCCCCTGTCTTAGCTGAAGGTCCCACCGTCACACCACGTAACGCTCAGGAGTTAATTTAAAAGTGCTCTTTAAGCTGCTTTGAATCTTCTGCCAAGTTTCCATGGCTTGATGTTGTCTTACAATAAATTACTTATCTCATTTCTTACAGTTAATCCATATGCCATTTCCTTGGAATGCAAAAAACCTCATTTATTGCCCCCACCATACACCATCCTCCTAAAACAAACAAACAAAAAAATCACATAATATTTCCAAGCATTGTTCAAAAATAAAGCATTTTTTTGCAACCAATTCTTGCTATGAAACAATATGCACACAAAATGTATTTCTTAAATTCCGTAAGATCCTCGAACATGAGGCAAAACGATAACATCTAAAAAGTGGCTGCAGGGCCACCAAACGATCATTCAGAACTGTTTGTGTGTGTGTGTGTGTCCATTTCAGTTCAAAATACTAAACATTTAATCACTAAAGCATTAAAAAGAATGTACACTCTATTTATTTTGATCGGCTTACCTCTTCAGAAATATATATACCCCCAAATGTGCATACATTAGCAGCTATAAACATTACATGGCATGTCACACTATGTCAGCTTATATGAAAACGTACAAAAATGTGAATGTATTCCAAAACTATTCTGCAGGTACTATCTTTAAAGCAAGACATAAAATCATTATGAAGTCTTGTAAGCATAACACTGTTTCAAACAGAAATAAATATATAACACTTTCTGGTAAATTACAGCAGCAAAGAACAAGAGGCATCCTTTTTTAAGCAAGATTCCATCACTACAGCAGCTGTTCAGACCTGAATTCCTCTCACAGCCTGCTTTATATTTTCCAGTAGAGCTTTATTTTCTGGGCTCTGATAACGGTCTTGATTTGTATACATGTCCGTCAAAGTAGTCACGTATGCATCAAAATTTTGTTCATTGATTGGATCCTACGAGATATTAAATAGTAGTTCATATGCAACTTTTATTTTCTTAATAGGATATTCACATCAGCATAAATTAGTATCCCAGCCTAACGCCACTGTTCTTATCTTACTTAAAAGGCCTTTCAGAGCAACTTAACCTAACCTTAGGGGATTTACCGATCAGCCCCACCAGAGCAGTTAACGTTATGGTTTGGGGGAGGTAACCGCAAGCATCCGAGGTCTGGAGAACCACGAGGACAGAACAGACAGACAGCTACGCTAGGATGTGCACTGCGCGGCCCCCGGGGGCCTCCGCCCGGCGCCGGTCACTTACCATGTGCGGCAGCTGGATGTTGGCGAGGCTGTGGATCAGAGACTGGCTGAGGTTGGCGAGCTCATGCAGGAGCGACTCATTCTGCTGCTCGATCACCTTGTTCTCCTCCTCGATGGTCTTGAGGCTGGACTCCATGGTGGTGATCTGCAACGCACAGACCGCGCCACATGTAACACGAGTCGCCCCCAGCGGGAGGCCTCGGCGGCCCACGCCAGGGCGCAGCCTCTCTGCTCGAATCCAGAGGTTTCCGTGCGAAGGACTGGACGCTGAAGGGGTCACTTCATGTGCTTTGAGTCCTCACACTGGAGGACGTGGCAAGTGGACCCTAACAGCTGGTCTCTCTGAAAAGGAATCGGTGCACTAAGGCGGGCTAGGTTCCCAGGTTCTGTGAGCTTTCATTCGGTCTTTTAAAAGCTCTTCTTGTCACTGTGCACAAACAATCATGTGAGGACTGGCCTTGCACCACCCAGGCCTTTCTTCTGGCATGACGGGATGATCTATCTGCATTAGTATCTTAGGACATGGGCCTAACACATCTTCTTCTTAGGCTAAATCTAATACTGCACAGAGACGTCTTGAAATACTGCTTTATTTGTGAGTCACTATCCTCTCCAGAAAAACATCTACTTCTGCTGTATTGACTACACCAAAGCCTTTGACTGTGTGGGTCACAACAAACTGTGGAAAATTCTTAAAGAGATGGGAATACCAGACCACCTTACCTGCCTCCTGAGAAATCTGTATGTAGGTCAAGAAGCAACAGTTAGAACTGGACATGGGACAACAGACTGGTTCCAAACTGGGAAAGGAGTACATCAAGGCTGTATATCGTCACCCTGCTTATTTAACTTATATGCAGAGTGCATCATGAGAAATGCTGGGCTGGATGAAGCACAAGCTGGAATCAAGATTGCAGGGAGGAATATCAATAACCTCAGATACTCAGATGACACCACCTTTATGGCAGAAAGCAAAAAGTAACTGAAGAGCCTCTTGAGAAAGTGAAAAAGGAGAGTGAAAAAGTTGGCTTAAAGCTTAACATTCAGAAAACTAAGATGATGGCATCTTGTCCCATCACTTCATGGCAAATAGATGGGGACACAGTGGAAACACCGACAGACTTTATTTTCTTGGTCTCCAAAATCACTGCAGATGGTAACTGCAGCTCTGAAATTAAAAGACCCCTGCTCCTTGGAAGAAAAGCTACGACCAATCTAGAATATTAATAAGAATATTATTATATTCTTTTTAATAAGAATATTAAAAAACAGAGCCATTACTTTGCCAACAAAGGTCTTTCTAGTGAATGCTATGGTTTTCCCAGTGGTCATGTATGGATGTGAAAGTTGTAGTATAAAGAAAGGTGAGTGCTGAAGAATTGATGCTTTTGAACTGTGGTGTTGGGGAAGACTCTTGAGAGTCCCTTGGACTGCAAGGACATCCAAGCAGTCTATCCTAAAGGAGATCAGTCCTGGGTGTTCATTGGAAGGACTGATGCTGAAGCTGAAACTCCAGTCCTTTGGTCACCTGATGTGAAGAGCTGACTTATTTGAAAAGACCCTAATGCTGGGAAGGATTGGGGGCAGGAGGAGAAGGGGACGACAAAGGATGAGATGGTTGGATGGCATCACTGACTCGATGGACATGTGTGTGTGTAAACTCTGGGAGTTGGTGATGGACAGGGAGGCCTGGCATGCTGTGGTTCATGAGGTCTCAAAGAGTCAGACACGGCTGAGTGACTGAACTGACCGTCTCCGTAGTCACGAGACAGAGGTCCCTAGTGGCCTGTATGGTGTCACTGCCTCCCTACCTCAGAGAAGGGTCTGGCATGGCTTCCTGACCGCTCTACCTTCCTCTAAAAACCCAGAGAGAATGTAACCATTGCTGTGAAGCTTTCTGGCCTCCGCCTGCCGCCAGACAACCAGCCCTTGGTCACTGCACAGCAGGCTGGAGAGCGGCCTGCTCTGCGAAGGTTGGAGGGACCCAGCGATGAACCAAACAGGGCGCTCCTGGAGGCCACAGCGTGTGTGCCGGCCTCCATGGGTCCCCAGGCTGGCCTCAGAGGGGATGCGTGGAAACAGGACTGTCTGCCGTACGCCAAGCTCACAGCCTGGCGCCTCCAGACGGCAACAACTGACTGCCTGGAATTACCCGAATCTCTGCTCACCAGCTCTAAACTTCGATTTCTCACATAGGGTGTCCCTGCTCACGTCGAAGGATCCCAAGTAGTTGGAGTCTGAGGGAGCCCCTGGCTTTCTGAGTTTCGCCAGGTGAAATCTGGCCCTCTGCGGATTCGGGAGTGACAACACTTATCAGTAGGCACGTCTGTAGGTGAGAGTGTTTCTCGTGGAAGGACACTCATTGTCCGGGCTTCTGACCCAGCAGGGTTCAGATCAAAACCTAGCATCCCAGGGACTGCTGGGACTTGGGGCCCAGGTGGAACGGGGGGGCGGACAGAGTGCTGCCAGGGGGTCAGCATACCCTGCGGCTGGCCCACGGGGGTGAAGGGCTGATCGCACTCCCGCGGGGCTCCCAGCAGGAGGGCGGGGCCGCCGCCTTCCTCTCAAGGCCCACTCTGAGGCAGCCGTGGGTACCGGGCGTCTGGCATCATCCAGCCCAGGAGAGGCCAAGGCTGGCTCTGAGGGAGGAACAGCCCAGCCCTCCGTCCGGGGCACCCAGGGCTCGGGGAGGGGCTGGAGGCAGCCTGTTCTGCAGCTCAGGGGCCCTGTGCTATCATCTCAAGGTCCTCAGCCTGGGGAGGGCAGGAGGACAGGCCCCCCTGCTACTGGCAGCACCCTCATCTACGTGTGTGGCGAGCAGCAGCTTCCTGCAGGGAGGGACGAGGACCCAATGACTGTGTGTGCGTGCGTACACGGCCTCTAGCCCGGCTCAGGATAGCGCTAAGACGTGTAAGAGAGAAACGCAGAGCTAAGTGATCACTGATTTGATGAGACAGAAGGTATACGTCATTCTACACTTGAAAAAAATTTTTTTTTGGTCAAGCCTCGAAGCTTTAGGACTGAGTTCCCCGACCGGGGATTGAACCCGTGCCCTTGCTGTGGAAACGCCGAGTCTGAGCACTGGACTGCCAGGGAAGCCCCTGTCCTGAGCACTTCTGATGGAGAGACCACTGAGCTCTTCTGAGCTCGGGACCCAGGACCCTGCAGGGACCCTGGTCTCCCGCAGCCTCTGCAGGAGGAAAACCGGGTCAGACTGGCATTCACGCCTTCGAAGCAGCAGAACCAGAGCCTGCTTTTGCACCGAAAGCTCACACGGGGCCCACAGGTAACACAGATAAGGGCGAGGCTCGGGCGGTCTGGGCTCCAGGCTGGGGGTGGGAGTAGCAGACGCCGTGACCTTTGCCTCCTAACCACCCCAGAGGCTGAGGGGGGGGGCGGTGTGTGGGTGTCCAGTGTGGTCAGGGGCCCCATGAGCTCTGCCTTCACCCCCGGTCACAGCACAGCAGCGAGAGCCTCCCCCTCCCTGGGTGTCACAGGCACCGTGGGGGCGGTGGGGGAGGGGGGATCTGACCACAGAGGGGGGCATCTATGCAGGACGGGGGCCCCGGTTACACCTGTGACCACACTGGGGGGACGGCTGGGGAGGGGGGATCTGACCATGGGGAGGGGGGTCTGTGCAGGACAGGGGCCCCCCTGGTGTCACCTGTGAGCACACCAGGGGGACGGCTGGGGAGGGGGGATCTGGCCTCGGGGAGGGGGGCATCTATGCAGGACGGGGGCCCCGGTGTCACCTGTGACCACACTGGGGGGACGGCTGGGGAGGGGGGATCTGACCATGGGGAGGGGGGTCTGTGCAGGACAGGGGCTCCCCTGGTGTCACCTGTGACCACACTGGGGGATGGCTGGGGAGAGGGGATCTGGCCTCGGGGAGGGGGGTCTGTGCAGGACGGGGCCCGGTGTCACCTGTGACCACACCGGGGGGGTCCCGCCCCGGAGCCTCGGGAGGCACAGCCCTGTGGACGGCTGAGCCAGGCACCCTGGACCTGCAGCCCTGCAGCCTCGGCTCAGCCGTTGCAGGGCACACGTGTGGTCTGATGTGTGCACGTCCTGTGTGGCCGCTGTGAGCACGCGGGGTCAGGACGAGGCACCTAGGCTCAGACCTCCAGCAGGGGCTCAGTGGAGACCGGACCTGGCCCACCCAGCAGCCTCGCCGGGAGTCTGCGTGGACACGGGCGGCCCTGGAGCCCAGGGAGGGGCTCAGTGTCCCCTGAGGGGACGGGCGGCCCAGCCTTCGCCTCCAAGGAACGAGCTCGCCCCCTGCAGGGACAGGCTACCCTCAGGACCCGCTGCTGGGAGCCGCGCTTCACTGAAACTCCGACATGAGTGAACACTAGTCCGTCAGGGGCCCCGCGGTGACAGCAAATTTTGCCGTTGAAATCACCTCAATAGAAGATCAAGAAAAGGATGAAACAGTAAAGGGAAGACCAGGCGAAGACCAGGGGAGACACGCCCCTGGGGGCCTGGAGTCTCCGGGGCCGCTCGATTGGGGGCCGCTCGATTGGGGGCCGCAGAAACTGTTACCTGAGTTCTGAGCTTGATCATGTCAGCCTCCATCTGGGAGTTGGACTCGTTCAGCTCCTTGATCTCCTCATCCAGCTGCTTGATTTCCTCGTCATTCTCTATGCCTGCGGGGACAGGAGGGTCAGAGACACAGGCCCGGGGCTGCTACGGGGGGGGTCATAGTCGGCGGGCCTGAGGCCGCCGTAGGACAGGGGTCAGAGACGCTGGGCCTGGGGACTCCGCAGGGAGGACGGGGGGTCAGAGACGCTGGGCCCGGGGACTCCGCAGGGAGGACAGGGGGTCAGAGACGCCGCGGGGAGGACGGGGGCACCGTCACTCCTCCAGACGGGGAGCCGGGTTTGCCGTGAAAACAGACTCTTGAATGAAAATGAAACAGTCATGGGCTGTGTGTCTTCTCATCCCAGTGCAGTCCTCACAAGGAAGGCCCCTACAAACAGGGGGAATCAGCTGGGGGTCATGGACCCTCACAAACGGAAAGGTTTCATCTTCAGCGATGCCTGAGAGGGTTCACCAGAGCCCGCGACTGTGCCCCTCTGTATCCGGCGGTCATCCCGTGTCCCGGACGTGGGTGCTCCCGGCTCCGGCCACGACCCGTCTGCTCTGCGTGCAGTCTGCCTCTCTGTGCCCCCATCCCCTTCTCCCCGGACTCTCGGAAGGAGCCAGGTGGCTGATGTATCTGAAAAGCAGACAGCAGGGTGCCCACCTCGCCAAGCTGGGATTCTGCAGATGAGAACTGATCACACACACACACACACATGACCGAAGCCCTGAGTTGCAGGGTGCTGGGCGGACGCTCTTGCAGAAGGCGCAGTGACCGGCTCCAGGTGCTGGCCTCAGAAGCTCCAGGAATACAGACCCTGACTGGTGGGCACACCCCTCATCTGAAGGGCCAGCTTGGGGGGCTTTGTGGGGCTGGGTTCTGGAGGGCCAGGAGGTCTCTGTGGGCACCAGCTCCTGAGGGGGCCCGGGTGGGCTGCAGGAGGAACATCGGGGTGTATAGGGGTGCGTGAGAGTCCAGCTCTCCCAGCTGGCTGCTGCTGCAAGGCCTCGCTGGGGTCAGAAAGACCCTGGCCCGTGCGGTGCTTGCCCTGGACACCTGTGCTTAGGAGTCCTCAGGGGAAGAGCAGAAATCCTGCAGGTCCAGGTGCAGGACGGCCACTCCCGTCACTTGCCCGGCGCCTGCGGGAGACTGAGGGCCGGTGTCCAGCTTTGCAGAGAGAGGGGTCCAGTCTGCCCCAGAGGGAGGGCCTCTGACAACCCAGAAACCCTGTGCACGCTGCACCAGGCGCCAAGCCCAGGCCTCAAGAAGACAGCGAGTGGGGGTTCAGGTCTTCGCTGCTGTTTATAGTGAAATGAAGGGGAAAAAAGACTCAGGAGAGTAAAACATCCTCCTGTAGAGAAGCCCATTTTTTCCAGGACATCACATTTCCTGGTGAATGTGACTGGGCGGGATGCGTCATTGCGCTCAGCTTGATTTCCCTTTAATTATTTTTGCTTCTGAACTGCTTCTCCCACGGATCTGTCTCAGGTGGGAAAGTCAGCCTCACGGGTGAGGTGGTCTTGAGTGCCCCCTCCCTCGGCCACGCTCCTGCCGTCATCCAGGGGACCCTGTGTCCGTGACCCTGACCAGCCTCTTAGGTCTGCAAGGCACTTCTCTGCAGCCTTTTACAGGGTCCAGAGCATCAGCAACGAAGTCTGCCTTTTTTACCAAACGCACCCGAAAAGCAACCCAAGGATACAATAGACGATACTGCCAGTACTGAAATGAGGTCTACCCTTTCTCAGTGGTGGACTGCTATTTCCCCTTCTGTATCTGTGACCAGGCCTCTATGGAAATCCCTCAAAATTAGGAGCTAGGATCAACTGAGTTAGTGTATACAAAACCAACCACTTGGGAGGTCTCCATCAAGGCGGTGGCTAATGTTATTGTTCTTCTGCAGCTGAAGGTCAGGTACACCTCAAGGTAAGAATGCATAAAAACAATCCAGGTAAGTGCATAAAAATCCTGATTTGTGAAGCAACTAAATCATGAGTTAATTTACCATGCAATGAGGATTTGCCACAACGTTCCTTTAAGCTCCTTAAAGGGCTTCCCTGGTGGCTCAGGCAGTAAAGAGCCCTCCTGCAATGCGGGAGACCGTGGTTCCATCTCCGGGTCGGGAAGACCCCCTGGAGAAGGGAATGGCAATCCACTCCAGTGCTCTTGCCTGGAGAATCCCATGGACAGAGGAGCCTGGTTGGCTACAGTCCACGGGGTTGAAAAGGGTCGGACACGAGTGAGTGACCAACACTTTCACTTCCTCTGAGTCCCTACCCATCCAGGTGCAGTGAGAACGCTTCGTGTGAAACCTGCAGAAAAGTCACAAGCCCTCCTGGGTCTCTGGGCTCTGAGGGTCAGGTTTTCCCAGTGAGTTTCTGTTAAGGTTTCTGGACAAGCTCTCTGGGACGTACTTCTGGTTTTTCAGGTCTGGACAATTTAAAGTCTTCTTTTTTCCAGGGGTGCTCTGCAGCTTCTGCTGAAGACCAGCCGTTTGAAGAGCAAGTTATCACATCTCTCTAAGAAGCACAGAGAATCCGCCTCTTTTCTCCGACCCCTGTGTTCCAGCCGCCTGTGAAGATCTCGCGATCTTCATTCAGTTCAGGCTGTCTGAAGGCCCTGTGACAGGCTCTAATGCTGTGCTGCGGGGGGCACGTCTCCGCGAGGCCCCTTAGGAGACAGCCCGATCCTCTCTGCGGCGTAAGGACACACCGCGCAAGGGCGCAGCGGTGAAGAGGAGAGCAGTCTTCTCTCACGTGCTAAATAGAATGTCTTACCTTTACTTGCACGTAACACGGGAGTGTCAGCGAGCAGACGTGACTGCGTGGCAGGAAGGTCCCTGCCGCCGGGGTCTGTACACGCGGCCGGTGGAGCTCATCCCAGGGGACTGGCCTCTGACCCTCAGAGCCGCTTGACGGAGAGCCCGGGTTTTGGATCATCTGTGATAGGAAGGGTGAAAAATGCGCCATACAGCTGCCTGTCTCCAATCCGAGATTCATGCTTCCCCTGAGTTGTGAGTGTGATTGTCAGTGGAACAATCCACTTCAGGGCTGGCAGTCTGAAGATCACGGCACTGTTACGAGACCCAGGGAATGGCGGGAAGACTAGCATACCTCAGATTTCCATGAACTTGCCTTGACTGGCTTGTCAGGATGCTCCATCTATGGTACTTCATATACAGCGAAGCCTATGAGATACCCCAGCGTGTCAGCACTTTTCTCTTGGGGCTCAGTTCAGTAGCTCAGTCGTGTCTGACTCTTTGAGACCCACTAGACTGCAGCACGCCAGGCTTTCCTGTCCTTCACCAACTCCCGGAGTTTAGTCAAACTCATGCCCATTGAGTCGGTGATGCCATCCAGCCATCTCATCCTCTTTCGCCCCCTTCTCCTCCTGCCTTCAATCATTCCCAGCATCAGGGTCTTTTCAAATGAGTCAGCTCTCTGCATCAGGTGACCAAAGTATTGGCATTTCAGCCTCAGCATCAGTCCTTCAAGTGAACACTCAGGACTGATCTCCTTTAGGATGGATTGGTTGGATCTCCTTGCAGTCCAAGGGACTCTCAAGAGTCTTCTCCAACATCACAGTTTAAAGGCATCAATTCTTTTGCACTCAGCTTTCTTTATAGTCCAACTCTCACATCCATATATGGCTACTGGAAAAAACATAGCCTTGACTAGGCGGACCTTTGTCTGCAAAGGAATGTCTCTGCTGTCTAGGTTAGTCATAGCTTTTCTTCCAAGAAGCAAGTGTCTTTTAATTTCATGGCTGCAGTCACCATCTGCAGTGATTTTGGAGCCCAAGGAAAGAGTCTTTGGGCTAGATTCTGGCAAAAGGGAACTAGAAGAATTTTGATTAAGTTATGAGATGAGAATGTGGTCTCTCTGGAATACAGGTGAAATCTTAGGAACCCGTTTCACTGCTGTGAACTTTCATGAAAGAGTGTCCATCAATTATCATGTTTTGTTTTACTTTCATGGAAAACCAGCGTCTACGCAGGGGACAGAGATCACATGACCAGTAGACGTCCTGAAGTCTGGAGGCGTTTCCGAGCTGCCCTGATGAGAGGTTTAGCAGTCTGGGGTTTAAGGTCGGCTTTCCAAACACAACAGACCTGGAATCTGAGTCCATATCTGCTACTTACAAGTCCAATGATGACTGCTCTCCTTAATCCCTCAAAACCCCAAATGCCTGCATCACAAAAGGTCCCTGTCAGACACAGTGCCTCTAAGAAATCAACTGTAGGTCAGATTCCTGACCTTCAGCGAGACTCGCCAAACGGGCCAAAGAAGAGCGTCAGACGCCGCTGTCCCAGCAGCCCGCCAACACCAGGCCTCTGCAGGCACATCTCTGCTCTGACCAGAAAGTGGCGCAAACTGGTTCTGTCCTGCTGGCCCAGTCATGGGAGCTAAAAGAATAGCTAAAATAGCTAAAAGAAAAAATACTGCTCCTGCTCTAGCACAGTGGGCTTCAATACCTTTTTTTCAATTAAAAAATTAATAGAAGACACACCTCTCCTTCACAAGCCCTAAAATTGCCACCTAAAGCTTTTTATTGTGATGTTAAATAGTTGTAAAAAATGTATATATTTCTAGAAAATTGTATGTTGCAGAGTACCTTCAATATATTTCCATCAAAGTCTTGGGTCAAGTGTTTATGAAAACAATCTACTGTGTAAATTAAGTGGCAAATCAGGCTTCATTATCAAAACAATTTGCAGATCAGATCAGTCTTCCAGTGGAGGTCGTCATCACTTTAAATCCAATAAAAACACCAGCCTGGGCCCCCATGACAACCTTCGTACCTCTCATTTTTGCTCTAGGTGGTATTAGCAGGCGTGTGAATGGGTGGGTGGTGGATGGATGAGAGGGCAGGCGGATGCGTGGATGCACTGCGGAGCACAAGCCGCCTCCCTGTCTCCTCCCGAAACTCAGCCCTGCTCCCCGGCTCCCCTGCCCTCTGCCTCCCGGGAGGCGCCCTCAGGAGCCGGCATTCAGGGCTCTTCCTGGCCAGGTGAGTCCTTCCTTAGCTGACAGTGGGGACTGGGGGCGGGGGAAGGGCAGGCCCATGACCGGCGGGCTCTCAGTCTGTCGGATTCTGGAGAGTCAGGGGGAGTTTGAGGGTCTGGTAATGACATTCCCAAAGCCATCCACGTGGGTGTGCCCCCAGGTCACCCCTCAGAGCCCAAGTCACCCCCGAGAACCCAGGTCACCCCCCAGAGCCCAGGTCACCCCTGAGAGCCCAGGTCACCCCCCAGAGCTCAGGTCACCCCTCAGAATCCAGGTCACCCCTCAGAGCACAGGTCACCCCTCAGAATCCAGGTCACCCCCGAGAACCCAGGTCACCCCTGAGAACCCAGGTCACCCCTCAGAGCCCAGGTCAGCCCTCAGAGCCCAGGTCGCCCCTCAGAGCCCAGGTCGCCCCTCAGAGCCCAGGTCAGCCCTCAGAGCCCAGGTCGCCCCTCAGAGCCCAGGTCAGCCCTCAGAGCCCAGGTTGCCCCTCAGAGCCCAGGTCGCCCCTCAGAGCACAGGTCGCCCCTCAGAGCCCAGGTCGCCCCTCAGAGCCCAGGTCAGCCCTCAGAGCCCAGGTCGCCCCTCAGAGAACAGGTCGCCCCTCAGAGCCCAGGTCGCCCCTCAGAGCCCAGGTCAGCCCTCAGAGCCCAGGTCGCCCCTCAGAGCCCAGGTCGCCCCTCAGAGCCCAGGTCGCCCCTCAGAGCCCAGGTCAGCCCTCAGAGCCCAGGTCGCCCCTCAGAGAACAGGTCGCCCCTCAGAGCCCAGGTCGCTCCTCAGAGCCCAGGTCAGCCCTCAGAGCCCAGGTCAGCCCTCAGAGCACAGGTCAGCCCTCAGAGCCCAGGTCGCCCCTCAGAGAACAGGTCGCCCCTCAGAGCCCAGGTCAGCCCTCAGAGCCCAGGTCAGCCCTCAGAGCCCAGGTCAGCCCTCAGAGCACAGGTCGCCTGCCTTTGCTCCCGCCTTCACCTCTCTGAGTCTCCTTTTCTTTCTAGGTAATGGAGAACGTCAGGACCCGGGCTCGGGCTGTTGGGGATATAAATGAATCTGTGCGCAGAGCCCTGGGACAGAGCTGCGGGCAGGGAGGGGCCCTTCCCTCAGCTCAGCACCCCTGACGGCAGACAAGAGGCGGGGGAGTTACTTCATTTCCTTCTCTCCTGATCGTGTTAGCCGCTCAGTCGTGTCCGACTCTCTGCGACCCCACGGACTGTAGCCCGCCAGGCTCCTCTGTCCGTGGGATTCTCCAGGCAAGAACACTGGAGTGAGTTGCCATTCCCTTCTCCAGCTTCCCTCCCGAAGGCTTGACCAAAACCAAAAGCCAAAACCACACACAAACAACGGAAAATCCAAAGCCCCAAGGTCCCTGCCGCCCGGCTCCGGGGAGGGAGGCTCAGAGGCCCGCAGTGAATGTGTGCGGGGGGTCCCAGAGGAGACCAGCTACTCAGAGACGATAGGGGCTCCCTCGGGGGACACTCGGAACAATGAGAGTCTTTGCGGGAAGAGGCCAGAGCAGGCTCTTCTCTAAACTTCAGAAAGAAAAAGAGAACACTGGATTTTGGAAACGGAAAGAGGCCTCGGGACTTCAGACATGCTCCTTCCCATTCAGATGGACGCCTGGGGGAGAGCGCCCGGACTCAGGACCAGAGGTGCCGGCCCGAGTCAGCCCGGGGCTTCAGGCGGGCCTGGCCGCAGTGCTCCATGACCGTAAGACAGGGTGTCGAGGAGAGTGAGTGACCTTGGACAAGGCGTACTCTCCGGATTCTCCGAGGAGAGAGAGAGAGGTCGTCTCTTCCTCACACACGGCGGGGGCCTTGCCTTCGACTGCAGCAGGCAGGTGTGGCTGACGTGAGCAGTGACCACTGACCTCCAGCCCCCAAAGAGAGGAGCGAATCTCCCAAGTCCTGCCCTTGGGTCAGACACACAGGGATGAGACCATTTATCCGCGGAGAGATGCGTTCAGCTCTGGGTTCAGTAAGAAATGCCTCTAGTCCTGGCAGAAAAGGTGTCCCCACAGGTGTGGAGCGAGGGGACCGTCAGGCCGGGCTCCGCATGGACTGGGCTTGGAGAGACCTGGGTTTGACCTGACTCTGGAGCTTCATCTCCCGGTGACCTGGGCTCCCAGGGTCCTCGTCTGTGGACAAGTGTGTGACAGAACCTACAGCAAGAAGACACGTTCCGAAACCTAGAGTCACGGAGCTGAGCTCGGATGCAGAGATGAGCTGATGGCGACCCTCGAGGGCACCCCCGCTGACCTGGGCTGGGCCTGCAGCCGGGCGTCCAGCCAGATGAAGCCTGGGCTCCTCTCCCATGTGGCGCCTGCCCTTTCTGGTTCCCAGCTGTGCTTGGCCGACACGGACGGAGGACTCTGAGGGTCAGATGTCCCACAAGAGAAACACCAGCCAGGGCCTCCCCACGCTCCAGCTGCCCCACCGGGGGAAGGCTCCTCCTCCAGTTTGCAGGCCTGCTCGCTGCACTTCTGGCTGTGTCCACACTGTTCCATTTGTCCAGAGTCAGAAGCTGGCGTGGGCTTACATCAGTTTGCAGAAGGATTTTTGCTTTAGCTCCAGGGTTGTTTGCAGGTGAGATGTCGGGCTAAACATTTCGGAAAGAGCTCAGTGGATATGGCTTTCCTTGGGGCAATCCACCCCTCGATGGCTGAGTGAGACGGGATGTTGGTGACCTTGGAGTCTCTAGACTGGCTCCTCAGGCTGGTGGGCTGGTCTGAAGGCTCCCGTCCAACTGGTCCTGCATCTCGAGCCCCCGGCCACCTTGAACAGATGTGGGGCTCATGGGACCGAGACTTCAGGTGAGGCGTTGTGGCCCTGGCTGCCTTACTGGTAGATGATGGGGCCCGTGTTAAGGACCATTATCTCTGCACACCTTGAGCTATCCTCATGACTGAAAATGAATGTCCAGTGAGCGACGGCAGCTTCCAGATGGCGGCTAGGGCTGCCGACACCATCAGGCCAGCACGTGGCAGGGCTGGATCCCTGTCTGCCTGGACCCCAGCCCAGGAAGTGGGGGAGGGGGGCCTGGCTCTACCCCCACCCAGCCTTGGGGGCCGGGCTCCTGTGATGCGCCTAGGCTTCTAGCCCGGGTGACCGTGCCTTTGGGGCCACGGAGTTAGGGAGGCGTCTTGCCCAGAGCCTGGATCCATGACTTTCACAGAAAACCTGCTCTGCACGAGCCCCGCTCCCCAGAGTCCCCCGAGGGGTCTGGAAGGAGAGGCTCTCACCGGCCACATTGCTAACTCCTGATCACAGTTTCGCTGAGCTCTGTTCACCAGTGACCACAGAACCTCCGCGCCTGGGGACACACGCAAACACTGCACCGGTGACCACGGACTGCCCCTCTCGGGGACACACGCGGTCACCTCCCCGCAAGCCTTGGCAGCAGAGCTGTGGTCAGCGCATCCGTCCGTGTGCATGTTGCAGACACGTCCTTGTTTAACGCGTGTCTGGTCCATTAACACTGGACTCTCGGCCAGCAGCCTTGAGACGAAGCCGGACTCGCATGCTTTCTCCCCATGGCCTGTCACAGCCTCGTCATGGCCAGGATACCACACAGCACCGCAGCCCTGCCCTGGTGCCTCGTAAACCATGATGTCTCCAACAGGACAACACACAAACTGGAAAAACACAGCGCCCGTGGACTGCGCGGGGAGGAGAACCCTGATTAGGGACCCAGGTTGGAGGAGGCTGAGAGGTGCCCCCCCGCCCCCGCCCGCGCCCCGGGGGCCTGGAAGCCCCCAGAGGGCTGACTGGGGGTCAGAACACAGACTTGAGTGTTCTGCAGGCGAATTCACTGCTGTGGAGCCTGGGGGCCGCGAGGACAGACTGGGACTGGACTGGCGCCCGGGCGTGCTCACGGGGCTTCCCGCCTGCGCCTCCATGCCCCTGCAGGAGAGCACCTAGAGGAGGCTGCGTGGATGGACACACGGACTCAAGCTTAGGCCCCGGAGGACAGGGGTGTGGGGTGGGCTGCGTGCGGCCGGGGCCCCGACTCCGCCCCCGGGAGGCCGCCCCGTGGACTGGCTCTGGGCAGGCGGGAGCGCCCGGAGCCACCTGCAGGCGGGGCGGGAGGAGGCAGGGAGGCCGGGCGGGGGCATTACCGTTGCTGGCCCGCTGCCGGATGGTCAGCATCTGCTCTCCCGACAGCTTCGCCTTCTTCATGGCGGACGTGGCCCGCGGGCATCCCGACAAGCTGGGGGCGAGACAGGAGAGGCGTGAGTCACGCGCTGGGGACCCCAGCGGCAGGGGGGCGGCCCGGGGCCCACCTCGTGGCGGGCAGGCACGGCGGCAACCAGCTCGGGCGGGCCAGGAGCTCGGGGCCGCGGCGTGGCCGGGCCGAGGTCTGGCCGCCGGGCTCCAGGGAGGCAGACCAGCCCCTTCAGGCCGCGTCCGCCTTTGAGGGTTTCCGGGACTCTCACAGAGGAACCCCCTTCTTAAAAAACTTCCTTACGGAAAGCCTCAAACCCGCACCAGGGTTGGATGCAAAACGTACCAAAGTGAAAGGGTGGCGTGAGGAGCCCCCAGACTCATGCTGACTCAGCAGGGCCCTTCCCCACAGTCACTGGGAGAAATCCAGTAACCGCTCAGAGGTCCGCATCTCATCCACCTGGTGCAAACAACTGCCGACTCCCCGACCATCGGGGCCTGACGCCCCGCTGTCTCCTCGCGCGCGTGGCCAGGCCCCCTGTGTGCTCTGCGCCCTGGGTTGGGCCCCGGGCCTGAGCTGTGTCTGCAGGACGCCTCTCCCCGTTTCTTAGTTCCTGGGCCGGGCTCAGGACCCACCCCACCCCGGGGCAGAGCACAGAGTGACCAGGGAACACGCTTGTAACGTCTGCATCGGCTCAGTGAGCCTCCAGAAGGGCTCCCCTGATGCTTTCTCTAACACTTTCCCGATGTGCTTTCGGCAGGTGTTTGGTGGGGGGACAGGTCTTCACACAACAAGGAAGTTCCGAGTGGTGGGTTCGAGGGGAAGCTTGTCTCTGAAGACTGTGCAGGGCTCCCCCTGGAGGCTGGGTGACCGCCCTGCCCGCCGCTTCTCCCAGAACCTCGCTGGGTCCCAGACTCGCTCAGGAAGCTTCTAGATCCACAGGGGAAGGGGCAGCAGGAAAAATAGGTTGCTTCCTGTTTGCACACCTGGGGCCGTCAGACCAGGCCCATTGATGGGAGGCCAGCACGCCCCTGGGCAGGGGCTCCAGGACGCTCGTGGACTGAAAGCTGTGTGCTGAGGGTGACTGTGCACTGCGACCCTCCCACCAGAACACTGAGTGGTCAGAGGGGGCGATGGACAGCGAGGGTGGACAGAAAGGCGGAGGCGGCCCAGCCACACGGAAGCCAGGGATGGCCTCCGTGTCCCCAGGCGTCCGTCAGCAGGCGGGTGGTGCCCAGCGGCAGGGTGAGCTGCAAACAGTTTCACGCAGGGATGCCTGGGCCCGCGCGGAGCGTCGGAATCAGATTTCAGTCTCAGCGGTTTCTCCTAGTTTCCAGTTAACTGAACCGCTGGCCGGAAACGACAAACGAACGGCGCCCTGCAGCCGGAGCTGGGAACTAAATTAGGAGACAGAGGCCCAGAGATGGATGTGTTTTGTGCACGCAGCCTGCTCTGTGCTGCTCCCATTCCGATCCTGTGACTGCATCCCAGCGCGGCTCAAATATGGAAGTGCCCTGGGTAGGCAGCCTCAGCTCGGGTGTTGGGTGGCCGGGTCCCCAGCGAGGGCGCAGTGCCATCTAGCGGCCACTCGCGCCAACCTCACCGGGTGCCAGGGTCCCAGCTGGTCCAGGAATCTCAGGGCCAAGTCCACGCGGCGGGTCCTACTGGGGAGCGACTCTGGGGGGTCTCAGTGTGATGGGGGCGGAGTATTGGTGGGGGGAGATCCAACAGCCTTTAAGGCGACGTCGCTGATGAAAGTGAGACTTCTCCTGGAGGGGCCCGGAAAGGTCCAGGATCCAGATTTCCAGCAGCAAGGAGTTAACCGGTCTCTGCCCCAGGGCCCGTACTTGGGCCCCAGGATGGCCGCGGCTCCACCAGAAACTCCAGGGAGGGCTCTGGGCAGACACTGCAGGGCTTCAGAGGGGACGGAGGGGATGGGGGCCCAGCGTTTTGTTAGGACTTGCCCCCGCTTTGCTGCAGTCCGCAGGGTCGCAAAGAACCAGACAGGACTGAGCAATGGAACAGCATCCCCCGCCCACCAGAGGCACTCCCTTCAGGAGGAGTTGCCATGAAAATAGCTCAGTACACAGCATTCCCAGGGTGGGGCGGTGGTTAGAGAGACACAGGGCCCATGGGGTTGCATTGCTCCGAGGTTTGCTCACGACCCGGACGCGGCTGGGAACCGGGAACCACGGACCCGGCCTGGTGAAAGGCGTTGGCGCAGTCTCTGCCCCGGGAAACGCGGCTTTGCTGTTCTGGCACCTTGTTGTCTCACTGTTTGCGGTTTCACCACTGCTGCTAAAACCCTCGTAAGGACACCACACCTCCCTGCACAGCGCACGGGTTCCCACGCCAACGCCGCCTTCACGCGGGAACTCTGGGGCCGGGCCACCTGTGCCGTGGGGGCTGGGAGTGCGGCACTGCAGGCAGACGCGAGGGGCCGGCGCTAACAAGCGCGTGTCACACCCGCTGAGCAGCCAGCTTTGAACTGGCTTCCTGGGACCGCAGGGCGGCTGCTGGGCGCACAGGGTGTCCTCTGACGCCCAGGGAATCCCTGCCTCCCGTTACCTGTCTGATCTGCTCCCGTTTCAGTGTGAAAGGCTGTCCTTGCGGGCCTTTCTCAGTCCATGATCCAGATCTGGAGTTTTTCCCCCAGGTATTCTCGAGCTTCTCCCAAACCATTTGGTGCCAAACGTGTGCCCTGAGCCTTGGAGAGAGGGCAGTGTAGGAACAGGAGGTTCTGCACGCAGAGGGCTGGGCCTTGGAGCAGTGTGCGTCTCCCAGCCACGGGTGTTAACTAGCAGGGGGCTGTGGGCCAGACGGGGAGTAGCAGGCTCTGCAGTCACCATGCTTCTCCTGCGCGGCGCCCCACCGCCCGTGCGTTTTGATGGCCTCATGGGTGAATTAGCTGTTGTGAGGGCCTGGGGGCCTGGCCAGCAGCTGTAACAGGATTGCTGGGGTCTCCCCCCAGCCACGGATGGGGATTGAGGGGCTTGCACAGGCTCCTGGAAAGGACTGTTGTTATCGCCGTTCTGACCCAATGTTTGCCCGGAGTCGCCCTGGAGCCGGAGGGCAGGTGTGGAGTCGGACCGCCCACAGGGACGGCCTTCAGGGGGCCAGCTGTGCTTTTCCTGGCCGTGTGGGGACCCTACTGCTGAACCGAGGGGCTCCACTCTTGGGCAAGTGCCCCTCTTGTGTGGGTGAGAGTGATGTTTATGAAAACGTGGCTGGTGCCCCCTGCGGGGAGGCCTGGATGCTCATCTCCCAGAAGCTCAGGGATCAGTCTGCTATAAATCATTGCTGTGGGTGGTCATGTCCCCAGAGGACGCTGATGCCCTGAGTCCAGACCTGACAGGACCCGATGGGAAGCTGGGCCTGTGAGGCACCCTCAGGTCAAGATGACGTGGTGCTGGAGGGCTGGGGAGGCCTGTCCTGTGTCCTCACGAGGGAGAAGAGGGGCGTTTGGACCTGGACACAGAGGAAGGACATGTGACAAAGGGCAGAGACGAGCCGGCGCCCCAAACCGCCTTCCCCACCCGCAGCCCACCCGGGTCGTGACTTCTGGCCTCTGAGACCGAGAGGACAAACTCTCTTGCTTTAACACCGTAACACAGTACGTCGTGGTGTATGTCAGGCAGCGTAGGAAGCTGATACCATCATATCTGTTCATCAGTTCTGGGCTCCTCATCCACATTTCCCATTTTCCTGTACTATTTCTGTTTTGGATATGAACATAACTGTTCTGTGGATGTGGTTTTTTTGCCGTGAGTTCAGGGGCACTGGCGCATCTGGGGGAGCAGCTGAGAGTGCAGGGGCCCCCCGACACTGAGGACTTAGGGCAGAGGTGTTGCAGGGGTGGGGACACGGGGCCTGGGCTCCTGGCAGGTGGTGACAAGTGAGGCTGGGCGTGTCCTCACCCAGTTGGGCCCCTGGCTGCCCACGAGGGCTGCTCAGGGTGCCTTCCCAGAGTGGGGACCCAGCAGACAGGTGCTGAGGGCAGCAGAGGGTGACCCTGAAGGACTCAGGGCCGTGGAGCTTCAGGAAGGGAACTGGGGCTCGGATGGGGCCTGCAGGGCATCCCGGGTCCTGCTCAGTCCTGCGCCGTCCAAGGTGGAAGCCCCCTCACCTGTGCGCTGTGCAAATTTAAACTTGTATTAATTCAAGCCAAACAGTGGTGAACCTTGGCTCTTGCGTTGTGGTGACTGAGCGTCAGCCACGGGCCCAGTAGCCTCGCATGTCCGGTGACCCCAGAGCAGCAAACGGGGCAGCAGCGGATGGATGGATGTGAACACGCTTCAGGAGGAGAAAGTCTGAAAACATCAAGCATGGTGGCATCTCCCCAGGAGCCTGCCCCCAGTCCCTGTGGTCTCCTGGAGGCCGGCGCTGCGACCCAGCTGCTAACATCCACAGGCCCTGTGGGATTCGCGGTTTGGAACAGATGTTGGATCTGAGTTCTTCCCTTCTTAGTGCTTTGTGGCAAGTACTGAAATGTGGAGGTTGGAGTAAAAGAGTCCATACATCTGAGGAGCTTGCAGGAGCAGCGGTCAGCGCAAGCTGGGTGGACAGGGGATGGGCTGAGGTGCCTGGTGTGAGGCCTGCCCCAGAGAACAGGGCCTGTTGGGTTCCTTCTCTCCTCCCAAGGAGGCAGACTCCAATTACAGTGTGAAACGGGGAACTGGCTGGTTCTCCCAGAGGAGTACCGCAATCATGCTGAGTCAGCATGGGGTCTGCTCCGAGGGAGACGAGCTCCACTGCCGCAGCATCTACTCCTCCAGAGGCCTGGGACCCTCTGCCCTCCTCACCTCCTGCAGATCTCAGAGAATCCAGAATGGAGGCGTCTCCTCCGTAAGGGAGCCGCCATGTTTCCAACATCCTTCCCTCAAACAGAAAACTACCAGCTGGGCTGGAGGCCCTGCACGCCTTCCGTTCCCTCCACCCCCCGCCAGGAGGCAGTGGGAGACAGGTTCGGAGAAGGCGGGAAGGGGTGCGTGATGGCCCTGGGGAGAGGCAAGTGTCCAGGGGCTGGACAAGAGTTCATTAGGAGCGGTGCAGGGCTGGCCTGCAGCCAGACCAGCGCCCCAGGGTTGCAATGCTGTGAAGTCCCGATTTACCGCCAGCCAGTCTCGAGTCAGGAACCTTGGGGCTGCTTCAGTGTCCGCTCTCCACACGTGGGGCTTGGGCGAGTGTGGCCATGGTCTCAGCCCACCTCCATGCTCCTGTGCAGAGAGTGACCTGCCTGTGGAGGCCAAGGGCAGTGGGCGCTCCTGCTGGCGGGACGGCTGGGCCGGGAGAGGTCTGCCCTCTTCACTCCCTCTCCTTGGGGTCCATCCCACGACACCAGGCTTCTTTCATACCTGCCCTGCGGCAGCCTTGGCCTCGGTCTTGCAGATGTACAGACAGACAGAGTGAGATGCAGATGGTCCACGGACAAAACGCCCAGACAGTCCTTGGTTGACCAGCTTTCTCCTTACTGGCATCTCTGAAATGGAACTATGCAGACCTCAGGGAGCTGTGGTTTCTTGTTGACATAGATTTTGGTTAAAAAAAAAAAAAAGCTACGGCTTTTCCACATCACAGAAAGGCAGGTGGATAAAGGCTGTCTTCTTGGACGCACAAGCATCCCAAGTGGACTACATTTCCCAGCATCCCATGCAGACTACACTTCCCAGCATCCCTTGCACTAGGAGATGCTATGGACAGGGTTCCAGCCCTCGGGTAAGACAGAAGTAATCCCTGTTCCCTGTCTCCCGGGGGATCCTCCGCATTCCCTCCACCTTGGACTGTGGAATGAAGACCACCCTTGGAGACGGTGCTGAAGGTGGCTGAGCCCCTCTCTCTGTCCCCTCATCCTGTTCTGTCATGTGAGCAAGAAAGGAACCTCCAGTGTTTGAAGTGGTTGTTAAGGCTGTATATCCAGCCCACATTTACATTAAAGGACAAGGTTGATTACAAAAATAACTCATAGAAGTCACTCACTATGGTGACATGTTTACCACAATTCTCTTGGGAAATATCAAGCACAATAAATATTCTAAAAAAGGCGGCCTCTCCATTTATGAAGGAGAGTAGAGGAACTGAAAACAAATAAATTAGGTCACGTTTTCCAAGTAGGAGTAGGTTTAAGAGGGTCTGGGAGGTAATTTAAAAAAAAAATTATTTAGATCAAGCCTAGTGAGAGATGCCTTACTTCTAAGGTGACTTACTTATCTGTTAGGATTAGAGCTGTGGCTTTGATTTTGGGGGATCTCCCTGCCCTGCGTAGAGCGGAACGAGACTGAGGTGAGGGCACAGTGTGGCCAGCACACTCGCACGCAGAGCAGTGGTTCCAGGGTTCCAGAAACCCCTCCCTCAGAGCCTGGATCTCGCCTGCATAGGCGGCTCCACAGTCTGCATAGTCCTGACACCCCCCACTCGGGCTGGGGAGGCCTTTCGAGTCAGCTGAGCCATTGCCACTCCCCCCCACACCGCCCCAAGGCAGGTGAGACCCTGCCAGAGTGTCCTCTCTCCGGCCCTTCCCCTGACGCCTCTGATCCTGATCCTGGAATCTGACCCGGGGCCACTCCAGGCGCCTCGTCACGTGTCTGGTGAGACCCTGGTGCCTTGGTCAGTATGCATCTCAAGATCTGGTCCTTCAAGTCCCTATGACTGCTCTGTGCCTTTAATTCTTTCCATTGCCTGGTTTCTTTCCTTCAGATAAAGCTCTCATTCAGTTGCCCCTTCCAAGAACACCCTCCCTTGCTCCTGAGGAGCTACAGCTACTCCCAGGTCTTGTTTATCAGCTGCAGCTTTTGACTCAGCCAGTCCTAATGATGGAGTAACCCACTTCCTAGAGCTTCACAGAAGCTCTGCTGAGGAGAAAGGGGCTAGGAGGAGGTCCTAGCCATCCTTACACGGAAGAAATGAAACGATTTCACAGCAAATGGGGGCATGGGCACTCGGGGTATGTTGGTGTGGTCACCCCCCTGAAGAGGAAAGCAGGGCAAGTGGGCGTCCTGGAACCCGGAAGCCAGGGCAGGTGACCCCCTTCATCTACTCTTCTGATTCTAAAAGCTGCTTTGCTAACGTGGCATGTGGACTGTACAAACAGCTTGAATCTCAAACCACTACCTATGTCTTTCTGGGAGGCCTGTCCACACCCAGGCCTCAAAGGTCTGAGGAACCACCAGTGACTTCCAGTCAGCCAGGCCCAGGGACTTCACTGGGAGAGGCATCAGGACCCTCTGCTAAACCCGTATTTGTGCCTCAGCTGCGTTCCAGCCAGGTTTGCGGTTCTCCCTCCAGGGAACAGCATTTCATCTATACAATAAAACAGATGAAAACTTGTTCCACAGCTGAAAGTTGCAGGCCAACATGTGACAGGACACGATTCAGCATTCAAAAGGAAGGCGGTCTGACGCAGGCTATAATGTGGAAAGACCTGGAACTGTGCTGATGGAGATAGGGGATCGCCGGACGGACAGCCTGTGATTCCCCCTGGGTGAGGACCAGAGAGTCCGACCCTTTAGACGGCGGGTCCAGGAGCCCCGCTGGGGCTGGGAGTGCATGTCCGTGGGCACAGGGTTTCCCTCTGGAGGTGAGGGGCCTGGGGGTGAACGTGCCTGCGCAACAGAGACTCTACTTATCGCCCGCGAACGGGACACTTAAGAGTGGGTAGGACGGTAAATGTCATGTTGTGTGCTTTTTACCACAATTTAAAAAGTTCAGGTCAGCTCTCCCAGGGGCCTGTTCACCCCTCTAACCCCCTGCACCCTGGCCCCCAAGACACATTTGTACCTAGAAGGGGGGCGCCCGCCCCCCCAGGGGTTCCCGCCACTCTCCACGCAATATCCACGTCCCTTCCCTCTTCGGAGGGGTCAGAGATAGCAGGTCAGACCCTGCTGAGCGAGCGTCACAGAGAAATGAAGTATCTAAATCTCTGCCTGGCCCCGCCCACCACAAGCAGGGCCCTGCCCATTGTGGAGCAACTTCTGAGATGCTGAGGCTCCGCCCCCAGAAGGCTCCGCCCACCACAAGCAGGGCCCCACCCACCACAAGCAGGGCCCCGCCCACCACAAGCAGGGCCCTGCCCACCGTGGAGCGGCCTCTGATACTGAGGCTCCGCCCCCTGAGCTCCGCCCTCAGTGGCTCCGCCCCCAGCGGTCCCGCCCCCGGCGGCTCCGCCCCCCCCCCGCCCCCCCCCCCCCACCCCCCCCCCCGGCTCTGTCTCATTGTGGAGCCGCCTGGACCACAGCTCTGCCCCCAGGGATGGGTGGAGTGGGCTGGTCGTTCCAGCCCTGGACTCAGGGGACTCGTCCCCGTACCCCCTCGGCGCCCTGGGTGAGCTGTCTGCAGACCCGAGGGTGCATCACGGGGATTCTGTATGGAGAGATTCTGCCGAAGCAAAGTCACGGGTCTGTCTTCACTAGACCTACCCCAAGATACCCTCCAGCTCGTCGAGACAGGGTTGCCTTTGAATCAAAGCCCCCTCCTGGCCAGAGACCGTCCGGAGGAGTGTCCGTTAGGGGAAAAGAGACGGGGAAGGCTAGAAACCAGGAGAGCCTGGGTGTCTTTATGCGATTGCTGGGTCCGGTGACCTGAGTGTCAAGCCGGAGGGTAAGCAGGTGTTGGGGGCGTGCCGAGGGGCCCAGGGTCCCGCCTGGTGGGAGCGCCTCAGAGTCAGGGGCCCGGGCCCGCCCCACAGGCCCCGAGAAGGCGCTGAGTGACCAGCCTGTGGGGGGTGCGCACTGCTGGGTGGCTGGCTCTTCACGAAGGTCTTCTGATTCTCGGGAAACAGTTCAGTCAGAGGCTTGGAAACAGCCTGAGTAGCAGTTATGTTCATGTCTGTCTTCTGGTGGTGTTTCTGGTACCCGAGCGTGTGTGTGTGTGAGTTAAGTTGCTCAGTCGTGTCTGACTCTTTGCTACCCATGGACTGTAGCCCCCTAGGCTCCTCCGTCCATGGCAGTCTCCAGGTAGGAACGCTGGAGTGGGTTACCATGCCCTCCTCCAGGTACCCGAGTGCTTATATGTCATTGCTTTCATATCTGTCTGATTATGGCTTATCTGTGACCCTTACTCATAGGTCACGTAGGCAGGATTTTAAAATTTTTAAAAAATGTTTTTGATTGCCAAAGACTGAAGGAAGCAGGCATCTTTTGGAGGGCATTTTGGCACTTCCTATCAACATGTGAAAACTAGCATTTCTGCTTCTGGGACTGTGTCCTGAAGACGCCCTGTCACACGGATGTGCAGATGTCAGCAGAGGGAGTTCTCTCAGGTATCACCTCGTCTAGAGTGGAGTCAGGGGGTGCAGGCCAAGCCCTTCTGCTGGGAAGGGGCGGGGGGTGGCTCTGAGCGGAGTGAGACGTTTCTCCCGCCAAGCACACACTCTGGCCAGCCTGGCCCAGGTGTCCGGGTGCAGGGCCGGCCCCACCCCACGCACATAGCCATGGAGCAGTGCGATCTGTTTCTACCTAAAGGAAGAAGCCAGTGTGTGGTGTGGGTTGGGGGCCTCTGTGTCTGTGGGTGCAAGTCTCTCTGTTCAAGGGCGCTTTCTGAACGGAGACGCGGGGACTCCCCACTCCGCCTTGGGGAGAGTCAGGGAAAGACACTTATTTCTCTCTTTTGGCCCCTGAGTTTCTACTTGAGCAGGACCTTCTTTACAATAAAAACCAAATTTCCGAAAGAACGTTAAGACTCACTGCCACATGTCATTCCTTTTGGCTCATTCTGTGTTTGATGTGGTTTTGCAGATGGAGGCGAGGTGCCTGGGGTTTGAGGTTAGAGAGTTCACAAGACCCCTTGGGTTTATGTCATAGGTGCTGCGTCCTCCTGCCTGGCTCCTGGAAAGCTGGGGGTGGCTGAGATGTGTCCGCATCAGTCATTCATCCTGACGCCTAGGGGGGGCCACTTGCCTCTTCTGAGTCAGTGTAATTGTATATACAGATATTTTAAAATTAAGCAAATAATAATCAGTGTGTGTGTGTGTGGGGTGGTGATTGGTTTTTCTGGAGGTTTTCTGATGTATCTATTGAGGCTCCTCTAACCACATGCCACCTTGTCCTCGAGTGGGACCTGTTTGCCATATTCAGCCAAAACGAAAAATTGAACCCACAGATACTCTTGCGAGTGTGTTTGCGTGTGTAAAATGACAACCTGTTTCTGTGGATCCCAGTCTTAGGCATTGGGAAGCCTCTCCGTACACACTGATGAGGTGGGATGAGTGTGCACTTTGCAAAAGGCGCCTAAGGTTGCTGCTTCTCTCCGGGCGCCTCCGCACGCCGTGAGCTGCTGTGGGTTCTCAGTCTTCCCTCCCGCAGCCTGGGGCGCGGGTGTGGCGGGGACCCCGGCGCGCAGGCGGGCAGGTGCACTCACCTGCGGTGTGTGAGGAAGCTGCCGCTGACGTGCCCCGAGCCGTCGCAGCCGGGCGTGGGGCAGGACATGCCCTCCGTCTTGACCGACTTCCAGGAGAACTGGGAGCCGTTGAGGTAGCCGTCCTTCTGCCTCTTGGCCGCCAGCGGACACCCGGACGCGCTGCGGTGCGAAGCGTACTTGCCGGTGATGTGGCCCTGGCCATCACACCCGGGCACCGGGCACCTGGGGGCAGAGCGGGCACTTGACTGTCTCGCCCCCAGGTGCCCGGGGGCCCCGCAGCAAAGTCAAAGTAACCCGACACGAAGGGAAAACCAGCAGCTTCCACTCCGGTTCCAGTGGGATTAGAAAAAACAGACCACTCAAAGGCGCCACCTGGTGGAGCAGTGAGGTAGTTCACCCCCCGGGAATCTGGTCCCCGGAAGGGGCACGCTTTCCCGGAGCCGAGCGTCCCCGCTCGGGGAGGGATGCCCACACCCATGCGAGAAAAAGAACTCGTTTGTTGGAGCAGCTGGGGTGCGGGTGTCTGTCTGAGAGGCACCGCTTTGGGACAGGGTCTCAGCCTTCAGCAGGAGATGTGCAAACTCAATGGGAAATTGACTTTGGGATTATTTTTAAAAGATTGTTTTATAAACCTGTGTTCGTCTCAGGAGCTGGAGAACACCTATTTGTCTGGCCGTGTTTTCTAGACCACAGGATACCCCTCCAGCCAGACGGGTGCGAGCAGCAGAGGCGGTTTAGTTACAAGGTGCCCCAGGAGCACTTTTTTATTTTTGTGATAAATGGGAAGCTCACCAACCGGAGCGAAAGTTCAGCAACAGGCTAATCAAGCAGTGTTTCTGAAACCTCTCTGTCACAGGTTATGGCAAAGCGCCAAGGACTTACAGCAAAACCACAGGCACGTTTGTTTGTTTTCATCAAAACTTTTCTCCAAAGACATTGAGTGAGATTAAAATTTCCAGAAGATGGCAGTGGATTTATGTCACGGGTCTTTGAGGCTCACTGGGAAGCGGTTCAGGGCCAGGGCCTGCAGGGAGGGGGGTGGAGGGCTGGCCTTCTACCCGCAATGGTCTCCATCCTCCTTAGCAAGAAGCAGAGGACCGAGAGCGGGAGACTTGGGATATAAACGGGAGACTCGGCCGTATGCTGGGTGTTGTGGTTAATGACTTCATACGCTCTCATGAACCCGATAGTGTATGTAAATACGCTCAGTAGGTTCGTAAATGCGCCCAGTAAGTTAACCCTCCCAGCGAGGGGTAGAGGGACGTTCCTCGTAACTGGTTTTACACCCCGGATGGACGGACATCCGGCTGTCACCGCGTCTGTCTCTCAGAGGGTGTTTCTGGCCGAGTGCAGGTGTACGTGGCCCTGCTCTCGAAGCTGTGAACTTGCCCTCCTCCGACCGCTCCAAGCCGGACTTGACCCGGCCGGCAGACCCCGCCCCGGCCCCAGACCCGCCCCGGCCCCGGCCCCGCCCCCGGCCCCGCCCCCGCCTCCGCCCCCGCCCCGCCCCGCCCCGCCCCCGGCCCCCGGCCCCCGGCCCCGCCCCGGCCCCGCCCCCGCCCCCGCCCCGGCCCCGGCCCCGGCCCCGCCCCGGCCCGGCCCCGCCCCCGGCCCCGCCCCCGGCCGGCAGTTCCCGGCCCGCCCCGGCCCCGCCCCGGCCCCGCCCCCGGCCCACGCACCTGATGGGCTCCTGGTCCTCCTTGTCCTCTTTGCTCTGTGCTATCCTGATGCCGCTCTTCTTGGCTCTCGGGCAACCTGAAAGGCTAAGAAGACAGGTGACTTCAGAAGCTGTCCTGCACCTTTACCCTCGGGCTCCTTTCACCGTTGATGGTGCTTTGACCCAATTTCCTCCGGAATCTGGTGCTTCTTGGCGTGAAGACAAAGTCCTGGGGGAGGGTCCATTCCAGCTTAGGAGCCCCTTGGGGCTCCCCCCAGACCTTCAGACACTGCAGGTCCCCCAGAAGGGCACCCAGAGCCTGGTGGGGGGATCCGGCCCCTGTGGAGTCTGGAGTCCCGGGAGAGGTGGGACCTGCGGGGATGGGTGTTCTCGGCACAGAGGGGCTACAGTGGGGAGACGCACAGGCCCCCTTTCCTTCCTGCAGCTGGGTCCCAGAGTCCCCTGACCTTCGAGGGGTGTGCATCTGCCGTCCGGCCCCGTTTACCTGAGATACGACTCCCTGTGGCATCTTCAGAAGATGCAGTGCAAACTGACCAAGCTGATTTTACTTAATTTTGGAATTTGGGGAAGTAAGAGCTCACATTATCTAAAGGAAATTTTCCAGCTGGAATGTCTATATGATTTTTCTTTTCTGTTCAGCGATAGCTAATACCAGGCTTTTCGGTGTGAAATTATATAGAATGACAGGGAATCTTTGCAAGGAACCAGAGAACCAGGCCCCGGGTGATCTCTGGAGCTGCCCAGGGGGCTGGCGGTGGGGCCTGGCGGGGTCTGGACGGGCGTGCCGTGCTGACCCTCTTCCTGGCTTTGTCGGGGCTGCCCCCCGAGCACGCTGGTCCTCAGCCCCTAGCCCCATCACTTCGTCTCCCTAGCGGTGTTGCACACTTGTGCAGCTGCCTGGCTCCTCTTCGGGAAGCCGCGCCTCCCAGCAGAAGTCGGTCTGGAGCCCAGACCTGCGCCCTGGGGCTGAGCGGCGTGGGCCTATCCTGCCTGCCTCCCGCTTGTCCTTCCTTCCCTCCTCCACCCTGAACTTCCGGGGGCGGAGTGGCTCTGGGCCCCCGCCTGCTGAGACGGGGCTGGGAGCGAAGAGAAACTGGAACAGAACCAAAGCAAGTGGCGCCGCAGGGAACTCAGTCTGGACCTGACTCTGACTCCGAGGAAAACTTGGCTCTGACACAGGGGCTGGTCTGGAATCCTGGCATCGTGTCCGAGGCGGGAGAGTCCGCAGCCAGCTCTGCCAGGCTCTGCCAGGCTCAGCGAGGGCAGCCATGGGTAGGAAGGAGCACTGCTGCGTCTGACTGATGGCCCTGCATGTGGCCCCTGCCTTGAGCAGCTGTGCCTCTGGCCGCGACCCTGCCGTCTGCGTGCAGAGCTTTGTGACCCGCGTGAGAGCCTCTGGACAGAGCCAGTGCCCCCGGAAGGCTGCCAGTCCTGACATGTGCTGGTACCAGGGGGCCCAGAAGGGGACGCCCCTCCCTGCTGGCATCTGCACTTCCTCGGGCTGCTTCCCTTGCCTCCCTGGGACCGGGGGACGCGCCCACCTCGGGGCAGGGAGGACGTGGGGCTCTTGCTTGGTCTCCCCGAGCTCAGGGACCAGGTGACGCATCTCGGCCCTGTGCTGCCCCCGTCCCCAGGGAGGGCAGGGCGTGTCCTTGTTGTGAAAGAGCGGAACGAAGGTTCATGGGAACCAGGACCGGACCTCGAGGGGTCCCTGTGCTCTGTGTCCGCGCCCTGAGGGTCAAAGCAGCCCTGGAGGAAAGCGGAGCGATTCGTGGAAATGCTCTCGGCACAGATAGGAGCTTCCGGGGACGGTTCCTGCAGCGCCTTCCTGATGGAGAGCCTGGAGCTCACGGCGTGCCGCTACTCAAGGTGGGAGGGTCTCGGGGAGTCAGCTCCTGCTGCACGTGCTCCTGGCCGCGGGGCTGTCGTCCTGGGTGGAGGGGCGGCCTCGGGGAGGCCCTGGGAGCCTGTGGGGGAGGACCTCCCAGAGGCGCTGCTGTGCCGGCCCGTCTGGAGATGGCAGAAAGGAGCCAGCCTGGAGCAAGTCAGGGAAAGAAAGCAGTGCCCGGAAACAGCGCCTTTGCGGGAGAACTGAAGAAAGGGCTCTCGCAGCTGCGGTTTGAAGACAAGATGCTCGGGACGTGGCCTGAGCTCCTCCATCCCCAGACCGAGGTCTCTCCGCCGAGGGCAGAGGGGATACACAGCTTCTGACGATGGGTTGTTTTTTTTTTTTTTGATAGGACATCAGAGATGGTCAATACTATTGATTACAGTGAGCTTAAGAAAGCTTCAGAGGTGCTGGAGAGACAGCAAGTCACACCATCATCCCCATCCCAACAAGAGCACGGGTGAGTCACAGCCCATCTCGGGCGGGAGGGCGGTCTTGCCTTTCCCTGAGGGAGCTTCTCGGGCCATCCAGGAGCGTTCCGTCCACGACCAGCCGGGACATCGGCGGCGACCTCTTGGCCAAGTCCTGCCTCCGACAGCCAAGCACTCAGTTTCCTCCAGCAGAGACAGAAATGAGCCTCCCGCTGCTCAGGGCAGCTCTGAGGATGGCGGGGAGCATGTTTCCTGGTTCCTGGGGCGGCGTCCAGGTCACAGGCCCCGGGGAGAAGTGATGTCCGTAAGCAGACGGACCTGCCTCTGGTGGGGGCGTCGGGGGACCTGAGGGTCACTCCCCTCCTCCCTGGAGCCCAGGGAGGGGCACGCACACCTCTTCGCTTTGTGCTTGCGGCCCTTGGCTGTTTCACAAGTTGAAGGTTGTGGTCAATCTAACAAGTCTATAGGCTCCACTGTTCCAATAGCATCTCTCACTTCATGTCTCTGTGCCATATTTTAAAAACTCGCAATATTTTAAGCTTCTCCATTATTGTTACATCTGCTATGTTGACCTGTGATCTCTGATATTGCAATTACAAAATGACTACAGCTCGCTGAAGGCTCAGATGATGGTTAGCATGTTTATAGCATTTGAGTCAGTGGCCTGGATCCACCGAATCCGCCGCATCTCTGAGGTGCCTGTGACAGGCTGGAATTTTGGCAAGATTTAGAATAAGGCTGAGGGTCTGCTCCCTGGGAGAAATTTCCCCGAGGTTTGCATGTAGGGAACACCACCTCATGTTCCTGGGAAGTGAAAGTCGCTTAGTTGTGTACGACTCTTGGTGACCCCATGAACTGTACAATCCGTGGAATTCTCCAGGCCAGAATACTGGAGTGGGTAGCCTTCCCTCCTCCAGAGGATCTTCCCAACCCAGGGATCGAACCCAGGTCTCCCGCATTGCAGGCAGATTCTTTACCAGCTGAGCCACAAGGGACACCCTGAAAGGCCTGTTTCTACGTGTCCTTATGACCTCCGAGGGTCACTGGACCTGGGCTGCCTCTGTCCCGCTCCAGCGCCCAGTCTGCACAGGACCCGTCACCCAGGCGCCTCCTCTCAGCCAAGGGCTCGAGCCCACTCGGACTTGTGTGCACGGAGCGCATTTCCCTGATAGACAATGCCGTGGAACATGCCACTCCCACAGGGCTGTGTATGGCCCGCAAGTGCGCTGAAAACCAAGTCAATTTACTTCTCAGCTCTGTGGACTAATCCTGGTGCTGTTAATTCCAGCCCTAGAGAATGGCTTCAAGTCAAGCTTTAATTACATTTTATTCACAAGTTTACGCTATACTAACATACACCCTGTTCTAAAATGTAAGTGAATGCATACACATGTTTAAAATTAAATTGAATAAATTTACGTCATGCCAAAGCAAAAAGAAAAAAAGTAGAAAAACAGACAGGTGGACATGAAATGACCAGGAAATATTCACTTTTAGCTTGCAGGCATTGTTTGGTACTGGGAGTTGTGGCCTTGTGAGGACAGATACATTCTAACATAAAGAGTAGCATAGAATGTGCTTGATTTAGATACCTAACTCGAGCTTGATCTAATTTAATTTCATTCTCCCTAAAGCAGTGATGCTACTGCGGAGAGCCCTTCTGGAGGTATTCACTCAGTTCTGCATTCACGATACAGCAGCTGGCTCTGGGCAGCCTGGTAAAACCGGGAGGATGACCTGGCGAGCCTCCTCTGGGCCCTAAGGTGCATGGCAGTAACCCCGGGAACGCTGGGTGTGTTTGGAGACGCCCGGTTGTCAGGCATGGGGAGCTGGTGCCATGGCAACGAGTGGGTGGGCTGGCGCCGCTCCCCAGCACCCGAAGAGCACGGGGCGGTCCCAGGGCAAAGGCGGCTCAGACCCCAGACGTCCGCAGTGCCAGACGGACAGCCCCGGACAGAGACTGGGGTGTTTCCGTCGAGCGGGTGTGAAAAATCCGGCCCTCATTTGGTTCTCTCAGTGGGGTTTCCTAACCCCCACTTGCCCAGACCTGTGCTGTTTAAACGATGCTCCCATATGGATGGGAAGTGGACACAGAAGCATGCAACTTGCAGCAGGACCTTAATGAGGAAAGGGCCCCCCCGGCGAGCTCTGCCCTGAGCCAAGCCCAGTCAGCCAGCCGGGGGCGGCCTTGGCCAGAGCCCTGGTAGTTGGTTACTTTGGGGGCCACACGGCGTGGCCCCACCCTGCCCCCTACGGCCCACTCTGCTGGTTGGCAGCCTACGGGCTTCGGGGTGACCCCCAGCTGTCCTGACTCCTCCCTCCCTGTTCTCTTCTTCGTCTTTGCCCTTCAGTTTCTCGTGGGGGAAACTGAAGGGCCCGTCCACGGCCCAGTCTATAATCTGATCTTAGAGGATGGCAAGCTGACAGCTGCTCCGTTACCTGTTATCTGTTAGCGGCAGCCCTGCACCTGCGTGGGAGACTGTGTTACGAGGGTCTCTGTTCAGGCCAGTTCTTGTCCCGACCTGGCCTGCTGGCCCTGACTGCACTCCCCAAGGCACTCCCGCCTGGGCCTCAGGTTCTACACCCTTCTTTGCGTAGACATTGTATTGAAAAGCTCTGTCTCTGCATGCCTAACACAGGGCCTGCTGTGGAGTTGCTGCTGTCATGGTTTAGTCGCCTCATCACATCTGACTCTTTGGGATCCCACAGGCTGCAGCCCACCAGGCTCCTCTGTCCACGGGATTCTCCAGGCAAGAACACTGGACTGGGTTGCCATCTCCTTCTCCAGGGGATCTTCCCGACCCAGGGATCAAACCTGTGTCTCCTGCACTGCAGGCAGACTCTTGACCGTGGTCACCTGGGAGGCCCCGGGTGAGGAACGGAGGTTCCTAAACTGTTTAGGGGGTGCGAGTCCGCCTGGAGCCCGACAGAATCTCCACGCTGCCCTTAGAAGTCCCTGCCCTCTGGGACCGGCGGGCCCGGATTTGTGAGGTCAAGCATTTCTGTGTGTTCAGCTCTGCTGATCCCTGCTTATAATAACCAAACAGCTTTGTGGCTCTAATCTCAATATTTAGGAGATCAGCTCTCAGTGGGATTAGCAAGCTTGCCTCTCAGTGGCTGTTCTCAGGGAGCTTATAATATCCTGGCTCTTCTTCTCATCCTTTGTCAGTTTAGAAGGGCATGCTCCTGCATGACTTGAGAAAGGCTTCCTGCAGATGGAGCTGGTGGCACCGTTGCCGTGGGGACAGGGGTGCGCCCCAGGGGCCTGTGGGCCCGAGAGCTGGTGTTCTGAGTGAGGGCGCCACGGGCTGGAGCCAGCCTGCTTTGTGGTCGAGGGTCTCTACACCCTCAGTTCCCTGGTGGAGCCAGCTGAGCACGTGTGAAGCCTGAGTTAGGAGGGCGTGGGGGGAGGGTCTTGAGCCCGAGGTACGTACCTTCGGTGGGAAGCGTAGTTGCCGGTGATGTGCCCGGAGCCGTCGCAGCCAGGCGTGGGGCACCTGCAATCACAGACACACACGGGGGTTCACTGGAAAGGCATCAATCTCCTGAACAAGTAGCTTCCTTATTCATCTAGCTTCCGAGGCCCTTGGAGGTTGAGCCTCGCTGGGTGAAGGGGTGGGGGGCTTGCGGAGCTGGAGGCCCCCGGGTGGGTGGAGCAGCCCCCTCCCTGTTGCCTCGGGGCTCGGCCGGACCCCTCCTCCCTCCACGCCCCGCGGCGCCCCCAGGGGCCGGGGTTCTCGGGGCAGCACTTTGGTCCCAGATATTCAGCCTGCAGTCTCCCCCCTCCACACTCCCTGCGTGCCCGCCCGGGCTGTTATTCAAGCTTGGTGGGCCAGTCAGAGCTGGCGAGCCGCTGCACCATCCGCGCATGATGTGAGAATTTTTACATGAACAGGCACACACGCTGGCCCAAGACTGGTCTGTGTCTAAACTCAAAACAACACGTTACAAGGCCCGGCCATGCTGACCCCTCCCAGCCGTGCCCCTGGTGGACCTTGGGGCCCGGAGCAGGCACCCCTGTGCCAGGCCAGGGAGTTGGACTAGGGGTCTTTCAGACCCTCCATGGGTGCTCAGGGAGCTCTGCTTTGGCACCGAAGTCTCTTGGTCCACAGGCCAAGTCAACTGAGATGATGAGAGGGGTCCGGACGCCCAGGCGGCCCGCGTTTAAACCTTCCCGGGAGCTCCGTGCAGTCTCTGCCACATCAGAACTGCGCTCGTGGCAGACGCTGGGTGTGAAGATGGCTCCCTGAGTCCTGCCTCCGCGGACCGCCTTGAATGCACCATCGCGGGAACCAGCAGTCCTGCAAAGACGCTTTGGCTCCAGCTACTTCAGCTGCATTAGTACCCGCCAGGAGGGTGAGAACGAAGGACACAGGAGGAAAGCATATTTTTTCTTTTTACGAAATGTTAGCTCTCAAGAAGCAAGGATGAAATGATAGCAGTGTTACTGCCCAGGAGGGACCCTCGGAGGGGCCCTGTGCCGCCTCCGTACGCACTGAGCATCTGAGTTCCCGGCAGGGACTCGGGTCACAAATACAAAGCAGTCAATAAGTGTAAATGCTTTCTAAGTGATTTCAGCTTGCTCTCCGCTCTGAAAGCCACCTGGGTATTGGATGTTGGGCCAAGGCCAGCAAATTACTTGCTTACAGACAGACTTTCTCAAGATCAGTGAGCGTGTCAGGGCGTGTGTGATGGGCCCACACGGACCCGGGCTGAGTCCAGGGCTGCAAATGTCGTATCTTGACACTTAGACGTACTGTCTGTTGTTGATATTAGGAACTGCCTCCTTCTCATCTAGTCCTGAGGAAGGAGCACAGTTACCAACCTCAACTATATGGCTGACCCTTGGCGTGTCCTCTGAAGGACGAAAGTCTGATTTACCGCCTGCGCTGTGGGGGGAGGCAGACATGGAGGAGAAGTCGTCGATGTGTGTAAGCAGAGTCAGGGTGTAAAAACTGGAGTCGGAGGCCAAAGGATGCTGTCCTTTCATCAAAAACAACACCCGGATCAGACTGTAGACCCGACTGTCGCCAAAGTAACAGCTGTTCGTGAACTTCAAGTCTGATCACAAGACTACTTGGTCAATAACGGGAGTGACTGAATTTAGCTAGCTGATTTCCCAAATGGCATCTCATGTGGAGAGGCCCCCCCAACCCGAGAGGGGGGAAATCTTGAAGCAATAAAATCATTCTGAGAAAAGCCAATCTCCATGCACGTTTCTGTTTTGAAAATGTATCAAGAAAAAAACTGTCTCCCACCAGCCAGTCATGTACAGGTGGCCTAGCTTTTTGGTCAAAGAACTCCTTAAACTCTTCCTAATTTAAGCTCCCAGTGCAAATTTATTTAAAATGTATTCATTTAAACATGAGTAGAAATTTTTAATGAGTTTCTTTGGTAGAGGCAGGAGGAGGTTGACACACCCTTTTCAGACTTAAGTGAGGCATCACAACCAAGACTGTGCAAATGAAAACAAGATCTTTACTAATTATAAAAAAGAGAAGAGGATTTTGGAGTAGTTTTTGTGCATTTAAACCATTTATGAAAGCATCATTTGAAGAAAAAGACGTATTTAAAACGCCCTTTGTCACCATGAAAACAAAGAAAATGTTGACTTGGGTCATTTTCAGAGCTTTCACAGTGTCAGGAAAGAAAAAAAACATTTCCGGAGAGCGGCCTGGCTTTCTGGAAAGATTTGTTGTTTTATTTTCAGGGTTTCGAGTTAGGTAGACGAGGCCGATACCTGGCCTGCTGCTCCTAGACTGTGAGAATGTGGAGAAGCTTAGCCCTCCGTGGTCACACCCTCACCTGGGGGAAGAAGACGGGGCGGGTGGGGGCTGCGAATTCACACTCACAGTCACCCAGCCCAGAAACAGCCCGCCCCGGTCCTCCGCAGGGCGGTGGTTTGGCGTTGTCATCTTTAGGGGGTGCTTCTGAGCTTCACGAGGCAGTCCGGGATGGGGACTCATGATTCTTTCTCTAACAGCTCTGAGGAGCTAATTTTCATGGTACTGCTTAAGACTTTAAGGATTTTTAAAACTCTGAGATTTGCATACAGATTTCCTCGCTTTAATACATCCCAGAGTTTAAAAATACACCGTTTTCTGAAGTTGGTGAAAGGGGAAGCGGCTGTTCATGTAATAAAAGGGGTCTCTGCTTCTCAGAGGATCAACTCCCGCAGTCTCCATAACAGGCTGCTGCACAATCCACCCAGAAACTCGATTGGCTTCTGCTGGGTGGGGCACGTCTTCTCCGTGAAGGGAGGCCGTGTGGGACCACCCACATCCCCGAGGACGGATCGGGAGGCAGCATGGCTGCACAGCTTGGCTTTGGAAACTGCAGCAGAGAGTGGCGGGGTTTCCATGGAAACTCCCCGCGAGGCTGGTGCTCCAGTACCTGGGTGAGGCCACCCCAGCCTGCTGTCCTCCCTGCATCCGGCCAGTTCTCACCGACGCTCCACCAGGTCTGTTTTACTGGCCTGTGGTTAGAGATGTAACTTTCTGATAAATAAAATACTAGCTTCTTCATTTTCGTTTTCTCTCCAGTCCAAAGGTACCATGGGTAAAAACACTCTGAGACAGGAAATGGTGAACGTGTAATCTTCGAATCTCTGTCTATTCCCAAGGAAAATATTCATGATCCTTTGCCTTATCTGTGATCTTGAATTGCCTTGGGATTTAATCCATATCAAGAGAAAGTAATTCGGGGTAGTTCATGTTATCGTCTGGCTGAAGAAATTGGTCCTGTGTAGACATTTAAGAAGGTGGATGGAAAAATCACAATCAAATCTTTAAGCCACATTTATGTTTTGCAAAATTCAGGCAAAAGTCTAAAAAAAAAAAAAAAAAATTCAGGACCACTCACAAGCTCCTGGATTTCCTGGAACTGGAACTGATCTCTCAGTGGGGACAGAAGAGGTTTCCGTGGCTTTTGTGAGTCTAAGGTGTAAGGCCCGAGCGCTCTGACTTCCTCTCGACCATCTGCCCCCAGAAGGGCCACTGCAGCGCACACCTCCCGGGTCGGGAGCCTCAGCAGCGCAGGAGAGCACCCTCTGCGCCTCACGGCCTATATCAGGAGAATCCTCTGATCCCCATCACAGACGGGGCAGAGGCCGGCTCCTCACCGCGCGTCTGGTTCATCCTCTGCGGGACATGTCACCCCTTGCTGTGGTTGTCCTCCTGGTTACAGAAGAGGCACCCTGACGCAGGTGTAGCGGAAATAGCAGCGGTTTAATCTTGACTGAAGCGGTGCTGTCACTTAATTGCTTGCATGGACATCTTTAAAACATCTCTGGGTTCCGTCATCCTCTTTCCTTTGTATTTTGTTGTTGTTGTTTATCCTCTCTCTCTTTTGTAAAGAAATTCGAAGTCTTGATAAGTAGTTCTGTTGAGCGGGATGTTTAAAGTGGGGCATCTTCTCGGTGACAGGAGGGCCCCATCAGTGACGGGCCCTGAGTCTGTGTGGCCGCCCACCCTGGGCTCAGGCAGGGAGCTGTCTCCTCGGGCCCTTGACGGGGGCAGCGGATGGCCAGCAGGCGTCCAGCGCGGCCTCAGATGCTTGTTCTCCGGGATCAAGGCCACCGGACATGGTGTGGTTGAGGACCCAGAGCCGGCCAGTCTCTCTGCAGCCCCTGGGCGGGGGAGCCAGGCGGTGCCGTGTGGCCGGTCTGCCCAGCGTCTGCTGTGCCAGCTCCCCAGGGCCGGCCCGCAGGGACAGCGTTCTCAGGACGCTCGGGTCTCTCATCTTGATAAAACCGGTTACGTACTTTTAAAAACCTTCTAAGTAAAGGCTAAAGCCCTGCCTATAGGTCTGACCTGTCCTTGGGCCTCACCTCGCCTGTTAACCGCCCTTCGAGGCCGCCCTGCAAACAGGCCGCATCTCTGACGGCAGCAGCAAAGCAGTCAGAGAAACGCTCCCTGGACCCTCGGGAGGACAGTGTCACAGGCCAGACTCAGGTCCCGGGAGGGTTTTAAAGAATTTCGTGGCGTGCTTCTGTAACAGCCCTTTTTATTTTAAAAAATTAATTTATTTATTTTAGTTGGAGGTTAATCACTTTACAATATTGTGGTGGTTTTGCCACACATTGACACGAGTCAGCCATGGGTGTACATGTGTCTCCCACTGTAAAAGCACTTTTGTGTCCCTTTCTTTCACACCCATCCTACCAGGGGCATTTGTTAAGTAAAACACGAAACACTCTCAGTTTTAAACACTCTCAATTTTAAATGAAATCACGAAAATGCAAAACTAGGCCTCATCTATAATAGTAAAATATATTTGTAATTGGAATGATTGAGGTCAACTCTGTAAGATTTGTCCCATGTATATGAAAAGTTCAACTCAAAAACATGTATATGAGAACTCAAAAACATTTTTTTTTGGACTTAAAGAGATGAGGTTCTAAAAATGTATGTCTTTATTTTGAATTTTTTTGGCATATAAATGGGAAACAATAAAGAAATGCAGAGGAGTGCAAAATAAAGGTGTTTTAAAACAAAAAGCTGACATATACTGACTTTGACATCTTCTCCCCAAGCAGAAGGAAACCAGGTCACTTAAAAGCAATAGACATCTCTTCTACCCAGTTTCCTGGGTTTATTTCATGAAACTGGAGGAAAGCAAGGATCTTATGAATCGATTTTTAGTTTGCATGACACTAGTCATGTTCTCTGTTTTTTGAATTTGGTGTGGAGGACCGTTCTCCGCTCAGCCCGTCTCACTGGGAGCCTTCCCATCCTCCCACCCGACCTGGGCCCCCGCTCAAGGCCCCGTCTCACCTCGTCCTTTTTCTTACCTCCTGTTAAAAGACACAGGAGCTCCGCAGACACACGCTGCGGGCGTGGGGACAAAGCCCTGATACCAAGGCAACTTCCTGGGCGGGGACTCGGGGGTCAGGGGTCCTGGCCCTTGTAATGCCACCTGCCGGCCCCCGCTGGCCTGAGAGGGGGCAGGCGGGAGGGCACCCTTCCCTCCCAGGCCTGGGGGAGGTGTGCGCACATGGCCTTCCACCTTTGCCTGTCCACAGAATGCACCCCAGCGGCCCCCATCCCTGGTTCTCCGTCCTTCCTGAGCCACGTGAGGAACTTTATCCTGCACACTTGGCCTTCTGGCATCCTGAATGGCTACACGTTTCAAGCCTGATATTAGCAGACTTGGGGAGAAAGCCTTGCTTTCATACATGACATGTGAACCAAAATCACCTTTTTCTTTTGCTTCCAAGCACTTTTCATTTTAGATTACACTCAAACACAAACAAATCAATAAAAAAGAATCATAGAAAGTAGTACCCTTCACATAATTTTTCAAAAACATTCATTTTGATGGTTCAGATAGTGTTTCGGAATGGGTTAGGCCTCGGGTTACTAACAGCAAAGTGTGATCTTGCAGATCAAATTCAAAGCTGCGGCTACAGGGGCCCCCAGGCTGCTGACCGCCCGCGGCCCAGTGTGGTCGGGGGGCGGCAGGTGGGCGTGGGTGGTGCCTCGCGGGGCAGGGTCTCACCAGAGCCGTGATGCCCGCTGACTCACTGACCGCAGCACAGCTGCAGTCTGCAAAGCCCGCCTGGGTGGTACGTGTACCCTGCCACCCGCTGGTAAACGGCATGCCCTCACGGGTTTAAATTCTGACTTAGAGGCCCACGCACCTGCATCAGCCTGGGGTCACCTCTAAGAGTGTTGTGAGACCCCCCTGCTGCTCACCCCGCGACTCAGGCCCCTGGACGTCCTTGGGGGGTGGGCGCTGCCCAGGTCCTGGCCGTGAACACTGGGCGTGAGGGCTCCGGGGTTCTGGCCCCAGATGGAGCTGGGCTGGGCCTGGCCCTCTCCTGGGTCCATCTCTGGGGGACACTCGGGGTGCACTCTGGCGGTTTGGGGAGTGCGGGGGTGGGCAGGGCCTGCGACGGCAGTCCCGCGGTTCATGCTGCATGCTCTCCGGCATCCTCCGATCATGCATCTCCGCTCTCAGGCCTCCCCGTCGGGGCTGGGCGCGGGCTCGGACCCCAGGCGCCGCTCTGAGTCGCTGCCCGCTGCCCGGCGCCCCAGGTCGTCAGGGACAGGCTCCTGTCCAGGGCGGCCGACCTACCTAGCAGCGCTGACGTCCCTCTCAATAACGGGGCGAGTCCTTGGGGCACTGCTGCGGGAGCACATGCACGTCCAGCAGCAGGGGAGCGGCTAGGCCGGAGCTGCGGCAGCCGCGGGCAGAATTGGAATTGGACGCGGAGGACCCATGCAAAAAAGAACATACAGAAAGGTGACTGTTGGAGAAACCGCCGCTGACCCCAGCCAGCCGTCCCCGTGTCCTGGGGCCGCCGCGCTCACTGCGTCTGAGATGGGCATGCAGGGCCTGGGGGCTGGACGCGGGCAGGGCCGCCCCGGGGTACTCACCTTCCGCGGTTGCACGGAGCTCTCGGGCAGCCATGCCACTCACACGGGGTGGAAGACGGGCATTAGGGACTTGAGTGCCCACCGGGAAGGGACCCTCTCTGGCCACGGAGCAGGAGGGGGATGGAGGGGGGTGCCCTTTGCTGCCCACAGTGACCCACCCACCTCCCTGCCTCTCAGGTGAGGCAGTGTCTGTGACCACATCCAGCTGGCCTTTAGCGGGAAGAAGTGGACCTGGGCTCGGGAATGGACTGTGGGCAAAGGCCACCGACTAGGAGAGGGCAGGGAGGGGGCTGCTGGCTCGTCCAGGCCCGTCTTCTCAACGCCAAGAGTCAGCGGGGTCACACTCGGGGTGGAGGCTGAGGGTTCACCATGCCGGGGACACCCCAGGCAGGCATGCACAGGCCACGCCCACCCCCGAGCCCACGGGCACCTGGGGCTCAGTGCCACCTGCCGGTGGACACAGGCTTTGGTGCGGACGTGCCATGGGGCCAGCTGGCTGTGACTGTGGGACTGGCAGAGCCACAGGGCCCCCCTGCCCTCCGGCATCCATTGCTCTGTCCATGGACAGTACAGAGCTCCTCTCAAGGTAGCAGAGGAAAGACGTTACATAACTTAAAAGCAACTCCACTTCCTAAACTGCTGACCATAGCGAGCCTTTGGGAGGCAGTTTGTCCAGGGCAGAGGAAAGGACAGATTCTAGGACCACGATTCAGCTGGAACCTCGTGCCTACTTTTTGCACTCTTGTCACTGCCATTTCTCTTATTTTTTATACTTGTCATGCTTGTGGATCTTTCATTTTTTGAAGCCTCCATCTTTTCTCAGAGAGAAAGTGTCTTTTTATTCTAAACAGGAGAAAATTAAAAAGATTTCTTGGTCCATCTCCTACCTGAGCAATCCTGGGGTTCCCTGTAAGCGCTCACGTGTCATCTCTTCTCTCTCCCTCTCCACCCCACCCCCGGCCCCGTGTCTAGCCTCCTGCCCGAGCCTCTTGCCCACAGCTGTCTGGCTTTGAACACTTTTCAGGTTAGCTCCTGACCTCTTACTCTCTGGTGTGTCTTCCCTTCCTCTATGGAATCTGCCTGTTCCCTGCCTCATGTCTTTTTTGTCAAGTTTTAAGTGGTTTCACAGATGCTGAGTTTTGCAGAAGTTTTTAGAAATAGATTCATCAGATATCCTTATCTAAAGCCAAGAAGGTGAATCCAAACAGGTGAGCTGCATGTTTAGGGTCACACAGGAGGCACAGAGCTGTGAGCAGAGCAGAAACCTCTCCTCCTCTGGTGCCTTTTTTACTCCTCTAGACTCTTTGTAAAAGTCTTCTTCTTATGAACAATTCTGAGTCTACAACCCTATCGTGTGGTCTAGCCCTCACTTGGGGGAAGTTCAAAGACACAGACGTTTGTTTGTTCCTCTGTCTGCAACTCACTGACCCCCGTGGCCCTCTGGGTGTCTCACAAGTGGGAGAGAATAGAAACCCATTTCCTGTGATTCCTGCATGGAGGGCCTGGCCCCGAGCAGGGTCCAAAATCACTGATGGCCCTGATTTCCCTCCGATTATGGGAGGGGCGCAGGCACAGATGAGTATCAGAACGTGAACCACCTGCATGGTATGCATGTGGTGACCCGGAGAGCAGGTCGGGATTCGGGAAGCGTCCTTCCACTGAGGAAAAGCCTGGAACCGCCAGAAGGTGCCCAGGAAGGTCAAGGAGAGGCCTGACCCAGCGGGGATGACAGGCAGGGAAGAGGCAGGGAGAAGGCAGAGGGGGAGGAGATGCCACAGCAGGTGCCAACGCCCTGGTTCCTGGACACGCCTGAATCCGCCTGGGGCCAGCGCAGGGGGCCAGGTCGGGGGCGCTGGGCACAGGGTGGACCTGGTCCCTCTGGGACTGCGGCACATCCCCAGGTGTGCCGAAGTGGAGACTGCCTGCCATGGGCCCCCTTGGAGCCTCTGCTGGAGGTCACTGCCCCTAGGGAGGTGAGCATGGGGTGCACTGTTTGCAGGGAGAGCACAGGGGGGACCCTTCACCTCTCCAGGGCCACAGAGCCCATGAGCAGGCATCCTCGCTGGGAACCTTGCAGAGAAGCAAGGCATCCCCCAGGTGGACGTGTCGGAAGGGTAGACTGGGAGAAGCACACGGAGTGAAGGAAGAGAGAGGGACGGAGGAAGAATGAGAAGTGGACTGAGATGAGCCGACGGGTGAGGAGGCCAGGAGTGAGTGTTCACCATGAGAAGTGACGCCCCCCAGTCACCCCCGAGACCCGACGCCCCACGGTCACCCCCGAGACCCGACGCCCCTCGGTCACCCCCGAGACCGACGCCCCACAGTCACCCCCGAGACCCGACGCCCCACGGTCACCCCCGAGACCCGACGCCCCTCGGTCACCCCCGAGACCCGACGCCCCACGGTCACCCCCGAGACCGACGCCCCACGGTCACCCCCGAGACCCGACGCCCCACGGTCACCCCCGAGACCCGACGCCCCCCGGTCACCCCCGAGACCCGACGCCCCACGGTCACCCCTGAGACCTGACGCCCCCCGGTCACCCCCGAGACCCGACGCCCCACGGTCACCCCTGAGACCCAACGCCCCCACGGTCACCCTCCGAGACCCGATGCCCTCTCAGGTGCTGCCTGCGAGTCCAGGATGTGGGGCAGCTGTGGGGCAGCTGTGGGCCGCTCCCTCTCCCACACGCCAAGGCTCTGGGCTGCACTGCCTCCTGGAGGGAGTGTCCTGCATGCTCCACGGGTGGGGAGGAGTTGAGGCCTGGAACCAGGTCACTTGGGAAAAGGTCAAAGCATTGGGAAGTACTGAGCCCGGAAAAGCCTCAGGGAAACAGTGCTGCCTGGGACCCAGAGGCTCTCCTGAGGAGGGTGGGGCTCTGGTCCCGACCTTTCAGGAACAGCTTTCTCGGGGAGCCCCGACGGAGGAAAGCGCAGGTGCTCAGGGGACGGGATGACTGTGGGGAGCAGGGGGCACCGTGGGCGGGTGGGGCCAGGCCTGCCCGTGACCTCCCTGAAGGCCCAGGGCTAATGCCCCAGGTTTCATCTTCGGCCTGGGATGCCCCAGAGGGGGCACAAGTGTCCACCCCTCTGGGGGACGGGGACCCCTCTGCAGGGCTTTCCAGGAGGCCCAGCCTGTCTCCAGGTGATGGCACACTCAGGGGAGGCCTTCTGCAGGCCTCCAGTGAGAGGAGGCAGGTCCAGGCCTCCCGGAGCCCCTGTGGGGCGGCGCCCTGTCCCCATCTGGCTCATTCACGCCACCCCCTCTGTTTGCCTGAGCCACAGTCTCACCCCCACGGGGGCCTCTGCTTCCCAACAAATCCCCCCCCAGGTCCTGTTTCCCTTCCAGACCCGGGCATCACGGGCCCGAGCTCCCGCAGTCTCTCCCTCCCAGGGGTCTCCCCGGCCACCCCGGTCGAGAGCTGCCCTCTCGTCTCTGTGATGCCCGCAGCCCGCAGGGCAGAGCAGGGCGCCATCCTCTGTATGCGTGGCTCTCGCTTGTCTCAGGGCCCAGCAGCTGGCCGTCTGCCCGGCTCCCCGGCTCCCCGTCCCAGAGTAGACGGAGGTGGGGCTGCTCCCTCCGAGCTTGGACTTGGGCAGCCAGCGCTTGCAGAGCTTGTTGTGCTTCTCCGTTTTCTGCTCAGCAAACTAGGTGCCGAGCGGCCCAGAGCCGGCAAGTGCGCTGCGGCGGGTGGTGTGTGCTCGAGGGGCCTGTCCTGCGGGCCCCTTCCTGGCCTCAGGGGGTCTCCGTGGCCGGGCACGGTCTGGCCGTGTCCTGGGAAGGGATCTGGTCCTCCGCCCGAGTGCTGGCGAGCTGCTGTGTCCTGTCCGTGGTCCGTGGGCCAGCACTGGCCCTCCGCTCCGGGCACTCCTGTGGGCAGCAGGGCTGAGGGCGCTTTCTGGGCGGGTGTCAGCCTGCTGACCAGCAGGGCTGCACCCCGTGGGTCCTGAGCATCTGTGTGTGTGTGGCTGTGTGTGATCACAGGGAACCTATGATCACAGGGATGAGGTGAGCCTGGCACCCGGCCCTCCCAACCCCTCCCCACCCCAAGGCCCGGCTCTGAGACAGAGGACACCAGGCCTCCCTGTCCTTCACCATCTCCTGGAGTTTGCTCAAACTCATGTCCCTTCAGTCGGTGATGTCATCTAACCATCTCATCCTCTGTCGTCCCCGTCTCCTCCTGCCCTCAATCTTTCCCAGCATCAGGACCTTTTCCAACGAGTCGGCACTTCGCATCAGGTGGCCAAATTAGTGGAGCTTCAACTTCAGCGTCAGTCCTTCCAATGGATATTCAGGGTTGCCTTCCTTTAGGATGGACTGTTTTGTTTTCCTTGCTGTCCAAGGGACTCTCAAGAGAGCCCAGCACCACAGTTCAAAAGCATTGGCAAACCACTTCAGTATTCTTGCCTCGAGAATCCCATGAACAATATGAAAATGCAGAATACAGCTCACCTATATTTTTTTCTCTCCAGATGGGCCAGTTCACAGAGATCCTGAATCTCAGGGAGCCTGTTGACCTTCCCCCAGCACTGAGGATGGGCCTGGAGCCCAGTTAGGCTTCCGTGCAGGGTGTTTCCTAAGAACGGCCACTGTCCCTGATCACCCTGCATCTCAGGCCATCCCAGAGCAAGGGCCAGTGACCACGAAGGCCTCCGTGCAGCAGCGGACTGTCTGACTGTTCACCTCCTCTCCAGCAGCCCTGGGCGCTGGGCTCTACTCTCTTTGGCTGATCTTGCAGACAAAGCAGGCACAGAGGTGCCCAAGTTGTGCCCCTGGCTGGCTCAGAGGCCACTGCCTGTTGGGAGGGGGGCAGTGGGTTTAACCTGAGCAGGTTGATGGAAGGTGTGGGCAGTGGCCCTGGAGAGGCACCATGACAGGCACTGACGGGCGTTGGGCCTGGACGCTCCTCTGCCTGGCTCACCACAATCCCAGTGTCGGAGAGCATCCCGTGTCCTCCTGTCATGAAGTCTGGCTCAGATGCAGCCAGTCCTCCGTGGGGACAGCGGTCCTTGTCCCCCAGGTGGCGGGGGCTCTGTGGATGGTCCAGCTCTGCCCAGGATGCCACGTGGGGCTGTGGACGGGGCGGTGGGCCTGGGGCAGATGGGCTCGTTAGGGAGACAAACAGACCCGGGGTCCAGCTCACCGAGGACACACTGCCACGGACTCTTCATTTCAACGTGTGCAGAAAACTCTTACAAATAAAACCACGTAGTGGAGTCTGCTAAATATCAACACTATCTGTGCTCAATGGAAAGCAACCTGGATCTGATTTTTAAGGAAATCATCTTAAAACATGGCTATCCCAGAGCATATTTTATGGAAACTTCACTTATCCCAAACCACAAATGAGTTTATAGGAAATGAATCACATTTAAAAATGATTTTTGTTATGGTAACCGTAAGGGAAGAATCATTTTCTGGAAAAATAAGAAGGAAGGAAGGAAAAAGAGAAAGAAAGGAAAGGAAAGAACATGCATAATTAGGAATTCTTACAGAAGGAGAGGAATGAGGTGATTTGTAATTCTCATGTTTCATCAGCAGTCACCTGGGGAGATCTCTAGGGTGGCTGGGGGCCCTTTCTCTGGCCCAGTAGACAGGGCAAGTCTTGCCCCCCTGGAAGGAAGGCCCTCTGGTGGTTCATGCCGGGTGAGAGGAAGTTCCGCCCCCACCCCACAGAACTGCCCGATGCTGGGATGAGCGAGCCAGTTGCTATGGAAACCTCCTCCCTCAGACACCCCCTGGTGCTGCTGATTCTGTGATGTGCAGGAGAATTGGGGAAGCCTGCTTCTGAGCAGGGGGAGCTGGCGGGGAGGGGTGGGCATCCCGGGGAGGCAGGGAAGGCCTTTCACAAGGAGCGGGGCTCATCAGGCTAGTCTCTTGCCTGGACAGCGGTGCACAACCAGAGTCAGGAGCTGTTGGTACAGACACAGCATTGGGCCTCCAGAGCTTCAGGAACCATGGCTCTGAGAGCCTGGGGATCAGGGGCTGCCCTGCAGCCAGGCTCCCCTGGGGCCACCCGGACAGTCTGAGTCACAGTGCCTGGAAGCTCCGCTGACACAGCTGTGTCCCGAGACACAGATCGGAGACCCACCTGCAGGCACATGCCCCTGCGTGCTGCCGAGGACAGAGCACGGCCCCGCGTGGGCCTGGGGGGCTCCCGCGGTGTCACCCGTCGGGCAGGGCTCTGTGCTGGGCGCCGGGGCCCTGGGGCTGTAGCCCCGCCCGCCCCACGCTGGGCAGGGTGTGCACCTGTGAGTGCAACGCGTCCACAGACTCAAGGAGCAGGGGCTCACTTTGCAGAGGTGAGGGCCACGGGGACCCCGGACTTTGATGGTGCTCTGTCGAGGGGAACGGCAGACCCAGGTTCTGACACGCTCCTCCTGTCAGCCTTCCCCAGACTTGCTGTCCAGCTGCCACGTCCCCAGGCCCAGAGATGGGAGAGAAGGAGGCCGATGAATCCAGGCGCCCAGCTAGCACGTGGCCACACCAGGCTGGGCCCTAATTTATGGGGACTGGGGCCTGCGTTTGCCTCATTATACGACAAGGACGCTCACTTCTCAAGTCAGGGAAAGAGTGACCGACCTAACAGGCTGTTGAAACTTAAAGGACATCACACGTAAAACAACCGCATCCTTTGCTCGTCAGAGGGGCTGTGGGGCTGGCGCATCCTCGAGCCCGGAGAGTCAAGCGTGGGGTCGTTCTCTCCACGCGTACGATGTCAGCTCTCACAGAGGTTCCTGGGGATGCTGACGTCCAATTGTGAGACTTTCTTCACTGAGGCTGTTCATGAAATTATTTCCTGGTCCAGAGAAGATGAGCTTCAGCCGGAAAGGCGCCATGGATTTCTGAGTCAGCACGTCCGTCACCGCGGGCCGCCCAGGGACTGGCCTTTCGTGGCTGCTCTTGCCTGAATGTTTGATGGAGGCCGCAGAGAGGTCACAGACTCCCTGCCTCTGAGGGTTCTGAGAGAAGCAGCCCCCAGCTTCTGGGGACCCCTCCCCAGCCTAGCCACTCTGCTGCTGGTGGGCGGGGGTCTACCTTGCAGAAGCCTCCCCAGACCGCGCCTCTGTGCCCCGTGTCTTCCCAGCTGTCTTTGGATCAGACCAACCTGGAGCAGAAAATGATGAACACAAGTCTCTTCTCCGGGACGGGGACACCAGCCTTCATCATGTGCAAGTTCACTGTCAGCCCTGAGTCACTCGCTCTGGCTGGACTCTGAGGGAGGCGTTTTCTCTGATTTTTACATTCGCTTATACAATTTATCAGTGCCTACCACACAACAGAAACGCCTGTTGGGCCATTTTCTCCTCCGGTCTGTGGATGACTGGGCTGCAGTCTGGTCTGTATGGAGAGCAGCTTGGAAGTCCAGCTGAAGCTGACACTCGTCCTGAGAGGTCGTACAGCGCTGGGGCAGCCTCCTGTTGGCGGAATGCTTTCCATTGTGCGGAGGCCCAGACCCACGAGCCAGTTATCCGGGTTTTAAGGGTCGTTTCTTCTCCGCTGGCCTTACCACCCGGCTCACCCTGCCCTCTGTGAGAGCTGTTTGTTGGTACCAGGAAGGTGCCTGCCTCGTCTGCCTTCAGCATCTCAGGGCCCGAGGCCACGCAGTGCTGAGGCAAGTGGGCGGAGAGTCATGTGGGTGAAGTGGCTACAGAGTTTTCTGAAGGGACTCAAGGGCCACAGGTATCAGATGCTATGAAATGTAAGATTTAAAGCAAGATTGTCATTTCTGATACCAGGAAGTTAGCATCAGAGGCTCCCAGAAGGTCACTCCTGAGACAGAAACTTGGGAATCAACACTGAGAAACTCGAGGAATCCAAAGGGGCTTTGCAGGAGATGTGATATTTGTGGGGAAATGACAGCCCAGCCCCTAATACCCTGGCTGAGAACTCGTCCAGGGGACATGGTACAACCTCTCGCAGGCGGCGCGGCATGTAACCGGGAACGTTAAAACGTGCTCTGTTGTAGACTAGACTGCCTAGGATGTGAGGGTCTGCTCTGCTTGGAGCTACGAGATGGGCAGAGAATAAAGAGAGGGTTTCTCAACATCTCCAGTGCTGTTCTGACCCTCAGACAAGGCACAGGGAATGAAAATACCTCTGTTTCCATCTGAAAAACACGTCACCCAAAAAGGCAAGGGAACCGAAGCAAGTATTCAAGGCAGACTGAAAGCTAAGAGATGACAGAGCAAAAGATGATCAAAATATGCCAGTTGGGAGGATGTTTCAGAATTCAGAAAGTGGGAGAAGAGAGTGAAATTAGTGAGCGAGGATGAGATCTGATGAGGGTTTGATGGGCTGATGGACATTTTTATTTGATGATCTTAAACCTGATTTGCAAGTCTGATATGAGCATTTTAAAATAATACCATATTAGACATGAGGCAGAAAAAGATAGATTAGGAAAATGGAGCCCTTTTATCTCTGAAATATTTTGATCTCAGTTGTTGGGGTTTCAAGTATAAGAAGTTCCGTTTCATTCACGTGGTGCTGGAATTGGGTCAGACTTTAGGTGCTGACTATCTTTTTTCTCCTGACCTCCCCACCGCAGCCTGCCGGCCCCCAGCGTGCTAAAGCCCCTCTGGCCTGGCCCACCAGACCCAGGCGGGCCGTTCGCGCCTCCCCGTCTCCTCAGACCCTGGTCCTTCATCAGAAGGCCTCTCTCACCCAGTCTGGAGCTGGCGCCTGAGACACGGCCCGTTTCATCCCTGCAGTGAACCACGGCGTGGGCTCCAGCTTTGGCCCGCTGTGTGTGCGGCGAGACCTGAGCTGTCACCTGCCTTCTGAGGCTGCCCTGCCGAGGGCGGGGGGCCCAGGGCCGCAGGGGCCCCCACTGCTGAGACCTGGCCCTGCTCTGACTCCCCAGAGGGGCTGGCAGGAGTCATGCCGGACCCCAAGAGGTAGAAGAGGTCATCTCTTGACACCTTCTGCCCTCGTTACATCACACTCCTGAAAACCCAAAGATGTTTAAATGCCTCTAGGTCTTTGGCGGTCCTTATTAGTGCAATTGAAATATCCTGACTGGATTGCTAAAGGAATTTTCCCAAGAAGGTGGCTAATGGATCGCAAATACTCTCAACGAAGGGATAAACAAAATCTTAAATGATTTCTACTTAACCTAAGCGCTGGCTCCACTTAGTTCCCTGAGGGACTAAAAGCCAGAAACACGCATTCTCAAGGGTGAACAGGTCTTACCGTGATGCGAAAGGGGAAGAAAGCAGAAACACCTCAGCGAGAAGCAAAGAGCAAGAGGGAACAAGGCCGAGTCACTGGGATGATCCTGACAGGACGCCCGGGCTGAGCGGAACGAGCCTTCCCTCCGGAAAGGCCAGGATTGACGGAAACGACTGAAGCTCGCTCAGATTCCCCGCAGGCACGTGCAGTGCTGAGTGAGAGCCAGGCCCAGTTCTGGTGCTGAGTCCCACCCGCCTGACCCCTCTGCCCACCTGCTAGAGGCCCCGGGGAGCCCTGACCCCACGTGGTGCGAGAGCTGAACTGAGCGCACCTCACGTTCAAGGGAGAATAAGCCAACAAAACGGGAAACCCAATGAACAGTTACCCCCTTCCTTGGGAGACAAACGCCTTGGAGAAGGGAACGCGGGAAAGCTGTGCGGCCTAAAAATGTGCGACCTGAAAGTCCCAGAAGGGACTGACATCTCCAGTGTTAACACGGGTCACGGGGTGGTGGACAGGGACCGCCAGGGACAGCAGAGGACGGCGCGGTCCGGGAAGACAGGAGCCATGTCGGGAGGAGAAGGCAGACAGCGGGCACCCATGGCAGCACCCCGAGTCTCTCGGGGAGAGGACGAGCCTCTCACTGCTTCCGCAGATAGCCCAGGTCTTGGAAACGGCCGAGGTCACTTTTCTTTCCTTCGGCGAGTTTTAAACGTGGGGCGGGAAGCAGTGGAAAGATGCAAGTATTCCTCCCACAAGCCTCTGGGTCCCCGCCTACACGGGGGTGTGCGCCCCTCCTTGCCGCAGACCAAGGGGGCTACATTTGCGGGAGAGGGACTTCCTCTTCATTTTTTCAGAGTCGAGCTCAGACGGACCAGCTTTGTGACTTGTGGCAGCCCTGGGGGGCCCTGGGGCTCGACCCTGCCCTGCAGGGCAAGCTGCCTGTCTGCTCGGGTGCTGGGCACCGTGGACCGGCCGCTTAGCTTCCTGCTGGACGGTGATGCCGCTTCCACCCCAGCTTCCCACCCAGTGGACACGAGGGGAAGTGTTTCCTCTGCTTTTCACTTGGAAAATCACAGTCCAGGTGCAGGAGATGCACGTCACTCAGCAGAGCGAGGCTGGAGCCAGGTCATGCGCGAGCCACCAGGTCTCCATGTGGCTGCCACCAAGGCCGTCCACATGCAGCTCTGTCCCCTGACCCAGGCTGACCTTGTAGAGCGCGCCCCCTACCACTGTCTCCTTCCCACCCAGGGCATCGGCATTTACAAACTGACTGGAACTTTCCAGATCATCCGGTCGAATCCCCTCCCTTCTCAGGGGAGACCTGGGGCTCAGATACATGGCCGCCTGTGCCTAGGGCCCCTGGCCAACCTGCCTACTGACCGCAATGCGTCCCCTGTAAGAGTGCAGGCTCCTTATAAGGCTGCGTTGCATAAATCAGCTTATTCCGATTCATTCATTAGCTGGCATTCCTCAAACAGCTGGTATCCCCAGCACAGTGCCAAGTGCTGCTGAGGACCAGGCAGATGCTGAAGCCCCAAGGGGTGCGCTCAGACGTCTCTGTCCTGGGCTTGGTGCAGGTGACCACACAGCTAGGCTGTAAGACAGAACACAACCACTGCAGAAAGAAGCTGGGGTGCTGGGCTCGCGGGGGGATCCAAGCCCAGGTGAGGGGGTCTGCCAGTTTTGTGAAGGGTGCGCCCAGCTCCGAGGTTAGGCTCCTGGAGACAGTCTGGGATTGTATGGAGAGAAGGGTCAGGGAAGGTCATCTCCAGGGCTTGACAATGGGCCACGCAATGGAGAACGCCAGAAAGTTCTTGCACTGTAAAGTATGCACACGCAGTAGACAGTTACGTGAAGAACTAAGAGCCATGCATGTCAGGATCTCTTAACCCATCTTTAGGGCTCAAGATGAAAAACAAAAAGCGAAAGTATTAGTCGCTCAGTCGTGTCCAACTCTTTACCCCTAGATTCCTCTGTCCATGGGATTCTCCAGGCAAGAATACTGGGGTGGGTTGCCATGCCCTTCTCCAGGGGATCTTCCTGACCCAGGGGTTGAACCAGGGTCTCCTGCATTGCAGGTGGAACCACCGGGGAAGTCTAAGGTGAAACCGCCTGTAAATCTATGCTTGAGGTGAAGCCGAGGTCCTTCTCCCAGCAAAGAGTGCTGAGCGGCACTGCCCTCCCCGCTGCTGGACACGGAGCCCGCTTGTCCGGCCTAGCGGGGCCCGCCCTCCTCAGGGCAGTGCGTGGGAGCGGCCCTGCTAGATGATCCGATTGTAGGTGGGACCGCCTCCGGTGGAGGACCCGCGTCACCACACTTTCCCGCCCCCTACGGGTGCGTCCGCTCAGCCTCGGCAGGAAGACCGAGCGTCCAGGGAAAGCGCGGGGGTGAAGCCGCTGGCCCGGGAGCGGTCCTGTCGCTCTGATGACGTGTGATGGGAAATTGCGTCATCAGCCACATCCGGACAACACCGCCTCACAAGGAGCATGTCCGTCGGCCGCCATGTTGGTGATAGGGAGAACTCTGTGCGGCCAGGCCCTGAGGGTACCTGGAGGCGCTGAGCACAGGGCGGCCGGCCAAGGAGGGAACCTGTTTGTGGCGGGACGTGGAAGTTCTGTAACAATTTCCATTTCCAGGAAGTAATCGGGTGGCCCTGGGCTCCTCCAGTGGGGTTGAACAGGAGACCCCCGGGGCTGAGCCGCAGTCCTGGCGTCCTCCGTCAGCAACACTCCTGGTGACTCACTCTTCTTGTTCAGGAGCTTTAGTCGCCACATGTATGCCGACGACCAGGTTTCCAGCCCCCGGCTCCCCTGAACGCCCTCGCCCTCACAGGGCCCTCTCCTAGTTGCCTTGGACAGCCAACCCCCGACCAGCCCCAAGTCCCCCCCGCCGCCCCGGGCGCCTCCTGTTTTGGGGGAATGCAGGTGGGGGGGGCACCTTTGGGGGTGCCCGCCCACTCACATCGCGTTCCTCTGGCATGATCCCCAGAGTCTGAGCGCTCTTGCTGCCAGCTTTGCTCCTGACCTCGTCTTTGGGATCACCTCCAGCCCTGGTGGTCACCAAGGCCTCCCCACAGGCCTCCTCCCCACCCTCGCCAACCTGCAAGTCATCCTCTATGCAGGGCCAGTGTGATGGGTGAAGATTCAGGTAACGACCCCGCTGCACTGACACCCACCTCCTCGGACTGCAGCTCTGAGTCCTGGAGGCCTGACGGGGTCTGAGCCCTGACGCGCGGCTTCATGTTCCAGAACGTTCCCCCGCTGCCCCTCCTAGGCCCCCAGAGTCCACACAGGGGTTTATATGCAAATCCAGGGAACAGCACACACCCTTGGCTTGTCGTCTGTGTGTAAGGCTTGACTACAGGAGCTGGCGGGTCTATAAAATGAGACATGTGCTCGGAGCTCATCACAGGGCTTCCTAGGGCACCGCTCCATCTGCGATTCACCCGCGGTCCTAACCGCCCACTCCCGGCGACAAGGACGGGTGGACCTTGACGCGCCAGCCACCTGCGTTCCCGAGCTGGGTGTCTGTGGTTGATCATTGTTCTATGTCAAGAAGAAAGCTACAGAATCACCACCCCCACCCCCAGGAATATGATGCACCTTTTAAAGGCTCCATAACCTGCATGGTACACGAAGAAGCAGCCTTCAAGATCCTCAATAGATGTGATTAATAAAAAAGTTAACTCGTATTTAGTAGAGACATGATATTATACGTAGTTTTTCTTCCCCTGCATTCTCAATTTTTTGAGCTTATAGTAGCCTTGCTCCCAAAGAGTCATTTTAAAATTTCCTGATCTTGTTAAGAGCACACGGTGCCCCCTCTTAGCTAAGACCCACTCACACGTGTGATTGCACACCCCAGTACAGTTCACCTCAACCGAAGGAAGGAGTAAGACAGCACCAAAGCCCCTGGCCACAGGACGATGAGCAGAGCGACGCGAAGCTGCTGTTCCCCTGCCCGGGCAGGGGTCACGGAGCGGGGCCGCGCGGCCACACGCTCCTGAGCATGGACGCCGACGGAACTGCTCTCTGCGGCCCTGGGGTTGAAAACGAGCAAAATCAAGTTATTGTCTTGAGTCCCAGACTCTGCCCTGTGCTCTGTGGTGACATCTTCAGAATCCAGAGGCCAAGGATAATTGGGACAGGGCGGGGCTGAAGGTTCCCTCCGTGGAGCAGCTCTTCTGACAGGTAGGCTAATTAGGGGGACAAGTAAGCAAGCTTGCAAGAGGAAGATTCCAGCCAGGAACAGAGAGCAGGCTTCTGACCACTTCCTCACCCCAGGTACTAATAATGTATATGCAGATTATCAGCCAGGCTTATTTAGTCACCACAGAAGGAGCCCGAGGCGCTCTTTGATGACACCTGCTTAACCAGATTTGAATTTCTGTACAAGTTTGAAAGTAACAAAGTCAAATATATTTTAAAAATAACAGAGGCTTTCCACTACCTTGTATTGAATGCTGCCTGACTGGTCCAAAACAAGGTTTTGGTGCAACATGCAAATATTCTATTCTGAAAGAAAACACTGTGAAACTTGTATAATATTTAGTTTTAATCTGTCTAAATGGCATGAAATTAAAAAGAGGACAATGTAAATGTAAAAGGACTAACCTATTTTTCAGTGTGTTAATAATACCACAAAAATGTTTGGGACACAGATGATTAATAATTTGTAAACTATTTGGTTGCAGGAATAAAATATTCCTGAATGTGTATTAAAATACAGTAAAACTATATACAAAGCACAGTACTGGGACTTCCTTCGCGGTCCCTTGGTTAAGAGTTTGCCTTCTAGTGCAGGGGACTCAGGTTCGATGCCTGGTCGGGGGACTAAGATCCGCAGGTCAAGGGGCAGTGACACCCACATGCTGCACCTAGGGAGAACCCCCCCCACCCCCCCGCAGAGCGAAGACGGCGCAGCCAAATAAAGGAGCAAATGTTAAAGAAGAACAGGTCAATGAAGTCCAAGGTTCTACGCGGCACTGTTCACTTGACAGGTGTGGCTGTTAAATTTGGATCAGTGGCGCAGAATACCTCCAGAAATGCAGTCCCTCAGCCTCACCACCCTTTCCGGAGCCACGCATGGCCATGGTTGCCAGACTGGACATTTTCATAGCCCTAGAAGTTCTGTTGGACACTCTTGTAGAAACTCACATCATAAAGCCAAATCACACCTTCGTTTTGATGATTAGAAATTATTTGCACTTAACATTTATTTTTTCTTGAAAAGGTCAGGTTAGAGAGGCAACTCTCATCTCTCTCTACTATCACAGTATTCTCGAATCCCTTGTGAAGGTAGCAGGATGTCTCCAACAGGATTAGGCACCTGAACCATCTGGAGACGAGTAAGCAAGACCCGTGGGTACCTGGGACCTGTCTCTCTTTGTAAAAATGCAGAAAAGAGACACTAGACAGGAAGGAATCTGATTTTCCTTGAACTGTAGCTCCTGGAAGATGAGGGGTCACGTTTAGGGACAAACTCACAGGTGAATCTGCTCCTGGGCGTCTCTGCTAACTGGCCCCCCCGGCCCACAAATGCCCCCTTCATCCCCTCAGAGTCGGTCTTTCCAATCAAGAAAGAAACCTGAAGAGAATGGTCCTCTCTCCTGAAATTGCCAGGAAAAATGCCCTCCAAAATCCTTGTCGGTGATTTCCCAGAGGGAACATCTACTTTATTTCCAATTTCGCTCATTTTGCTCCGGGGAACTATAAATTAGTGACGTGTTTACTGGAATAAAACCTCAAATTCACAGTGAAAGGCCAACGCAACGTAGTCCTCCCTGGTCAGATCTTCCTTTCCTGCACAGAAGCAGCTTCTCAGGCAACTTGGGGCCGGGGCAGGCCAGCCGCTGAGCCAGAAGGAAGGTCATTGCTCAGAGTCACCCAGAGTCGCCCAGGGTGAGATGAAAATGGGACTAGCTTCTCAATAATTAGGAGAGGGCGAGTTTAACCAGATGTAATGCACGAGGAAGACTCAGGCTGTCCAATGTGTTTTTTGAAGGGCCATGTGTCTGGCCTTGAATCCTGGCCTAATGACAGACAATATACCTGTGTTCACGCACTGACATACAGTGTATTTAAATATGTATTTTAAAACTGCAGTATTTGAAATTATAAGGAAAGTCATTTTTTCCATTTTGTTCACATGCACCAAATATGCTGTATGTTTTATATTCTTAATTTTACAAGGAAGGTTAATCTTGCAGTTAAAAATTAAATGTATTCAAGGAGTAATTTTTAAATAGATTGTATAGCGTGGGTTATTTTAGCTTAGATTAGATTACAAATTGTGTTCTATTTATTTAGAAATAATTAACATCATTCAGTACTGTCTGATGTCTGTGTTAAAATGTTACCATTTCAAAATGGAGGAAAGGAATGTTCAGAAATATGTCTTAAGGAAGGTCTTCCTCATGGCCTTTTTCTGGACTTAAATCTTCCACAAGCATGTCACAACAGAAACCATAAAAAGCTCGAGGCCAGCTCTGCGTTAGAAACTCAGCCCCTCCCCAGGAGGGGTATGTCCGTCAGTGCTCCTGCTTCTTGGGTCAGGTTCAGTGGTCACTGCCAGCTGGTCTCCAGACAGCCAGCGGGCGGGCCGTCCCAGCGGCAGAGGAGGTTGCTTTGGCCTCTTGGAATACAGCACGCACGGCAGGGTGAAGGCAGAACGAAATGCAGGCGCCTTGGACCCACCCTTGCTTTAACAGAAGAGGACGCTGCGTCTCCCAGTGTGGGGTGGGTGAGGGTCTGCTCGACGAGAGCCTGGATCAGAGACCCTGATGAAACCTGTTTAGACCTACAGAGCTTCCACACAGGACTTTAATTACTGTGTGACTGAGCTGAGAGGGGGTTGGGGATCTGGCCTCATTAATCACATTTCATTTAGTTTTGATGAAAATGGATGATGAAACACCAAGAAACAGCCTAAAGATTCAATTTCTCGGGGCTGACAAGACCAGATTTTCTGGGCAGCCTCATGGCTTGTGCAGCAAATCCCTGATTGTGACAGAGAAGGTGCCTGGGAGACCAGGGGCCAGGCTCCTGACGACTCTCTGGGAATGAGCCTTGATTCAACTGTGGCCCCAGATGGAGCCCACGACTGCCAGCTGGGCCAGGGCCCGCTGAGGGATGTCCACTTGGTGCCCAGGAGGGCGGTCTGGATGGCGGGCTCCACTCTGCGCCCCTACCCGTGGAGACTGGAGTTCCAGGCCCCTGCCTGGGCCCTCAGACCCTCGGCTCTGCCCAGCCCCTCAGCCCTGCTGTGCCCCCATCTCCCCAAGGCCGCCTCTTGGCCCCCGTCTGCCAGGAGGCTTTCCCACAGGGCCCCCATTCCCTCTGCCAGGACTCCCCGCGCTCTTCTTGGTGGCTGCGAACTTGGGCCTGGGTACCTTGAGGGCAGAGAGGGTGTCTTATCTCTGGATGTGGGTTACAAGTTTTTAAACTGAAAGAATGAATCAACTTGGTTTATAGTCTTCCAGGAAATGCCCTCTCCTGGTTTTTGCTTCCGCCTGGAAGCTCAGGGACTTTGCACAACACCCCTTTTTACTGAGGGGATGTGAGCACAGAGGGCAGAAACCATGCCTGGGGCGGCAGGAGGCTGCACACACGATGGCGGCAACAGCTGGAGTGAGAGCACCTGCGCTAGCCTGCCGCTGCACCGTGCACAGCGCACACGCACAGGTACATGGGCACACATGCACGTACACACGTGTACACATCCACACCCGCACAGGCGCACACATGCATACACATACTCTCACACACACCCCTGCACAGACACACACATGTTCACGCACACAGGTACACGCATGTACACACCCCTTCACAGGCACACATGCATACACGTGTTCACACACACTTGCACAGATGCATACATGCTCACACACGTACACACCCACACATGCACAGGCACACATGCATACACCTGCTCACACATACATGTTTACACCCCCCACACACAATCATGCGCACACATGTGCACACACATTCACACGCTCACACATATAAATACACACATGCGCATGCATACACATGTGCATGTGTTCACATGAACAGGCACATACACAGACACATGCTCACACATATGTACATGTACACCATGCACACACAATACACACATGCATACACACATGTATACACATGTGCACAGCACCCATGCACAAGTACACACACACACAGGAACATGGCAGGGAGAACTCAGCCCTTGGGCACCCCGTCTGCAGTAACCCTAACCCCAGGCGTTCTAACAGGTGTAACTGCTGCAGTGTCTTTAAAGGACCTGCTCTAAAGCTCTCCAAAGCTGGAGGCTCATAAGAGTTCATAGTGAATTGAAGTTCTCCTTATTCCAAGGAGGTCACAAAGTTATTTGGTAAACATTAAATTAGCGCTTACATTTTCCTTCTGCATTCTGCTTAATGTTGTCAGAAAACCCAGCAGTTTCCCCTGAGCTGTGGGACGTGTGTGTGCTGCCGTGGGGATGATGACAATCACGGAGTGTCTACAGTGAGCCGGTGTCAGACGCGCCCATTTCACAGATAAGGACTTGACGCCTCTGACGGGAGAGGCAGCGCTCCGTGCTTTGTGTTCACAGAGTCTGTTGCTACATCTGAGCCTTCCTTTGATGAACTAAGTCTGGTTTTTCATGCCGCAGATTTCACCATAACCTGCCCCCAGAGCTGGCAGATGGTGGAGAACAAACAAACCCACCTAGACTGTGTCTCAGACCCTGCCAGAGAGACTACAGACGCTTCTACAAAGCACAGATTCCTTTATAAAGGAAACAAAACATCAACACTTCTCTTTCTTTCTTTGCTTCGCCTTGTTTTTGGTTGACTTGCGCGTGAGCACGGTTAAAGGTGATTAAAACATAATCCCAAACCCCACCACTGGGTCTCTCCCTTAGTAACCTGGGTCTAACACCAGCCATCAGAAAGAGAAGGAACGGGAGGGAGGCTCCTGTCGGTTCCCGTCATTAAGTGCAAACAGCCCCATGACACCCCTCTGCGGGCCAGGGTCTCGGGGGCGGGCCCTCCAGGGCTGACTGTGGCTGGGGCAGTTTGCTCTGGAAGCAGAGAGAGCAGCCTGGCGCTCCTCTGGCACTCTCAGCTGAGCAGGGCGGCTTTGCTCTATTAATACGTGTGTGTGTGTGTTCATTAGTGTGAGCGTGCGAGTATGCATGTCTGTGTGTAACTAGAGTCGTCCCGAGGCACCCTTACTGCAGAAGTTTCCTACACTGTGCTCCCCTCAATTTCCCATATGGGACACTTTAAATTGGCCCTCCTTATGGTAAAAACAAAATGCACCTGCAACAAGCTGCATTTCTTAGGATATTTTTAGAAGAAGGCGGCCGCACAGACTTCATCACCGTTCTACATGCGCAGGGACACAGACGGTGGAGGAGGTTCCTCCAGGGGTGACAGAAGACCCCGGGAACGGTTTCCCGCAACCACTGCCAGGTCTCACCTGGGAGCTTAGCCTCGCGGGCCGGACCCCCGTCTAGTCCCCCTTGTGGGTCGTGAGAAAACTGCAGGAGCTCTACAGCCGAAACCTTCAGAAGAAGAAAGTCACAGCTTGTATGTCCGCGCAGTTAAGCGCAAACCTTTAATTCTTCATCCAAAGCCAGACTCGGTACAGGGCTACTAATTTTGAAAAGGCAGCGTGAAGTGTGGAAAAGGCAACTGGGCTACTTACTGACTGAGCCACCAACCACCCAGCCTCAGTTTCCACATCTGCAAGGTGGGTCCCAGTCTCCCCCTTCTCACAGGGTGTAAACCACCCCACCCTCGTAAGGGGGCCTGCTCCACCATCGACGGTACTGCTGTGGGAGGGGAGCCCTGCAAATCTCAGGGTGCACCAGGCTCACGGGGTCCTGGTGGGTCCCGTCTGTGGTTTGATGTGGCCCCAGGGGACTGAGGTTGGCTCTGTACAGACGCTCACGCATACACGGGGGCACTCAGGTGACCCTGCTGTTGCAGAATAAAATGATTTTCTAACTGAAAGAAGGGTGTCCGAGGGGTGCTCCCTGTCTATCCCGACGTGAGGGCTGAGGCATCAGGATGACTTCTGCTGCGGGGAGCTAACTGTCCATGGGGTCCTGTGCCTCCTTCCACACAGGCACATGTCCTTTGTGAAGGCCATGGTTCGAGTCCACAGCAGAAGTGATTCACAAAGTTCCCTGGAAATACTGCTGTGAACCAAGGGGCAGAAGATGCTGCAAATGAGAACTGGTTCTCAGAGACTGGCCTGCGGTGAAGGTGGGTGAACTTCCTGCACCCGGAACAACGGGAGCTAGGGGCTGAGGCTCTGCTTGGTCCTGGCGAGTAACTTCCCAACATCTGCACAACATCCACAGCCGGTGAGGAAACCCTCGAAAGTTCTAGAAACAAGTAACCTTTAGAGAAAAGTCATGTCTTGCCTCAAGTTCAGAATTCTAATTCTTTTATTTAAATAAATGTAACCAGGTTTTAAAAAACAATGTTATGTGCTGTACGTGATTACAATTCCTGTGTCTAAGGTGAAAATACCTGGGGGAGGTGCCCTGGAAGGACAGAACACACAAGAATGCTCTAAAGGGCAGAGACCAAGAGGAAGACTCACCCCCACCCCCAAGGGCTGAGTCCAAGTTCAGACTCAGCGGGAAAGGGAACCAAGGTCGACAGTTCCTTCTCCTGCCAGGACCTGCACGAACCATAGAGGTTCTGGGTCTGGAAGACAAAGACAGGAGCAACAAGGAGGTCTAATGTGTCTCCCCCAACTCCAAGTGTAAAAAGGAGCCAGTTTGGGGGCCCATTTTTGGAGAGATTTGAATCAGCTTTGATTCAGTATAAACTGGTCACAGAGATGGCTAACACACGTACGTCATGCCCGTGTCTGCACTGATCGTGCACTGGGGAGTAGAAAAAGAACTCCTGGCTGGGAGGATGTGGTTTCTTTAAAAACAAACAACACTGACGATAACGTGAAGTGATTTACGAGGTCTCTTCTGTGGCTACGCTCAGGTGATCTCAGCCAGGACAAGTTTTAGGGAAGAAACTCCCCTTGAGCATCAGAGCTGACTTATATTAGACGGAGTTCTCACCAAAAGATCACATTTGTTTGGATGACTTTATTCCCATTTTTCCCCTTGTCTGGGGTCTCAAAGACTGTCACAGTCAAGGATTCTCTCACGGAGGGCGGGGCGGTGTGGGGGTCTCTAGGCCGCGAGGGTCACCCTGGGCGGGACGCTAGAACGTGAGCGTCAGCGTGGGCGGGACGCTAGAACGTGAGCGTCAGTGTGGGAGGGACGCTAGCCCATGAGGGTCAGCGTGGGCGGGACGCTAGAACGTGAGCGTCAGCGTGGGCGGGACACTGGGCTGTGAGGGTCAGCGTGGGCGGGACGCTAGGCTGTGAGGGTCAGCGTGGGCGGGACGCTAGGCTGTGAGGGTCAGCGTGGGCGGGACGCTAGAACGGGAGCGTCAGTGTGGGAGGGACGCTAGCCCCTGAGGGTCAGCGTGGGCGGGACGCTAGGCCGTGAGGGTCAGCCTGGGCTGGACGCTAGGCCGTGAGGGCCAGCCTGGGCGGGACGCTAGGCCGTGGGCGTCAGCATGGGCGGGACTCTAGGCCGTGAGGGTCAGCCTGGGCGGGACGCTAGGCTGCGAAGCGTCAGCGTGGGCTGGACGCTAGGCCGTGAGGGTCAGCCTGGAAGGGACGCTAGGCCGTGAGGGCCAGCCTGGGCGGGACGCTAGGCCGTGAGGGCCAGCCTGGGCGGGACGCTAGGCCGTGAGGGCTAGCCTGGGTGGGACGCTAGGCCGTGAGGGCCAGATTGGGCGGGACGCTAGGCCGTGAGGGTCAGCCTGGGCGGGACGCTAGGCCGTGGGCGTCAGCCTGGGAGGCGGGGGAATCCCGCCTGCCTCCGGGCCCCCTCCCCTGTGCCATCACCTGCCTAGCTGCCTGGTCGCGGACCTGCCCTCTGTGGCCCATGGACCAGGGAGGAGAAAGCAATAGCTGCAGAGTCTGAATGATATTCACGAACACATTACATTTTAATACACGTTCAGTTTACATATTGTACACAAGTCGATACAATGATCGGCTGCTTTTTAAGACTATCCCACGTGCGCTGCTTTGGGTAAGTGTCATCTCAGGAAGTTCAAGAGGATGGGTGACCCAAGACCCAGAGTGTATCTGGCAAAACTCGTTGCATGTTTGATATCAAGAATGTCCTGTTAACAGCCAACTAACAAAAGTCTACGTTAGAAGTGACAAGAAGAACGTTTTCAGAAAGTTCTGTTTCTTAGCTGATGCAGAAGAGAGAACAAATTTTGAGGCAATTGAGACCCAAAGGTGTCTGTATGAAGAGGTGGTGACCACTGACTCACACAAGGACTCTTAACTAGGTAAGAGGCTGTGCAGTGGGAATCAACCAGACTGGGTTGAAAATATACATGGAAAGAATAAGCTATTAAAGGGGCCCATGCGTGAATTATTCTAGAGGAAGCAGCTGCAAATCCTAAAAGGATTAATCTCTGCTGCTGTGCAGGAAAGCCTTAGTGGCTGCACGAAAAAGCCAGAGATGGAGGGGTGTCATCCATTAAAAGATTAACGAGAAAAAGCCACAGTTATAATCTAAGGTATCCTCAGTTGAGAAAGACTTATCATCAAGTGAAAAATGGTTGTTTAAATATCAGATTATTTATAGTAGACATGGAGCTGAAACAAAGTATTTCAGAAAACTTGTCAAGTTTGGATTTCCTGGGAAAAGGGTCAGTGGAAACAGGATTTACTTGCTGCAAAGACAAGTGACAAGTTACAGGTGACGGAGGCTTTTAGACCAGCTGGAAGCAGGAAAGGCCACTGTGGCCTCCCCTCCGGGAGGGCCAAGGAGAGGGCAAGGGACGTCCACCCTGCACAGGAGGCTGTGAAGGGCGGACCCCCTCTGAAGATGCTGATGGTGTGGATATCACACCGGCCTCCAAGGAGAGACGCGGCAAGAAGGAAGTGCCAACCCGGGAGGAGAAGCCGGTCTACCTGGAGCTTCTAAGCCCAAAGGCTACGGAGGCAAACCAAAGGGAGCCAGACCCGCCGGAAGCCTGCTCAGGTCTCCGACCTGGAGGCCACCAAGAAGCCACGCTCCCAGGAAGCTGTCCACAGGCTGTCCCGTTTACAGCTGGCCTGCTGGGACTGGAGACGCCCTCCTCAGCGAGAGGCAGACGGAAGTCGCCGTGTGCTGCAGTGTTAGCCAGGGTCCGAGTGCGGTTAACCCCGTTTCAGTCGTGAGGGGGGCATGGTCTCAAGCCCCGGAAAAGGAGGTCTTAACAGAGCGGGCTGGGTGGTGCTTGCTAACGCTGTCCGTTTGCGGTCCTAAGCTACGTGTCCGCCGGGCACTGCGTGGACGGCTACAGACCGCACAGTCATCAAGCAAGAGGACGCCCTCCCGGTGTTTACACGCCATGAAGAGAACTCCAGGGTCTGGTGGCGGGAGGGCTAGTTCAGGAGGTCACTGAACATGAGCAGGTGGTCTATGGCGCTAGGGCCCTGGACAGGGGTCCTGTAAGAAACGACACGGAGTGAAACAGAGCCTGCACCCCGCGGACCACGCCCTGCTCTGCTGTGGAGGGGGGGGCCGGGGGTCCCGGGGGAGGGAGCCCAACGGGGTCTGAAAGCAGAATTTTCTCTGCATCGGAAGGAAAGCCGATTGAAAACGAAATAGAAGTCAAGCAATTTGACATGATGCTTTTTATAAAAGCCCAGGTAATTAAAAAGGATGACTGGGGAATCTTGGTTCTCATCAGGTTGTGGAAAGCTCCTCTCGCCCTTGTTCTCCTGACAGATACTCGAATGTCCGTTCCAACTAGATGACAGCAGGTCTTAATACACGGGTTGGGGCTTGGCCTGACTTCTTCCAAAACCTGCCTAGGAGCTGAATGTGAATACATTCATCTACCTACTTACATCTACGGAGACACAGAGAAGACAACCCGTAGTCTGGCTGTGTGGATGCGGCTGACCAGACCCACGCTGAAAACCCAGAGACAGTTACAGGCGCAGAGGAGAGGGGGCCACACTGTGTGTGCTGGTGAAACCTTAGCTGGGTTACGGCTGCCCTGATGAGCATCCGTAGCTATGACCACAGTGCGCTGAAGGAATTGGCTAGGATCATGGCGGGTTTGGTTATTCGTCCTATTTAAATATTCATTCTAAAAATGATCATATTAAGCACTGACTTTTAAAAATATCAGCTTCTCACTTTTCACATGATAATCGCTTCCTTAAAGTCTGAGTAACGCTGTAAAACTCCCCTTCCATGTGCATGCATACCTGGAGAGAAAATACCTATGCTTTAGAAAATTCAAGATGGAAAGGATGCGGTATGAAAAAGCTAGAGGTAAACGAGAGGGAAAAGGCAGATGGACTGCCCACACAGGTGACCAAAATCCTCAAGAAGGTATATGGGTGCTGAGTTGCGCTGGTGCACACAGCTGTCTGGGTAAACACATGTTTCTTTTCAAATGACACACCCCTTTTGTTACCACTAAGTGAACAGACTTTAGAAAGAGAAGGATTTTCGTTAAATCTTACTTGAGTTCTTGTGAGCTGGTGGCCAGCATACTTCGAATGCTTTTGTCAGCCAGCGGGCAGCCCGACAGACTGTAAGACAGGCCAGAAGAGTCCGGTGAGAAGCCCTGAGGCCCAGCGTATGTCCCCAACAGACACAACATAAAACTGAAATCAAAAAGTTGAATGCAGAAAAGCGATGGGGCAAGTGCTGTATATTGAATTTTGTTGGTGCAATGAACTAATTCATGTTTCCATAGACATTTAAGGAAGCATGTATTTGCAGAAACCATTTGAAAAAGTAAGATTCAAATATTTGGGCTCTTTGGTCTCAACGTCTGTAAATCGTTTTCCAAATTTAGGTAGCTTGTTTCGAGATAAAAGACTTTATAGAACATGTCGATTAGCATGCTTTTGAAGGTCAACATATAGCACTTAAAGGGGTGACACAGAAGTCAACGTTTGTACTGGGACAGCATTGTTGAGGTAAGCTGAAAACAATAAATTGAAACGACAGAATCCACCATGAGAAAAATGAAGGCACACCTTCTATGTGAGGCGTAATTACCAGTCACATGACCACTCCCATCACACCTTGGTGTTGGACATCTGCCACCAAACAAAAACAAAAACAGCCAGAGTAGTAAGCATGTTTCCAAAAAAAAAAAAAACTTGAAAAAAGTTTCATTGTTTCCAGTTTAGCTGCAATGTCTGCACGGGGTTTAAGCTGCCTGAAGAAAGCTGCAGATGCACAGGGTCACATGGAAATGGTGTCTCCATAGCACAGAGCATCGCTCAGAACAAGCGTCCACGGCTGGCCTGTCACCCACCCGCCTGGCCCCTGGGGACATCTGTGCGCTGTGCGTGTCGCATGCTCAGACGGCAAGGCAGATACAGACCCGGGTAGAGGTGAGCCAGAGAAGGGGCTCGGGGAAGCGACCGTTTGCCGCGCGCTGTGCTTACGTTATCAGGTCCTTCTTGCTCTCCTTGCACTGGGGGTACTTGGGCTTGGGGCTCGGGATGGTCACCTCCCCTGGGTACCTTCTTTCTTCGAGGGCCTCCTGGAAGGGGTCCAAGTCTTCTGGCTGCGGGCGAAACACAGCTTCAGGGCCACAGAAGACCCTGGACACACGGACTGGAGGCTGCGTCTCCCCCACCCCCCCCCACCCCCCACCGTGTCCCAACCTTACCCTTAAAATCACAACACACTCTCGTCCCGAGGATGCAAACCCAGTTTCGTTCAAAGAGCATCTTTGGTCTGTGCGCCACTTGTCTCTCACCACTTGCTCTAAACCCCTAGTTCAGTGGAAATTCTAATTCCTGCAGCTGCACAGACAGGAGGGGCAGAGAAGCGGCCTGGCAGCCAAACAAGCTACTCAGCAGACCTTGCTCACCGGTTTCAAGACCTACAGCACTGAATCCAGCGCCGACAGGCAGAACTTAAGCTTTACACGCAAAGATATCTGGGGCATCTGGCAATCTTTGGTAAAGTGTTCTACACTATGGAAGTATTCTACATGCTTTAAGTCCCAAGGCAAGGGAAGACCAACATAGATTGATGCTGTGAGTTTAAATTACTGTTGCTGCTGCTGCTACTAAGTCGCTTCAGTCGTGTCCGACTCTGTGTGACCCCATAGACGGCAGCCCACCAGGCTCCCCCGTCCCTGGGATTCTCCAGGCAAGAACACTGGAATGGGTTGCCATTTCCTTCTCCAATGCATGAAAGTGAAAAGTGAAAGTGAAGTCGCTCAGTCGTGTCCGACTCTTAGCGACCCCATGGACTGCAGCTTACCAGGCTCCTCCGTCCACGTGAAAAATTACTGTTAGGCAGCATTAAAAAAAAATTTTTTTAATAGAATATTCTCGGGCTAAGAGGGGCCCCTTGCAGTAACCTAGAAATTCCTATAGGTGGTGATGTTCAGCAAACATGTTTCCTGAGTGCAGGGTTTCACTTGTGTGACACCTGACGAGGGCAAGGCTGCTGTCTTTTTATGGGGGCTTAATTTTAATTAAAATAAATTCATAGACTCAACTACCATGCCTTATTTGGTAGTAACGATTTAACGTTGTAGGAAAGAAAAAGTACCTTGGAATTTAGCTTGCCACTCAGATACTATTCTCCTGGATATTTAAATCAATTTGAAGAATAAACATAATAGGCTTCAGATGTAATGGCCTTATAAACAGGTACCTTCCCTGACAATTACTACAAATAGCTAATGTTTCCTTTTTACCCACCTTTCTGTTTCTGTAAGATACTTTGGCTTTGATGGTGGTCTCCCCATTGTGTTCAAAAAGAATTTTCATTTTTCAGGGAATAAAGAAGATGTCATAACTTTCAGAATTGAACACTGGAGAAAAAGTCAGTCTAATAAAGAACAATTCTTTTTTCATTTATTTTCTTAGCCTAAAGAAAATTGTAACTATTTTAATGATTTGAATTTGAAAATTGTAACTACTTCAAAAATACGTTCTTGATGTAGGTGTTTTGGTAATGTTGTAGTCAACAAAGATTTGAGTGACTGTACAAAAATAATTTATTCTAGGCGGCAGGGTACTCTTCTGCACATTTTGGGTGTTTTGGAGAACAGACGCTGTCCTTCCCTCGTAGCTCAGATGGTAAAGAATCCGCCTGCAATGTGGGAGACCTGGGTTTGATCCCTGGGTTGGGAAGATCCCCTGGAGAAGGGAATGGCAACCCACCCCAGTGTTCTGATCTGGAGAATCCCATGGACAGAGGAGCCTGATGGGCTACAGTCCATGGGGTTGCAAAGAGTTGGGCACGACTGAGCTACTTTCACTTCCCTTCCCTAGCTTCAAGGAGTTAGCTAATTAACAACACAGAATTAAACATGTAAGCATTTAAGAGTCTCCTTATTATTCCTTACTTGCAAGGAAAACCCTGCATTCTATCAATTTATCACCCGGGAAAATGAATTGGTAAGCAGTTCACACATTTTCTTAGAGAAATTGTTTGCAACAAAACACACTTGTTGGAAAATAATCATCATTCAAAGGAGTCAGTGGTTTGTTTCGCCCTCATCAATGTTACTCCCAAACCTCTTGTGCGTTAACCAAAAACGTCTTCTAAGCTCCAGTCAGCTAAAAGGGAAAAGACCATTTTCGCTAAGGTGTGCACCCAGGGCATTTTCCCTCAGTGGCGCCCGCTTGGTGGACTGGGTGGGCGGGGCTGGGGGGTCCACGAAAGGGACGTACGGTGATCTCTTTGGACTCGTCCTCGTCCATCCTGCGGGGCTTCATCTTGGTGTAGTCCACGGGCAGGTCCCAGCAGTCCCCCTCACTCAGCTGGAAGCACCGGCTGCTCACCACTGCCTGCTGGGGGGACATGGGCTCCAGGGGCGTCAGGATCGGGCAGCATCCTTCCCGCGGCCGCTGTTTGTTCATGCTCAGGTCCAGGGTCCCGTTCTCATCCACCTCCATGTCAGGGTTCTGCGAGACAGAAGGACACGGTGACCGAGCGCGTCTTCCCTCGGACCACAGCCCTTTCGCCAGGACAGAGGTCAAGCTGGAAACTCCTCACGGCAGTCTCACTCTCAGAAGCTCCCCAGGTGAGCAGAAGTGGTCCCCTCACCAGTTCTGCTCTCCACGCGTGGCTGTGGAACTGGCTGACAGGAGCACAGGGCATCCATCTGTCCGCTTACCTATGGACCACCTCTCAATCTCTCTTGTCTCTTATCCACGAATCTATCATCTCTCTATCACTTAACTATCATAGATCTGTATCTTTTTTCCCTAATATGTCTCTGCTTTTAGAAATAAGCCTCACCAGAAGAAAAACAAGTGCCTGATTTCAATTCTATCAGAGTTCAAAGACCTCTTAAGAGGTCAGAAATGGAAGTGTGTACAAATTATACATCTATACGTAAAAATGTACACAGATTTAAAATTGTCTTTTAGTTTCACTGATGCTAATACTCCCAGACTTGGAGATGAAGAAAATACAAGAATTTAGAGGGATGGAGGAGAGGAACTATAATTTATTTCCTTTTCTTGGAGGGGGGGCGGTGGGATCAAATTGAGTCCTACCAGGTACAGACTCTGGGAATATAGTAGTGAACAAAACAAAACAAATCCCTCCACACAGAACTTACTTTCCAATACAAAACCTTATCATACCTGATGAAGAGGATTTTCTATTTTAAGGCAGGGAAATGTGCAACCACAGTACAACATGCTTCCACAGCAGTGATCGCGGCTGACCTGCTCTAAGGGTCAGCAAACCTGCAATTTAGTCACCCAGCTTTGCAAAAGCCGAAGGGGTGCAGGGTGAGAGGTTTCTTTTCGTTTTGATGCTTTAAACAGATCAAGAATCCCTGAGAATCTTCCTCTCGGGAATGGGGAGAGAAGGAAGGGCAGATGGAGGACAGAGGAAAAAAAAATCAAAATACCCCCGACAATCCTCCATTTTTTCCCCCAAAGAGTCATACTCTCTTGAGCAATTTGATGTCAGAGCTGGCATGAACGCCGCTGCCTACTCAGACGTCTGGCATCTCTTTCCTCGGGATGTAAGAGCAGAGGGAAGGTGCTTGGAACCAGCCTCCGCCTCTGGGCTGTTACCGGGGTAAATCCCAGCGTATTATTCTGCCTGAACCCTTGTCAAAGTGCACCTCTGGTTTCCAGCTTTCAGACTAATACAGCCTTCATCATGTCGGACTGTAATTCCCTCGGTCTTAGTTAATATTTAATAAAGCGAAAACACACACACACATACACACACACAAAACCTCGAAAGGGTTATTGTCTTTTGTTTTCCCCTTGCCACAGAATTTCCTCCATGGCAGCCTGGCATTTTAGCAGCCCTGATCATGGAAATTGCATGCCCCTGACACTCCTCCAAAATCCAGGAATAAAAATATTAATAGAGAAGAAAGCATTTGCAAGACATAAAATTACTGACCTTTCTCCATTCACACAAATTACACCTATTTCTAACAACTACGGTCAGTGTGGTGCGCTCAGGAGCGTGCCCAGCAGAGCTGGGCGACGAGGCGGCCCTTTGTTCTGGAGAGGGGAGCTCGCGCCCGGGCCCTGGCCGCCTGGCGGCCTCTCTGGGCAGCTCCGGGCGCGGCGGGGCCGCGCGGTTCCCCCTCCTGCCGGGAGCCGGTCGACGAGGACCCGCCCTGGCCCTGCTCACCGTTTTGTCATCTGTGGTGTTCTGAACTAATGGAAGCTGACTGTAATTGCTTGGCTGGGAGCCCGCGGGGAAACGGGATTTTTGCCCTTTCTTTGTTCCCCAGCTCTGGGCTGGAGGGCGCAGTCCAGCCCTCCCGCGGCGGCCTCCGCCCGCGGCGCTGCACACCCTCCTTTGATTAAGGGCCGGGGCGCAAGGCCCCTGGAGGTTCCTAGTCTCCGTGCTGCTCTCGGGATCGGCAGGAGGGGAGCGTGGTGTGGGTCCTAGAAGGGGGAAGGGCGGTGCTCCTAAATGCACAGGTGAATCTGAAAGACTGGACTGGAAAATGTGTCCCCTGGGCCGTGCGCACTCAGGCTTCCTCGGAGCAGAGCCGGGAAAGGGCGGTCTGCGCGGGCGTCTGCGAGGGGGGCCTCGGGGTCGGGGCGGCAGGGACGGGAGGTGAGGGTGGGGGGGGCCGAGGCCCCGCCCCGCCAGGCGCGCCCCGCCCGTACCCTCGCGGCGCACAGGTCCTGCGGCTTGGTGGACAGGTTCTGCGGCATCTCGCGGCAGCGCGTGGACAGGTTGAGGATGGCCGTGGCCGCCATGTGCGCGGCCTCCACGTCGTGCGTGTAGTCGAAGCTGCTCTTGCTGCACGTGCTGCTGGCGCTGCTGCCGCCGCCGCAGCTCAGGTTGCTGCTGCTGCTGGGCGCGTAGCTGCTGGTGGTGCTGCTGCTGGGGCTGGCGTCCTTGCAGTACCGCTTCGCTGCGGAGACAGCGCGCCGCGGTGACTCGGGGGCTCCGCCCAGGCCCGCGGCCGCAGAAGCGCTCCCCGCGCCACCCGCCGCCCGCACCTGTGCGTCGGTCCCCAGGGGGACAGGGCGCCTGCCCACCAGCTAATTCCCGAAAGAAGCCTGGCTTTTCCTGCTTTTTCCTTCTTTCCCATTGTGTGGGCGGAGCCGGGAGCCCGCCGGAAGAGCGCCGAGGCTCTCAAGCAGGGGGCCAGGGCAGGGGCGCTTTGGAACTGATCCCTTAAAGGCCAGCCCTGCTTCGGGCGCGGCCACCGAGGCGCGGCCCGCACCAGCCTGACCACAGCCCAAGGTTGGCTCCTGTTACGGCTGCTCATCTACTCTCACGGGCAGACGGGGACCCTGCAGCCCACGCATCCCTCTAGAGACTGGATGGCCTGTCCCGCCCGGAGGGGCCGCAGCAGCCCTTTGGGGCGCCCTGACCTGTGCAGGTGGCCCAGATGCCCAGGGAAGGCTCTTGTGAATCTGCCAGCACCTGCGCTTTGGGAAGGGCGGGCCCTGCCGCTCCGCCCTCGTGTGCATCCCAGCCACCAGCTTCCCTCCGGGATCTGCCTGAGCAACCAGCCTCCCAACCACCCATTCGGGCCCACAGGGCAAGGGTGGCTTCCGGAGCTGTTTGCACCTCCTTTAGCGCAAGGACGGGAAGGTGACCGATGAAT